>NC_090404.1:10630549-10945665 GCF_036365525.1 Heterodontus francisci
TCATGGCTCAGCTCTGTAGAGTTTCACCCAGTATAAATACAGGTGGCCTGACTAAGCGCACAAAGTAAGCAGACACGAAGGTAGCAGCTCGAGACAGAGTGTGAGCTTGGGAATTCACTAAGTGTGGGAATTCGGTCAGTGTGGAATTCGATGCAGGACATACTGCTCTGACCTTTTACAAAGAGAGAGGCAAGAATTCCTAGACTCTGTTCAGGAGAATTTACTACAGCAGTATGTTTCCAGTCTAATGAGAAAGGAGGCACTACTAGACCTTTGATCAGGGATAGGAGGGTGTGACTGTGAGTGAGGCAGGTATGGGGATCCAGAAGGTAGCAGTGGAGGAGCCTCCGGCTTTGCTCTTGTCCAATAGGTTTGGGGTTCTTGCAGCTTGTGTAGACGAGAGCGGGGACTGCAGGGAGGATGAGCAAACTGACCACAGCACCCTGTAGCAGTGGGCCATTGAAGGCAGGGCAGTAAAAGTGAATGTAGTTGTAGTAGGGGACAGTGTGGCTAGGAGGAGCAATACAGCGGAGAGCGTGAGTCCTAAAGGCTGTGTTGCCTGCCCAGTGCTGGGGTTAAGGACATCTCCTTGGGGCTGGAGAGGAACTTGGAGTGGGAGGGGAAGGATCCAGTTGTCGCGGTGCACATGGGTACCAATGACATAATTAGGACGAAGAAAGGGGTTCTGCTGAGGGAGTATGAGCAGCTAGGGGCCAAATTTAAAAAGCAGAATCACAAAGGTTGCCATGAGCAAAGTGCCTTGGGGTAAATAAGATCAGAGAGTTAAATGCGTGGCTCGAAGATTGGTGTGGGAGAAATGAGTTTCAATTCATGGGTCACTGGCACCAGTACTGGGGAAAGGGAGTTGTACCGTTGGGACGGTCTTCACCTAAACTGTGCTGGGCTGATGTCCTGATGAGTCGTATAATTAGGGCTGTAGAGAGGGCTTTAAACTAAATAGGTTGGGTGGGGAGGATAGTGATGCTCCATGCAAGGGGGGATTTGAAAATTTAAGGAGAAAGGACAAGGCTATAGTGCAGGGTGGTGATACAGGTAATGGTAACCAGATGTGATAGGAAGGGACAGAGAGTGCAAACATCAGAGTGACCAGCAGATATGGTCAGAGTCAGGAAAAATGGCTTTAAATTAACAGAGTGGAGGAGGGTTCAGGTGAAGGGAGATTTAGAAATCCAAAGATAAAAATTGAAGAAATAGAAAAGTATATCGACCCCCAAATAGTGAGAGAGCTGAAGAGCAGATATGTAAGCAAATTTCTGGGTGCAAAAACAGTAGGTCAATAATAATTGGATATTTCAACTACCCTAATATCAACCGGGATACAAAGTGTGAAGGACACAGAGGGCACAAAATTCTTGAACTGCATTCAAGAGAACTTTTTTATCCAAGACGTGGCAAACCCAATGAGAGGGGGCACAATTCTAGATTTAGTCTTAGGAAATGGAGCTGGGCAAGTGGACGAAGGAGCTGTGGGTGACCATTTTGGAGACAGTGACCACAATACAGTTAGATTTAACATTATTATGGAAAAGGACAGAGATAGAACAAGAGTAAAAGTTCTAAGTTGGGGGAAGACAAATTTTATGAAGCTGAGAGGTGATCTGGGGAAAGTGGACTGGATACAGCTACTTGAAGGAAAATCAGTGGCAAACTGGGGGAGGCATTTAAAAGCTTGATTCTGTGGGCACAGTATAGACATGTCGCCACAAAGAAAAAGGGTGGTACTGCCAAATCTTAGAGCCCCCTGGTTATCCAGAGCATATAGGATATGATGAAGCAGAAAAAGAAAGCTTAAGACTGTCACAAAAGTCTTAATACTTTAGAACGCCTGGAGGAGTATGGAAAATGCAGGGGTGAAGTAAAAAAGGAAATTAGGAAAGCAAAGAGAGGACATGAAAAAATATTGGCAGGTAAAATCAAGAAAAACCTGAAGATGTTTTATCAATACATTTAAGAGCAAGAGGATAACTATGGAAAGGGTAGGGCCTATCAGAGATGTACAAGGGAACTTGTGCATGGATGCAGAAGATCTGGGCAGGGTTCTTAATGAATCTTCACAAAGGAGAAATATGATGCAATGTAGTTAAAAAGGAGGATTGTGAAATATTTGCTGCGATAAGCATAATGAGAGAGGAACTACTGGAGGGTCTGACATCCTTGAAAGTGGATAAGTCACTAGGACCAGATGGATTGTATCCCAGGCTGTTAAAGAAAGCCAGGGAGGAAATATCGGATGTTCTGAGGATCATCTTCAAATCCTCACTAGATACAGGCGAGGTACCAGAGGACAAGTGGTCTGCGAACATTGTACCATTGCTTAAAAAGGGTGCGGGGGATAGGCCAAATAATTATAGGCCAGTCAGTCTGACCTTGGTGGTTGGCAAATTATTAGAATCATTCTGAGAGATTGGATAAACTGTCACTTAGAAAGGCACGGATTAATCAGGGATAGTCAGGATAGATTTGTTAAGGGAAGGTCGCATCTTACTACCTTAACTGAATTTTTTGAGAAAGTAACAAGTAGGATTGATGAGGGTAGTGCAGTGGATGTGGTGCGCATGGATTTTAGTAAGGCATTTGACAAGGCCCCATGTGGTAGAGTGGTCAGAAAAGTAAAAGCCCATGAAATACAGGGGAATGTGGCGAGTTGGATCCAAAATTGGCTCAGTGACAGGAAACAAAGGGTAAATGTTTTTGTGACTGGAAAGCAGTTTCCAGTGGTGTTCCACAGGGCTCAGTGTTGGGTCCCTTGCTGTTTGTGGTATATATTAATGATTTGGACTTAAATGTGGGAGGCATTATTGGGAAATTTGCAGATAACATGAAGATTGGCTGTGTAGTTGATGAAGAAGATAGCCATAGATTCCAGAATGATATCAATGGCTTGGTTGAGCGGGCGGAAAAGTGGCAAATGGAATTCAATCCTGATAAGTGTGAGGTAATACATTTAGGGAGGGCAAACAAAGCAAGAGACTACACAATAAACGGGAGGATACTGAGAGGTGTAGAGGAAGTGAGAGACCTTAGAGTGCATGTCCACAGGTCCCTGAAGGTGGCAGGACAGGTAGATAAAGTGGTGAAGAAGGCTTATGGAATGTATTCCTTTATTGGCCAAGGTATAGGTTACAAAATCAGTGATGTAATGTTGGAACTGTATAAAATGCTAGTTAGATCACAGCTGGAGTATTGTGTACAGTTCTGGTCACCACATTACAGGAACAATATAATTGCTCTGGAGAGAGTGCAGAGGAGGTTTTCAAGAATATTGCCAGGGCTTGAAAGTTGCAGCTATGAGGAAAGATTGGATCGGCTAGGGTTGTTTTCCTTAGAACAGAGGAGGTTGCAGAGTGACTTAATTGAGGTGTACAGAATTCTGAGGGGCCTAGATAGAGCAGACAGGAAGGGCCTGTTTCCCTTAGCGGAGAGGTCAATTACCGGGGGCACAGATTTAAGGTGATTGGATGGATTAGAGGGGACATAGGGAAAAACTTTCACCCAGAGGGTGGTGGATGTCAGGAATTCACTGCCCGGATCGGTGGTGGAGGCAGAAACCCTCAACTCATTTAAAGGTACCTGGAACTGCACCTGAAGTGCTGTAACCCGCAAGGCTACGGACCAGGTGCTGTAAGGTGGGATTAGATTGGGCAGCTAGTTTTTTTTCAGCCGGTGCAGACACAATGGGCTGAATGGCCTCCTTCTGTGCATAACTTTTCTGCCGTTGTATCGATGTGGGTAAAGACAAGCTGAGTGGGACGGAGGGTTTGACAGTCATAGTGCATCAGAGAGTAAGGTCCATGCAGGGAATAGTAGTAAAAAAAAATAAAATTGAAGTCACTTTATCTGAATACGTGAAGCATCCGCGATAAAATAGATGAACTAGTGGCGTAAGTAAAGGTTCAGATCTAATCACCATTACAGAGACATGTTGATCACCTTATAAAGAGTGGGAAATAAATATTCCAGGGTACACGATATTTCAAAAAGACAGGCAGAATGGAAAAGGAGGATGGGTAGCCCTGATAGTAAGGGATGGCATAAGGATATTAGTGAGAAAGGACCGAGGCTCAGAAAATCAGGAATTGAAATCAGTATGGTTGGAGATTAGGAATAGCAAGGGTCAGAAAATGCTGGTGGGAGTAGTTTATAGGCCCCCTAACTGTAGTTAAATCATTGGCAGAGCATTAAACAAGAAATTATTGGAGCTTGTAGCAACGGCAATGTAATAATTTTGCCGACTTAATCTTCATATGGACTGGACCAATCAAATTGGCAAAGGTGGTTTGGAAAATGAGTTTGTAAGATGCTTTAGTGACAGTTTCCTGGAGTAATATGCTGTGAAACCAACTAGGGATAAAGCTATTTTAGATTTAGTATTGTGTAATGAAGCAGGGTTAATTAGTAATGTCAAAGTAAAAGATTCACTGGCAAATAGTGATAGTACAATTGAATTCCACTTTCAGTTTGAAAATGGCATACTCCAATCACAAACAAGAATCTTGAACTTAAAGCCCATTACGTGGGTATGAGGGGAGAGCTGGCTAAGACTGATTGGGTAAATGGACAAAAAAAACAACTTGGGAAACATTTGAAGAAGTGATTCAAAATGTTCAACAAAAATGCATTCCATTGAAAAACAAAAACACAGCGAGAAAAATCCATCCGTGACTTACTAAGGAGGTAAAGGATGGGATGAGATTAAAAGAAGATTGAGTGACGAGATAGGATTAATTCATGACCTCATAGTGAAGGTGCCCCGAGGCAGCAGCGATCATAATGATTGTCAGCAAACGCAGCCAAAATTCAATGCAGCCACTAGGTGGTGCAGTACTTGCATATGCGCTAATTCAGGCTCTTCAACTGGAATGTCAGTGTTTGCGACATTCAGGTGGCTGCCAGGATTAAAGATGGCGCTGCTCAATTTATCACCGGAAATGCTCTTGGCTAGATCATTCTAGCAGACTAACCTTCGATTAAGTTGGATGGAAGCCCAATAATTTGCTACTATATAGTTTATTTATTTATAGTTATAGGAGACCAACTGTAATCTCAGATCCATTTAATTTTCCAGTCATCCTATTAAATACAAAAGAAATTTTATGATTGAATTTCCATTGGAAGATAGTGAATTGGCACCCAGATAGATGAAGAAAATTGGGTCGAGGTATAAAATGTGCTGCCAGTTCGTTACTGTGATTTGTTTACGTGACTGACCAGGACTGATTTCACCCGAACGCAACTACTAGCTCCCACCCCACTGGCTGCTCTTCCCACCTCGGCAACTCGCTTTCTTCCCCCCCGCCACTGCCCCCCACCCCACCCTCAGCTGCTCGCTCCAAACCGCGCTGCTCCCCCCCCACTTCCCTGGTCGAATGTTCCCTGCTCGCGCCACCCCGCTCTCTGGCTGCTCGCTCCCCTGTCTCCCCAGCCGCGAGCTCTTGGCCGCACCGCTTCCCTCCTCACGACCACTCGCTCCCACATTTCATCAGTCTCTACGCCCCACCAAAAGATGCAAGTGGTGACGGGCCGACGTAGGAGCGAGTGGCTGAGAGGAGGGAAGTGGCGTGGCCTAAAGCTAGCGGCTGGAGGTGGGCGGGGAGCGAGAGGCCGGAGAGCGGGGTGAGCAATCGGCCAGGGGAGCGCCAAGGTCTGGAGCGAGCGACTGAGGGGAGGAAGCGTCAAGGCCTGGAACGAGGGGGGGGGAGAGCTCCAGTCTCAAAGTCTCCCAATCAGCCGCTTCCTCCAGCCAAATGAGGGGCTGGATACCCGATGATGCTTTATCGCGCACGCACGACAATGGACCTGGTGCGGATACGAGATGATAGCGTTGCGTGATGTCGTCATCTCGCGCATGTGCCACTAAGTCCTGGCAAGATATAGCTGCGCATGTGCATCACGATGTCAGCGGGTCGGTGCGTTGTCAGGAATCACTTTGTTGAATTTTACATTCAGTTTGAGGGAGAGAAGAGTGGGTGGAAGATTAGTATTTTAACATACGAACATACAAATTGGGAGCAGGAGTCGGCCACTCAGCCCCTCGAGCCTGCTCTGTCATTCAATAAGATCATGGCTGATCAGATTGTAATCTTAACTCCACATTCCCGCCTACCCCCGATACCCTTTCACTCCCTTGCTTATCAGGAATCTATCTACCTCTGCCTTAAAAATATTCAAAGACTCTGTTTCCACTGCCTTTGAGGAAGAGAGTTCCAAACACTCACGACCCTCAGAGAAAGAAATTCTCCTTATCTCTGTCTTAAATGGGTGGCCCCTTATTTTTAAATAGTGACCCCTAGTTCTAGATTTTCCCACAAGGGGAAACATCCTTTCCACATCCACACTGTCATACCCCTCAGGATCTTGTGTTTCAATCAAGTTGCCTCTTACTCTTCTAAATTCCAGCGCATACAAGCCTAGCCTGTCCAATCTTTCCTCATAAGACAACCTGCCCATTCCAGGTATTAGTCTAGTAAACCTTCTCTGAACTGCTTCCAATGCATTTACGTCCTTCCTTAAATAAGAAGACCAGTACTGTACACAGTACTCCAGATGTAGTCTCACCAATGCCTTGTCTAACTGTAGCATTACCTCCCTACTTTTATATTCAATTCCACTCACAATAAACAATAACATTCTATTAGTTTTCCTAATTACTTGCTGAACCTGCAACTCAGAGCTCTGCAGTCTCTCACCATTTGGATACTCTGCTTTTTTATTCTTTCCCATGCCAAAATGGACAATTTCACATTATGCTCCATTTGCCAGATCTTTGCTCACTCACTTAACCTAACTATATCCCTTTGCAGCCTCCTTATGTCCTCTTCACAACTTACTTTCCTACCTATCTTTGTGTCATCAGCAAATTTAGCAACCATACCTTCGGTCCCTACATCCAAGTCATTTATATAAATTGTAAAATGTTGAGGCCCCAGCACTGATCCCTGTGGCACACCACCCATTAAATTTTGCCAACCAGAAAATGACCCATTTATGCTTACTCTCTGTTAGCTAGCCAATCTTTTAGTTTAGTTTAGAGATACAGCACTGAAACAGGCCCTTCGGCCCACCGAGTCTGTGCCGACCATCAACCACCCCTTTATACTAATCCTACACTAATCCCATATTCCTACCACATCCCCACCTGTCCCTATATATTTCCCTACCACCTACCTATACTAGGGGCAATTTATAATGGCCAATTAACCTATCAACCTGCAAGTCTTTGGCATGTGGGAGGAAACCGGAGCACCCGGAGGAAACCCACGCAGACACAGGGAGAACTTGCAAACTCCACACAGGCAGTACCCAGAATCGAACCCAGGTCCCTGGAGCTGTGAGGCTGCGGTGCTAACCACTGCGCCACTGTGCCGCCCCTATCCATGCCATCCTTACACCATGAGCTTTTATCTTCCACAATAACCTTTGATGTTCAGGTGAAGACCATCCCAATGGTACAGCTCCCTCTTTCCCCAGTACTTGTGCCAGTGTCCCATGGATCAAAATCCTTTTCTCCCACACCAATCTTTGAGCCACGCATTTAACTCTCTAATCTTATTTACCTGAAGCCAGTTTGCACGTGGCTCAGGTAATAATGTAGAGATTATTATTATCTTTGAGGCTCTGCTTTTTAATTTAGTCCCTAGCTGTTTATACTCTTCCTAGTCCTGCCTATGTCATTGGTACCTACATGGACCACGGCAACTGGATCCTCCCCCTCCCACTGCAAGTCCTCGCCGGCCAGAGCAGATGTCCCAAACCCTGGCAGCGGGCAGGCAACACAGCCTTCTGGACTCATGCCCTCTGCTGCAGAGAACTGTGGCCATCCCCCTGGCAATACTGTCCCCTACTACCATTACATTTCTTTTTACTCCCCCTTTTGAATAGATTCCTGTACCATGGTGCCATGGTCAGTTTGCTCATCCACCCTGCAGCCCCTGCTTTTGTCCATACAGGCTGCAAGAAGTTAGAACCTGTTGGACAATTGCAAAGGCTGAGGCTCCTCCGCTTATACCTTCTCGATCCCTAATCCTGCCTCACTCACAGTCACGCCCTTCTGGCCCTGACCGTGGACCAAATCTGACAATTCTATCCTAAGGGGTGTGACCCTCTCCTGGAACAGTGTTCTGGTAGCTTTCCCCCTCATTGGTGTGTGGCAGTGTCTGCAGCTCTGCCTCCAGCTAAAGTAAAAAAAAAACATAGAATCATAATCATGGAGGTTTTGAACTATCTGGATATTAATTGGACAGATAAAGCAGGTAAAGGGGATAAGGGCATGGAGTTCCTACAATAAGTACAGGACTCCTTTCTAACCCAACATGTAAAAAGCCCATCAAGGGAAGATTCACTTTTAGATCTAGGAATGGGGAATGAACCAGAGCAGACGAGAAGTAAAAGTAGGGGAACATCTAGGCAATAGTGACCATAATATAATATGCTTTAAGATGATAGAAAAGAACATAAGTATGACAAAAACCAGGTTAATAGATTGGAGAAAAACTGATTTTGAGGGGCTGAGAATAGAGCTTGAGAAAATAAAATGGGCAACAATATTGGCAAGCAATGATTTAGAACTACACAGGGAAGCATTTAAAACGGTGTTCAACAGAGTGCAGGGTAAATCTATTCCGCTGAAAGGAAAGAATAAACTAAACACCAGTGAGACTGCATGGATGTACAAAGACATAAGAGAACAATTGAGGGTAAGGAAAGAGGCATACATTAAGTATATAGAAAGCAGAGGAGTGCATGATAAGAGAGAATCTGAAGAGGTTAGGAGAGAAGTCAAAAACACAATTAGAAGGGCAAAGAGAAACTATGAAATTAAATTATCAAGGCACACAAAATAAAATAGTAAAATATTTTGCAGGCACATCAATGGAAAAATGAAGGCTGAGTTGGGAATTGGACCATTAAGGGAGAACGATAAAGAGTTGGCAGAAATATTAAATAATTATTTTGCTTTGGTATTTATCAGGGAGCTAGAACAAATGGACATAACATTGAATGATGATATGTGTAATGAAATAAGTGCATTTAAAATAAAAAAGGGATGTATTGAATAAAGTAATCAAACACTGAGGATAAAGCCCCTGGTCTGGATGGATTACATCCATGCATTTGAAAAGAATCGAGGAAGAGATAGCAGAGACATTACTCCACATATTTAAAACTTCATCAGAATAATAATATAAATAGTAGAGGGAAAGAGAAAGGTTCACATTCTGGTCATGCCCAGTGAAGGCCTGTTACATCAAATGCTTTCACACAATGGAATAATATGCTGATTGGGTGAGATGAGGCTTGTGTGGAGTATGAAGGGCCTCTTCTGCACTGTATTATTCTGTGATTATGGGCACCTGTATGGACCAGATGGGCCGAATGGCCTGTTTCTGTGCTGTACATTCTATGTAAGAAGGTTTGGTGCCAGAGGACTGGTGGATCGTGAACGTAATTGCGATATTTAAGAACGGGGGGCAGAATATGCCCAGGGAATTATAGACAAGTCAGTTTAACATCAGTGATAAGAAAAATAATGGAATCCCTACTAACGGAGAGAATAGAAGAATGTCTAGAAAAGAAAAATATAATAATGAATAGGCAACATGGATTTCAAAGGGAAAAATCTTGCTTGACCAACCTCATTAAATTTTTTTGAAGAGAGCAGAGAGTGAAATATGGTAATACAGTAGATGTAATTTATCTGGATTTTCAAAAGGCCTGCGATAAAGTGCCCCATAATAGACTAATGAATAAGGTCAGAGACTGTGGAGTCAGGGCACAAATGTCAGAATGATTTGCTAGCTGGCTTCAAGACAGAAAGCAGAGAGTTGGGAGTGAAGGGTAGTTATTCAGAGTGTCAGGAGCTGGGAAGTGGTGTTCCACAAGGATGAGTGCTGGGACCACTACTGCTCACAATTTACATTATAATTTGGACTTGGAATCAAAAGCACAATCTCTAAATTTGCGGATGACACCAAATTGGGGGAGATAGTCGGTACTGAGGAGGACTGCAACAAATTACAGGAGGGCATTAATAAACTTGCAGAATGGGAAAACAGTTGGCAAATTAAATTCAACACCGTTAAATGTGAGGTAGAACATTTTGGTAGGAAGAATAGGGAAGTCACTTATTACTTTTTTTTTAATTCGTTCCTGGGTGTTGCTGGCTCAGCCAGCATTAGATGCCCTTGAGCAGGTAGTGGTGAGCTGCCTTCTTGAACCACTGCAGTCCATGTTGGGTAGGTACACCCACAGTGCTATCAGGATGCGAGTTCCAGGATTTTAACCCATCGACAGTGAAGGAACGGTGATATAATTCCAAGTCAGGATAGTGTGTGACTTGGAGGGAAACTTGCAGGTAGTGGTGTTCCCATGCATCTGCTGCCCTTGACCTTCTAGGTGGTAGAGGTCGCTGGTTTGGAAGGTGCAGTCTAAGGAACCTTGGTGTATTGCTGCAGTGCATCTTGTAGATGGTAAATACTGCTGCCACTGTGCGTCGGTGGGGGGTGCCAATCAAGCGGGCTGCTTTGTCCTGGTTGGTGTCGAGCTTCTTGAGTGTTGTTGGAGCTGCACCCATCCAGGCAAGTGGAGAGTATTCCATCACACTCCTGTCTTGTGCTTTGTACATGGTGAACAGGCTTTGGGGAGTCAGAAGGTGAGTTACTCGCTGCGGGATTCCTAGCCTCTGACCTACTCTTGAAGCCACGGTATTTATATGGCTATCCAGTTCAGTTTCTGGTCAATGGTAAACCCCAGGATGTTAGTGGGGGATTCAGCAATCGTAATGCGATTGAACTTGGAAGGTGGGAGTCTCGGTGGGGTAGAGGATCTCAGATTACAAATACACCAATCATTAAACCTTGTGCCACAGGTTAGCAAGGCCATGGGGAAAAAAAGCAAACCGAGCACTAGGGTTTATTTCTAGAGGGATAGAAATGAAAACTAGGGAGGTTATGCTAACCTGTATTGACCTTGTTTCGACCACACTTAGAGTACTGCATGTAGTTCTGGTCGCTGTATTATAAAAAGGATATAGAGGCACTGGAGAGGGTGCAGAGAGGATTTATCAGGATGATACCAGAAATGTGTGGATATACATATCAGGAAAGGATGAACAGTCTGATTCTCTTTTCACTTGGAAAAAAATTGAGGGGTGACCTCAAAGACCTCTTTAAAATTATGAAACGTATTGATAGACTGGATACTGGGAGACTGTTTCCACTTGTGGAGAAGATCATAACTAGAGGCCATCAATATCAGATAGTCACCAAGAAATCCAATAGGGAATTGAAAAGAAACTTCTTTACTCAGAGTGGTGAGAATGTGGAACTCACTACCATGGGGAGTGGTTGAAGCGAATCGTTTAGATGTATTTAAGGGGGAGGCTAGTCAAGCATCTGAGGGCGAAGGTAATAGAGGGTTATGTTAGATTTAGATGAGGAAAGATGGGAAGAGGCTCGAGTGGAGCAAAAATGGCAGCCTGGACTGGTTTCTATGTAACCCTATGCAATTCTGTAACAATGGTGAACCATCATACCCAGAATGCTGCACACAGTAGAATACAGCCTATCTTCGTCAGAAGGACCACAGGTGCAGGAAGGCTCCGTCCTTGGAGTCGCCCGTCACTGCGGTCTCCAAGAAGCTGCACAGTGCAGTTCCAACAATCTGAGCGGAGGTGAGCGCAGTCTCAGCGGTTCTTAGACCCCGAATCAGAGCCAGAGGACGTGTGGTGAGAGCTGGTGGCTGGTGTGGGCGGCAGGATGGGGAACCATTAACCCGATGGTGCAGCGCCTCCCCCATCTTACCTGTCGCTTTCTTCTCCCGTTTCCACCGAGTCTGACTAACAACAAAGGACTGGACCAGAATGCCCCACGCCTGGCCCTAGGGAGCATGTGCACACGCGGCGCACAGGGCAATCAGCGTTGGATAGAGCAGTTTCTGAAGCACAGAGAATTGTGGGAACTGCAGCTGCCGTTAGCGGCTGTCGGTAAGTGTTTTAATGCAGGCTGATGGAAGGTCAACGACCTGAAAAGTTAACTGTTTCTCTCTCCACAGATGCTGCCTGACCTGCTGAGTATTTCCAGCATTTTCTCTTTTTATTTCATATTTTCAGCATCTGCAGTATTTCGCTTTTGTTTTATTGCAGGAGTTGCTCACAGAATTGAGTCTAGAAACACAGACAGGCCAATTAAACAGCCAGTTTGAATCAGGGTGGGTGTTGGATGCAGAAGTCAGTCCCTGGCTTCCTGTGTAGGTCTTGTTCATTGCATCAATTTGAGCTTGAATGGAGATGGAGGAGAAACTACTGGGTTTAACCCAGTTGCCACAACAATTTCTGATACGAGTGTGATAAAGGAGGGTGATTCTAGGGGAGATTAGGTTGCTAAGCAGATTCTGTTCCAACAGTGTAAAAGAGTATTGTTTTGGGAACAAGTATTTCTGCAAAGTCTTTTAATTCATAATACAGATTTTAAAGATAATTCCTATGATGTGGGCATTGCTGACAAGGTTGGTGTATATTGCCAATTCCCAGTCGCTCTTTGAGAAGGTGATGGTGGGCTGCCTTCTTGAACTGCTGCAGTTAGCAGGGTGAAGGTACGCCCACAATCTAAGGAGCTGTGGAACTTTGACACAGTAATGATGAAGGAATGGTGATATATATCCAAGTCAGGATGGTGTGTGTCTTGGAGGGGAGCTTGGAGGTGATGGTTTCCCATGCACCTGCTTTCCTCATCTTTCTCAGTGGCGGAAGTTATGGGTTTGGGAGGTTCTGTCAAAGTTACAGACGTATGAAGTCCCTCTTCTTCATCCTCATCTCCCCTTATTCTCTTTCCTCCCATAGAGGTCCAGAGTCTTGTGTCGGCCCAGACCGGGTGGCAGGTTTCCCTCCCTGAAGGACATTGGTGAACCAGTTGGGTTTTTACGACAATCCCGCAACTTTCATGGTCACTTGCCCGTTGTGCCGCCCCCACAATTTATCAGATTCATTCAGCTCAATTTCACAACCTTTCTGTTTTTGTGGGCTCTCTCTCACTCTCATTTTTCTGTTTTAAATCAATTTCACAGGGTATTAGAAGAGGAGGATTTGTAGCCAGGAAACTTATATCACATCAAAATCTGACAGAGTTGCCCAATTTATCATAACCGGAATATCATAGGATTTTGGACATGGAAGCAAAAAGCACTGTTCACAGTGGGGAGAAACTGTACACGTGTTCTGTATGTGAACGAGGCTTCAACCATTCATCTCCCCTGTTGAAACACAAGCGCAGTCACACCAGGGAGAAATGGTGTAAATGTGGGGACTGTGGGAAGGGATTTAATTACCCATCTGAGCTGGAGACTCATCTACGCAGTCACACAAGGGAAAGGCCATTCACCTGCACTGTGTTTGGGAAGGAATTCACTCACTCATTCAAGCTCCTGAAGCACCAGGGAGCTCACACTGACGAGAGACCTTTTAAATGCCCAGACTGTGGAAAGTGTTATAAGCGTTCCAGGCAACTGATGACCCATCAACATGTTCATACTGACGAGAGACCATTCAGGTGCTCTCGCTGCGGAACTGGGTTCAAGCAATCATCTGACCTTACTGTACACCAGCGCATTCACACTGGGGAGAGGCCATTCACCTGTTCTGTGTGTGGGAAGGGATTCACTCATTTATCCAACCTGCTGGAACATCAGCGAGTTCACACTGATGACAAGCTGTTCAGGCATTCTCACTGCGGGACTGGGTTCAGGCGATCGACTCAACACGCTCTACACCAGCATACCCATACTGGGAGAGGCCGTTCACCTGCTCCAAGTGCGGGAAGGGATTTACTGAGTCATCCAGTCTGGTGGAACACCAGACAGTTGTCACTGGGGAGAGGCCATTCACCCGCTCCATGTGTGGGAAGGGATTCACTCGGTCATCACGCCTTCTAATACACCAGCGCATTCACACTTGGGAGTGACTGTGTTCACCTGCACCGTGTGGGAAGAGATTTGCTTGTTCATCCAACCTGCTGAGACACCAGCGAGTTCACAAGTTGTTAATAACATCAGGAACTAGACAAAGTTCATTGGGGCCTGTTTCTGCTGATAAAGTCCAACCCAGTTATAAGGGTTAATATTCTGTATAAAAGTCAAATAAATCAGCTTTGTGTTAAACACACAGTGTATCAAGTCTTAATATCTCTAACACAAGTTAGTTCCTTTTGAAGTGCGCTCCCTCTCCCCGTCTCTTCCATCCTCAACTCCAACAAGAAGTGCAAGGAGCTCATGGACTTCTTTCTAAGTTTGAGACCATCCAATCAGCTGCCTCTGCTGCTTCCCTCCCTTCCACAAGTCCACTGGGCCTCTAAAGTGGCTCCTTATCCGAGCCTTGAACTTGCATCTTTCCAAGTTTCTCTCGTATCTCCCCTCTTTCCTTCTCTGAGCTCATCTTGTCCATGAAACCCACCTCCTGCTTCCTGGACCCTATTCCCACAAAACCACCCAACTTCTGCATGTTCCCTGATATTATTAATGGCTCTCTTCAGGTACTGTCTCTCTCTCTCTCTAAATCTGCCGTCATCACCCCATCCTCAAAAATCCAACCCTTGACCCCACCATCCTTGCAAACTAAAGCAACCTCACTTTTCACTCCAAAGTCCTTGAAGATTTTGTTGTCTCCCAAATCCATTCCCATCTTTACAGAAACTCCATGTTTCAATCCCTCCAATCAAATTTCCAATGTGACAAAGGTGAACTATCCCTCCTTATCCTTCTCGACCTGTCTGCAGCCTTTGACATGATTGACCACACAATCCAACTCTAATGCATCATCAGTTTCCATATGACACTGATGGCACCCAGCTCTACCTCACAACCACCTCTCTCTCCTCTTCCACCTTTGCTAAATTATCAGACTATTTGCCTGATACTCAGTGGTGCATGAGCATAAATTTCCTTTTATTAAATATTTGGATGACTAAAGCCATTGTTTTTGTTCCCTAGCTACCAACTCCATCCCGCTTCCTGGCAACTATCTGAGACTAAACAGACCTTTTGTAAATTTGGTGTCATAATTGATCCTGAGGTGAGCTTCAGCCACATATCCGCTCCAGCACTAAGACTGCCTATTTCCACCTCTGTAACATCACACGACTGCACTCCCGCCTCAGCTTATCTGCTACTGAAAGCCTTGCCTGTGCCTTTGTTACCTCTAGACTTGACTATTCTAATGCCCTCCTGGCTGGCCTCCCGTATTCTGCCCTGTGTAAACTTGAGGTCATCCAAATTTCTGCTGCCCGTGTCCTAACACACACCAAATCTCCTTCACCTATTACCTCTGTGCTTGCTGACCTACATTGGCTCCCAGTCAAACAACACCTCAATTTTAAAATTCTCAGCATTGATTTCAATCCCTACATGGACTCTCCCCTCCCTATCTCGAATCTTCTCCAGGCCGACAACCCTCCAAGATAACTGCTGTCTTCCAATTCAGGCCTCTTCAGCATCCAATATTTTGTTTGCCCTACCATTGGCAGCCGTGCTTTCAGCTGCTTAGTCCCTAAGCTCGAGAATTCCCTCCCTAAACCTCTCTGCCTCTGTCCTTCTCTCTCCTTTAGGATGTTCCTTGGAATTTATATTTTTCACCAAGCTTTTGATCATCTGCCCAAATTTCCCATTAGTTACAGTTAATTGTTATGTTATGTTGATAACCAGTACATGGGAATGATTACAGTTAATTTTTATATTGGGCTTGATATCCAGTACACAGGGGAATGAGTTCTAAAGAGTGTGCAGAAGCAGAGAGACCTGGGGCTGCATATGCACAGATCTTTGAAGGTGGCAGGACATATTGAGAGAGTGGTTAGTAAAACATATGGGAAAATGGGATCTTGGGCTTCATAAACAGAAGAATTGAGTACAAAAGCAGGGAAGTTATACTGAACCTTTATAAAGCTCTGGTTAGGCCCCAACTAGAGTATTGGGTCCAGTTCTGGTCACCACCCCAGGAAGGATGCAAGGGTCCTTGAGAGGGTACAGAGGAGATTTACCAGAAGGTTCCAGGGATGGAGAATTTTCGTTACAAGTTTAGATTGGAAAAGCTAGAACAAAGGAGATTGAGGGGAAATTTAATAGAAATGTACAAGATTATGACAGGTACAAATTTAACAGAAAAGACTGATATACTTTATTCATAAAATTTGTTTTAAAAAAAGTACATTACAAAGCAATTCAGAATGAACATTTCAGTAAGTGCAAAAAAGATCCGTGTCTTTCGATACTGAACATGAGGTGCCTCACAACTCTTGCCATTCCATTTTATATGCAATGTACATTTGCATTACATGGCAAAAATATTTTTGGTACATTTTGGTACTTCTTTGACCAGGAGTCCTCCCCTCGACCAGCAGACCCATTCACCCGCCTCCAGCATTCTCCCTCTACCTGGACCCCTTCCCCTGGCCTCTTACCAGCTCTTGATCTCTTCATTGACAACTGTCGGCGAGACATTGGTCATCTCAATTTCTCTGGCCCCCCTCACTCACTCTAACCTGTCCCCCTCTGAACTTGAGGCACTCTGTTCTCTCAGGTCTAACCCCGACATGGTCATCAAACCTGCAGACAAGGGTGGTGCTGTTGTTGTATGGCGTACCGACCTCGACCTTGCAGAAGCTCAACGCCAACTCACAGACACTTCTTCCTACCTCCCTCTGGACCCCGCCACCGAACATCAAGCCACCGTCCAAAGGACTGTCACTGACCTCATCTCTTCTGGAGATCTTCCCTCTACAGCTTCCAACCTCAGACCCGCAACCCCAGACAGCCCGCTTCAACCTCCTTCCCAAAATCCACAAATGGGACTGTTCCGGCAGACCCATTGTGTCAGCCTGCTCCTGCCCCGCTGAACTTATTTCTTCCTATCTAGACTCTATCTTTTCTCCGCTGGTCCAGTCTCTTCCCACCTACATCCGTGACTCTTCTGATGCCCTACATCATTTTGACAATTTCCAGTTCCCTGGTCCCAACCGCCTCCTCTTCACTATGGACGTTCAATTGCTCTACACCTCCATCCCCCACCAGGATGGTTTAAGGGCTCTCCGCTTCTTCCTTGAACAGAGACCCAACCAGTCCCCATCCACCACCACCCTCCTCGGCCTGGCTGAACTTGTTCTCACATTGAACAACTTCTCCTTCAACTCCACTCACTTCCTTCAAGTAAAAGGTGTTGCTATGGGTACCTGCATGGATCCGAGTTATGCCTGTCTTTTTGTGGGATATGTCGAGCATCCAGTCCTACTCAAGCCCCCTCCCCCAACTCTTTTTCCAGGACATTGATGACTGTATCGGTGCCGTTTCCTGCTCCCGTCCCGACTGGAAAACTTTATCAACTTTGCTTCCAATTTCCACCCTTCTCTTTCCACCCTTCTCTCATCTTTACATGGTCCATCTCTGACACTTCCCTTTCTCGACTGCTCTGTCTCCATCTCTGGGGATAGGTTGTCTACTAATATCCATCATAAGCCCACCGACTCCCACAGCTACCTTGACTACACTTCTTCACACCCTACCTCCTGTAAGGACTCCATTCCATTGTCCCAGTTTCTCCGTCTCCGACGCATCTGCTCTGATGATGCTTCTGATATGACCTCCTTTTTCCTCAACTGAGGATTCCTCCCCACTTGTTGACAGGGCCCTCAACCGTGTCCGGCCCATTTCCCGCACCTGTACCCTCACCCTCCCTCCCAGAACCATGACAGGGTTCCCCTTGTCCTCACTTTCCACCCCATCAGCCTCCATATCCAAAGGATCATCCATCATCCTCCGTCATTTCCGCCACCTCCAGCGTGATGCCACTACCAAAGGCATCTTCCCCTACCTTCCCCTGTCAGGTTTCCGAAGGGATCGTTCCCTCTGCGACACCCTGGTCCACTCCTGCATTACCCCCACCACCTCGTCGCCTACCCCTGCAATCGCAGGATGTGTAATACCTGCTCATTTACCTTCTCTCTCTCCCAGGCTCCAAATACTCCTTTCAGGTGAAGCAGTGATTTACTTGTACTTCTTTCAATGTAGTATACTGTATTTGTTGCTCACAATGTGGTCTCCTCTACATTGGGGAGACTAAACGCAGACTGGGTGACCGCTTTGCGGAACACCTCCGCTCAGTCCGCAAGCAGGACCCTGAGCTTCCGGTTGCTTGTCATTTCAACACTCCCCCCTGCTCTCATCTCTATCCTAGGCTTGCTGCAGTGTTCCAGTGAACATTAACGCAAGCTTGAGGAATAGCATCTCATTTACCGATTAGGCACACTACAGCCTGCCGGACTGAACATTGAGTTCAATAATTTCAGAGCATGACGGGGCCCCCCATTTTACTTTTATTTTTAATTATTTTTTCTTTTTTACATTTCTTACAATCTTTTTTTATGTTTATTTCATTTCATAGTTTGTTCAGTTTGCTTACCCACTTTTTTTTTTCATGTTTGTGCTTGCTGCTGTTTAATCTTTAGTCCGTTAACACCCTATCTGTACTAATGCTTTGCCTTTCAACACACCATTAACATATTGTTTGCCTTTGCTCCATGACCTTTTGGTCAGCTATGTGGCCTCGTCCAATCTACACCTTCTCCTTTGTTATCTCTCGCCCCACCCCCACCTCTGTGCCGACCATCAACCACCCATTTATACTAATCCTACATTAATCCCATATTCCCTACCACATCCCCACCTTCCCTCAATTCCCCTACCTATACTAGGGGCAATTTACAATGGCTAATTTACCTATCAACCTGCAAGTCTTTGGCTGAGAGGGGAAACCAGAGCACCCGGCAAAAACCCACACAGTCACAGGGAGAACTTGCAAACTCCGCACAAGTAGTGCCCAGAATCGAACCCGGGTCGCTGGAGCTGTGAGGCTGCAGTGCTAACCACTGCGCCACTGTGCTGCCAGACCTGCTGAGTATTTCCAGCATTTCTTGTTTTTATTTCAGATTTCCAGCATCCGCAGTATTTTGCTTTTGTTTTGGTACATTTTAGTTTGGCACAGCCCCTTAGTGTACTATGACAGGCCTTTCCCCATTGAGCTTTTGCGACGGTTACCCCAAGCTTTAGTGCGTCCCTCAGCACGTAGTCTTATTTAACTGCAAAGCATAGCAGAACAATGGCGTATTGGACTGTTACAGACTTCTGGATAGAGATTGTGTGTTACGATTAGCCAACAACACCATCATCATACAGTGACGATGGTAAGAAATGGAACTTGGTCTTTCTTATTTTACAATTCCTATGGTACCAGAATCTCATCCTGACTTCCCCAGATCCACACAAAGATCCACTGACAATCGATCTCTAATGACTGCCTATTTACCCACAATCCCTTGCGCCTCAGAAACCACTCGATCTGTCGCAGGTTGTTCAATATTCAGTATATTCACACCTAATCTGTACTAATGCTTTGTCTTTCAACACACCATTAACATATTGTTTGCCTTTGCTCCGTGACCTTTTGGTCAGCTATGTGGCCTGGTCCAATCTGCACCTTCTCCTTTGTTATCTCTTGCCCAACCCCCACCTCACTTGTTTATAATCTGTGACTTTTCTAATATTTGTCAGTTCCGAAGAAGGGTCACTGACCCGAAACGTTAACTCTGCTTCTCTTTCCACAGATGCTGCCAGACCTGCTGAGTGAATCCAGCATTTCTTGTTTTTGTTTCAGATTTCCAGCATCAGCAGTATTTTGCTTTTATATTATTGAGGATGGGAGCGCTGGTTCAGGTGAGGGGGAGGCGGGTTAATAAAGCCCGGGGCTCGTAGGTTGCAGACACACCGAGTGCGGAGCCAGGAGTCAATCTAAACAGCGAGATAACAACAAGATCAAACCCCAACCGCGGCTTCCAGCGCTTCCCTCTGGCCCGAATCTCAACAAGGAGCAGAGACTGTTACAAAATCAGAGAGGCAGGGAACGTCTCTCAATGGAGGGGAAATGGGGACTGGTCAGGGAGCGACCATCATCAAAACTGGGTGATATTACAATGGACAGGGAAGGCCAGACTGTTGAAGGAGAGAGAGCGAGAGCACGTACACTCAGACAGAGTCAGCACCTTCAGGGGAGGAGAAAGAAGGGAACCCACCTTCGAACTGAAACCAGACAGAGTCAGCACCTTCGAACTGAAACCAGACAGAGTCAGCACCTTCAAGAGCGGGAGAAAATTCGACCGAAGGAAAAATATTGCAGATGGTGCGATGGGTTTGGGTTTCAGCCCAGGGAAGATGGAGAGTGTGTGGGATGGGGATTTACAGCTATGGGGGAACAAGAGAGGAAAGAATGTTCCATAGAAACTAGAATTATCTGTTCTGAATTTCGATCCTGTACTGACATTGATGACTTTTGTAAACTCCTTTTACAGCGTATTAGAAGACAATTTGCAGACTCAAACCAAACATCACATCAAGGTGTGACAGAGTTACTCAGTTCGTCAGGACCTGAATATCATCGATCTTCAACTATGGAAGGAGAAATCTTTGCCTGTTCTGTCTGTGGGAAAAGATTTCAAACATCAGTGTGACTGGAAAAGCACCGAGACACACACACTCAAGTGACAGTGTTCCAGTGAACTGACTATGGAAAGAGCTTTAACCAGTTACGCACTCAGAAAAAAAATCACATCATTCACAACGGGGAGAAACCATACACGTGTTCTGTGTGCGTACGAGGTTTCAACTGATCATCCAACCTGGAGACACAAGGACACCCTGCCCATGGAGAAACCGTGGAAATGTGGAGATTGTGGGAAAGGATACAATTACCCATACCAGCTGGAAACTCATCAACGCAGTCACACTGGGGAGAGGCCGTTCACCTGTTCTGTGTGTGGGAAGGGATTCACTTAGTCATGCGGTCTCCAGACACACCAGCGAATTCATACTGGAGAGAGGCCATTCACCTGCTTTGATTGTGAGAAACGATTTAATGTTTTATCAAACCTCCTGTCACACCAGTGGGTTCATTCTGATAACAGACCGTTTAAATGTTCTGACTGTGAGAAAAGTTTTAAAAGTAAGAAGGATCTAAGGAGACACCAAAGCACTCACACCGGGGAGAGGCCGTTCACCTGCTTTGTGTGTGGGAAGGGATTCACTCAGCCATCCCACCTTCTGAGGCACCAGCGCGTTCACACTGGGGAGAGGCCGTTTACCTGCACTGAGTGTGAGCAAAGATTCTCTCATTCCTCTGACCTACAGACACACCAGCGAATTCACACAGGGGAGAGACCGTTCACCTGCTCTGTGTGTGGGAAGGGATTCACTCAGTCATCCAACCTCACGATACACCAACTTGTTCACACTGATCAGAGACCTTTTAAATGTGCTGACTGTGAGAAGAGATTTAAAAGTAAATGGAATCTGCTGGCACACCAACGCAGTCACACTGGGGAGAGGCCGTTCACTTGCTCTGTGTGTGGGAAGGAATTCACTCAGTCAAACAACCTGCTGAAACACCGGCACATTCACAAGTGACTGCAGGAATTGGATTCTGCTGTTATTGCTGCTGTTAATCACATCCAGGACTGAACCATGTTCATTCTGATAGATGGAATTTGTTTCTGCTGATGTTAAGCACCTGAATAACTGGGCTGGATAAATGTGAAATAAATCAGCGTTGTTTTAAATACATTGTTGTAGATTTTTGTGTTTTCTATCTGATTGTTTAACATCACCTGGCTGGAGCTCAGAAAGGACAATCTGGGGGTAGGATTGTACGGCAGGAACAGAACTTCAGCCTGGACACAGTCTTTCAGAGTCACAATGAGAGGGGCAAAAGGCATTTGGTCTTTCTCATCTCTCTCCACTCAGACAACAAAGTCCCCGTGTGGGTTAATCTTGAGGTGTGTAAGAAATGTGTCCCAGCCGCTCTCTTCCAATGCTCTGAGCTCCTAGGCACGGAAAAAAAGGCTCCTTTACAACTGTGGTTAGAATCAAAGAACAACAGTGAATGCTGGAAACGTGCTGTCAAATCAGAGATTGGTGTAAAACTGTGATCTTTCCTGACTGAAAGTGAAGCAGAGAGCTGTCCCACAGACTAGTCAAGAAGCAGCCTGACACAGTCATACTCATGGAATCATACCTTACAGACAATGTCCCAGACACAGTCATCACCATCCCCGGGTATGTCCTGTCCCACCGGCAGGACAAACCGAGCAGAGGTGGCAGCACAGTGGTGTACAGTTGGGAGGTAATTGCCCTGGGAGTCCTAAACATTGACTCTGCACCCCATGAAGTCTCATGGCATCAGGTCAAACATGGGCGAGGAATCCTCCTGCTGATCACCATCTACCACTCCCCCTCGCTGATATCAGTACTCCTCCATGTTGAACACCACTTGGAGAAAACATTGCGGGTGGCAAGGGCGCAGAATGTCCATCACCAAGAGTGGCTCGGTAGCACCATTACTGACCAAGCTGGCCGAGTCCTAAAGGCCACAGCTGCTAGCCTAGGTCTGCAGCAGGTGGTGAGGGAACTAACAAGAGGGAAAAACATAATTGACCTCGTTCCCACCAATCTGCCCGCCACAGATGCATCTGTCCATGACAGTATTGGTAGGAGTGACCATCCCAGGACTAGTTGTGGAGACGAAGTCCCGTCACGTTGAGGATACGCTCCATCGTGTTGTGTGACACTACCACCATGCTAAATGAGATAGATTTTGTACAGATCTAGCAATGCAAAACTGGGCATCCATGAGGCAACTGTGGGCCATCAGCAGCAGCAGAATTGTATTCAACCACAATCTGTAACATATCCCTCACTCTACCATTACCATCAAGCCAGGGGATCAACCCTGGTTCAATGAAGAGTGCAGGAGGGCATGCCAGGAGCAGCATCAGGCATACCTCAAAATGAGGTGTCAACCTGGTGAAGCTACAACCCAGGACTACTTGCGCACCAAACAGCTTAAGCATCATGCAATAGACAGAGCAAAGCGATCCCACAACCAACAGATCAGATCTAAGCCATTGAGGATGCGGATATTTGTGGAGCCACCTCCTCCAGATAGTTGTTTAACTGTCCACCACCATTCGTGACTGGATGTGGCAGGACTGCAGAGCTTAGATCTTGGATTCAGAGCTCTCTCCTCCTCAGGTTTGATCCAACGAACAGCAGCGACACGTGATATTCATATTTAACTTGTTCACTACATTTGTGATCTGCTGCTGCTCAAACCAGAACCACAAGGATATCTGTGCCTTGCTCTGACAGTGAGCACAAGACTGTGTCACTATCACACACAGATACCATTTCCTTGTTTCACATCTCTGTACAAAGACCATCTCTTTACACATCCTCTTTCTACACAATTGCAGCAGACATGAGCAAGGATGTGAGGCTCATTAATCTACACCCACATTTCAGAACAGCAAAGGTTACACTGGGACAGAGGTTCAG
The DNA here is from genome assembly GCF_036365525.1 of Heterodontus francisci. Classification (NCBI taxonomy): domain Eukaryota; kingdom Metazoa; phylum Chordata; class Chondrichthyes; order Heterodontiformes; family Heterodontidae; genus Heterodontus; species Heterodontus francisci. The sequence continues at coordinate 10,653,986 of NC_090404.1, forward strand.
TTATTTTCCATTACAGGCAAAATACAGAGCAGTATAGCAGCACACTGGCAGCTTAACCAAGTCTCATCAGCCTGCAGGCTCCTGTTCAATATATTTCCTGACTGGATTTAAATGTAAACCAGGTTTGCAGATGTGATGTTCTATTCACATATCAAAGGTGAGAGAGATGCTGTGGGACACAGACTAAGTCCAGTAGCTGAAAGTGATTAACAGACTCAGTTTGGTATTGAATGACCCCGGGTGTGTTCCCAATACCTTCCTTGAATCCCAAGCTGGGACTTGGCCATGAGAGTAACTGAAGGTATGAGAACTGAAATAATCCAGAGCTGGAAAGTAGAAAAGGTCCAAAACTGGAACAGTCAGTAACAGGACATCAATTAGTCTCCTCTTGGAGAAATATAGAACACAATATGTGAATGATCAGACATGATCATATTGAATGGTGGGGCAGGCTTGATGGGTTGAATGGCCTACTCCTGCTCCTATGTTCCGAACATGCAGTGTGCTTACACAAAAACTGATTTATTTGAAGCGATCCAGAATATTAAACTCCAGCTCAATCATAATGCTTATGAAAACTCTGGTTCGGACTTCACGCTGTTTTGCCTCTAAGTGTAAAAGCCTGTTGTTTAATTTTCCTAACCATTCTGTATTCGCTAATCTGATAGTTGGAGGTTCAATCTGAGAATTTCCTAGGCCTGCTTCTGCCTCATCCTCACTATCCTTATCCTTCTTAACAGTCCCAATTACCTCACATACCTGTACTGGCGTATCCTCCTCCCTGCGGTAATACTGTTTCAGCATATTAATGTGACACAACCAGTTCTTCTTTCATCAATCACGGGTGTCAATCAAGTAATCTGCCTTACCCACTCTTTTGATCACTGTATATGGGCCACTGAACCATGCTTTTAACGGTTCTCCCTGTAATGGTAACAACACCAATACTTCATCCCCTGGTTGAAAATCACAGGCTTTTGAATTCTTGTCTGCCCGTTTTTTCACATTCACTTGGGATGCTTTAAGGTGTTCCTGAGCCACACAACAAGCTTTTGTGAGCCTTTCCTGGAACACAGATACATAGTCTCGTAGCGACGATTCGTTCTTTTGTTCCAAGAATCTGTCCTTTATAAGTTTTAGAGGACCTCTTACTCCATGTTCGTAAATCAATTCAAAAGGTTTGAAGCCTGCAGACTCATTCGGTGAGTCTCTGGTGGCAAATAAAAAAGTCTAGTCCTTTATCCCAGTCATGTGGACATTTGTGAGTCTGTTCTAATCATCGTTTTGAGAGTCTGGTGAAATCTCTTGAAAGCTCCCTGTGACTGTGTGGGTGGTATGCTGAAGATTTCAACTGTCTAATCCCCAAATTGCCCATGACTTCTTGAAATATCCTAGACATGAAATTAGAACCTTGATCTGATTGAACTTCAAGTGGTAACCCATGTCTCAAAGAATTGGGTTAACTTTTCTGCTACTGCGCTAGCAGTAATTGTCCTCAAAGGAATGGCCTCTGGAAATCGAGTAGCCACATCCAAGATCGTAAGTATGTATTGATGCCCCGCTTTTGTTTTCGGCAAGGGTTCTACACAGTCTACTAATACTTTGCTAAATGTTTTTCAATCACGGGTATGGGAACTAGTGGTACTGTTTTTATAGTAGGTTGTGGTTTTCCCACTATTTGACAGGTATGGCATGTCCTATAAAATTGTCTCACATCCTTTGTAAGATCTGGCCAGTAATAATGTTGGCTTAAGCGTGATTTGGTCTTCCGAATTCCCCTATGTCCTGCAAAAGGAATGTTGTGTGCTAACCTTAATAATCCTTGTCGATATTTAGATGATACCATTATCTATTCAACAACCGTTCAGTCTTCGTTGGCAGGTCTATGAGCCGGTCTCCATTTCCTCCGCAAAACCCTGTTTGCCATATAATAGCCTTCCGGAACTCCCTTCACCTCAGTTTCTGACACAGCCATCTGTGCCATTCGGTATATCTCTGGATCAGCTTGATGTGCTGTAATGATAGACGATCTGTTAAACATCTCATTTGGATTATCTAAATCCCTAAATAAGATTTCATATACTTGGCTATCTATTTGTGGTGTCCCTTTTGCCTCCGACAATGGATACTGCTTAGCCATTGCTCAGGTACACACGCAGGAAATATTCCTGGAACTTGTTCCTGTAATTGCTCTGTTTCTTTAATTTCACATGGTTCGTCTGTAATTATAGGAGAAAGTGATACTTTTGATCCAGCCAAATCATTTCCTAGGAGTAGATCAATTCCCTCTACTGGCAAACTGTGGACAACTCCTACAGTTACTATCCCAGATATTAAGTCACTCTCTAAGCATACGTTAGACAAACTTACAGGTACATACTCCCTGCCAATTCCATTAACTAAAACTTTAGTGTTCAAGGCACTCTCTGGTGGAAACCTTATCTTTCCCCAGCAAGGGTGCTTGAGTTGTTCCTGTGTCCCTGAGTATAATGATAGGTTTTCCTGCCTCACTTACAGGATACGGAGTTACTCTCCCCTTTGACAAAAATTCATTACAACTCTCAGGTATTTTATTCTGAACTTCTACACTCCTTTTAGTTTTAGTATCTGGTTTCACAGCTTTAGTTAAAGCTATAGTCTGGTCTGCCATACTCTCAGTCACAGTCTTTTCCTCTGCACTAGCTTTGCGTACCCCAATATGGGTTTATCTCGCAATTGTCAGTACTCTGAAAGAAGACCCGTTTTGTTGCAACAACAACACTTTGGCTTGCGAACCTCACTTCCACCCTCAGCACCTTCCTTTCTGACCTAAGGAAGTGATCCTGGGGCATTCCCAGCTGTTCCTTCTTGTCCCTGGCCCGAGCCTTCCTTTCACTCTCCCACTTTCTATCCTTCTCAGGTTTATGGGGGTGACGGACAAAATAGGTTGGCTTATTCACAAGCTCAAAATCATCAGCAATCTCTACTGCTTGCCTAGCTTTCAAAACTTTCAGGTTATCTATGTGCATTCTCACTACTAAAGGAATGGACTTTTTAAACTCTTCTAAGAGAATCAATTCTCAAAGGTTCTCGTGTGGTTTCTATCTTCAATGCCCATATCCAATGGTCAAAGTAATTTGCTTCACCCTCTCAAATTCTAAATATGTCTGCCCAGCCAATCTCCGTAACTTCTGATGCTTCAGGGACTAACTCATGCGCAGCGAGAATAGCCTTTTTTGCCATCTCAGTCTGCAGAAGCTTCTTCAGGAAGCATGGTATAAGCTTCATGAGCTCTGTCGACCAACCTGCCCTGTATAAGCAGTGTCCAGCTTTCTTTCCGCCATTTCATCTGCTTGGCTATTTTTTCAAAAGATATGAAAAATGCCTCTATGTCCCCTCTTTCGAACTGTCTAAATTTAAACAACTTCTCACTGGGTCCTGATCTGAATTCAGATTCTTCCTGACCCTTTTGTCTTCGTTCCATCTCTTTTAGCCTAAATTCTTTCTCTTTCTCCCTGTCTTTCAATGCAAGTTTTCTTAATTCTTTTTCAGCCTCAAGTTTTTTCGTTTCTAACTGAATCCTAGCTAATACCACTGCATCACTTTCAGACCTACTATTTTCTTGACTCCTGTATTGCCCTTCATCATCATCATCATCATCTTCTACTCATTCCAGATGTGCGGCTATTATGTCAATTACCTCTGCTTTTTTGGTACCTAATTTCAACTCCAACCCCAATTTCGCTGCCAATTCCTTTAATTTGTTCTTAGTTAAAGTTATCAAGTCACTCAGGGAAACATTCTGCTTTCCCAAAACTCTGCTACAACCACTAATGGTTGAGACCTGGATCTTTTAATTTCTTTGTAATTGGTGTTAGATTTAGATCCCAACAATAGAGTTTCCAACTGCTATGATCCCAAATGCGAGAGAAATAAATATGATGTCAAACGCAGAAACGAGTAATCAATATGATTCCAAATGTGAGCCCTCCAAATTAGTCTGATTCTGATCCCAGATGTGAGCCACCGAATTAAATATCATTCAATCTGCGAGCGAGCCCCCAATTAATATGTTACGACCGACCGCTCCAGTCAAAGCCCCCAATCAAAATATATGATTCTGATTGTGGTGGGAGAAATGCACTGTTGATTCAGTCCCGCCCCTCCACAGATCGCCTAGCATATCATTTTAAATTTTCCAAATTAAAGAAAGACCCAGCCAAATTGTACCATCTATTCACCCCCGAATGAGGCTAACCAAATCAGGTGTCTTTAGATCAACAAATTAACTGTTTAAATAGAAAAATAAATTCTTAAACACTACTAAGATATAAATAACATTTAAAATAGAAAAATTAGCGTCTTTGCATATTTACGCTCCTGCCAAAGTGAAATCTTCCAATGTGGAACAGTCCAAGGTTGCTTGAAGTTCTCACAGCCGTCCAATGGAGAAAAAATTTCTTCAACAGTAGAACAGTCCATAGTCTAATTCAGCAGTTGAATTGATGCTCTTCTTTTCCAGCGATGAATTTCAGCAATTACAGTTCAGTAGTTAAAGAAATTTGGTTATTTTCTTTGAAGAAATTGTTCTGGCTTGACATCAGATTTCTGAGAGTATAATAAATAGGGTTTAAATAAACCAAGAGAGCTCTCTTTTCCTTCAGTATATGCTGGTAGACAGTCTGTGTGTGTATCTGTTAACTGTGTCAAAAGCCAGTTTTTCAGCTAGTTTCAAATGTCAATTGGCAACATTGTATCTGGTGTCCTTGGTCCTGAGTGGCTGCATCCTACGGTAACAAGAATGCATATTTGAAGCTGGCTGTATCCTATGGCAACAAAAATGCATTCTTTGTCTCAGTCTCTGGAGCTTGTTGCCTTAAAGCAGTACTGCTCCTTTTCCAGCCTTAAAGGCACACCGCATTCTTCCTGGAAAAAAAAACTACAGGATCATAACACACTGTCCAAAGCCTCGAACACTCTTTCAAGGTGCAACAGCGATTTTACTTGTACTTCTTTCAATTTAGTATATTATATTCATGATGCGGTCCCCTATACATTGGAGAGACCAAATGCAGATTAGGTGACCATTTTATGAAACACCTCCATTCAGTTCACAAGCATGGCCCTGAACTTCTAGTCAGCTGTCATCTGAACGCTCTGTTCCACTCCCACTCTGCCCTCTGTGTCCTCAGTCTCCTGCACTGTTCTAATGAAGGTCAACAGAGGTTCCAGGAACAGCAGTTCATCTTTCAATTTGGCACTTCAGTCTTCCAGGCTCAACATGCACTCAATACTTTCAGATCATTCTGTGGGATGTAAACGGTCATCCTAGCACTTACCAGCCCCTTCAGGATAGATGGTGAGACATTCCCTGTGTGCAGAGTGAGAATAAAATTGTCTGCAAATCCTCCCGTTCTTATACCATGTAAAAGGAGTTAACAAAATTCATCACTGTCAGTGCAGGATAGAAATTCAGAACAGACGATTCTAGTTTCTAAGGAGCATTTTTTCCTCTTGTTCCCCCAAAGCAGTAAACCCCCATCCCACATACTGTCCCTCCTCCCTGTGCTGAAATCCAAACCCATCGCACCATTTCTTTCCTCCATTGCCAGTTTTCTCCCTCCCTCTACTCTGGCTGGGTTCAGTTCTCCAGCCCCTATTTGCAGACTTGAGAATCAAATTAATCAGTCAATGATTTTCTCTCCTGGTCACTGGGACCTTGAAGCCCCGCCCACTCTGTCATCACCAAGATGGCGGCCGTTTACTTAGGGCCTGTTCCCGGGAAAAAGCTCCGGAGCAGCAAACACGGGACCTGGAGGTTCTTAAAGAGAAAAATCAGGAGATTCTTATTCGGGACTTGCAGCCGATACCAGGTGTTTCTGAAACCTCCCTGCTCACCCACCGGCTCCATTCCTCCCTGCAATTTTCAAGGATGTTAATCCCATTAGTTCTTCCTCTCTCCCTAATTTTATTTCATGCACTACTTCACACTCCTCTTCCTGACTACAATATCTTCATCGTCCCCCTCTTTTGTGAGACAGACGCAAAGTATTCATTAAGAACAATACCAACTTCTTCCCCCCTACACACAGGTTCCCTTTTTAGTCTACTATGGGCCCCACTCTCTCCTTAGTTATCCTCTTAGTCTTAATGTATTGATAAAACATCTTTGGGTTCACCTTGATTTTGTTTGCCAATATTCTTTCAAGCCATCTCTCAGCTTTCCTAATTTCTTTTTTGATTTCACACCTCTACTTTAGGAACATAGGGCTAGGAGTGGGTCATGCAGCCCACCGAGCCTGTCCTGCCATTCAATAAGTTCATGTCTGATCATCCACTTCAATGTCTTTTTCCCACACTATCTTCATATCCCTTTATGTCATTCTTCTTCAGCCACCTTGTCTCAGGAGACAATGGATCAGCACCTGGAGGTGGTCAGTGGTTTGTGGAGCAGCGCGTGGAGTGGCTATAAAGGCCAATACTAGAGTGACAGACTCTTCCACAGGTGCTGCAGATAAAATTGGTTGTCAGGGCTGTTTCGCAGTTGGCTCTCCCCTTGCGCTTCTGTCTTTTTTCCTGCCAACTGCTAAGTCTCTTCGACTCGCCACACTTTAGCCCTGCCTTTATGGCTGCCCGCCAGCTCTGGCGATCACTGGCAACTGACTCCCACGACTTGTGATCAATGTCACAGGACTTCATGTCGCGTTTGCAGACGTCTTTAAAGTGGAGACATGGACCAGTGGCGAGCTCGCTGTACAATGTGTCCTTGGGGATCCTGCCATCTTCCATGCGGCTTTATGTCATTGGTATTTAGAAATCTGTCAATCTCTGTGTTACATATACTCAATGACTGAGATTCCACATCCCTCTGGGGTAGAGAATTCCAACGATTCACAACCCTCTTCGTAAAGAAATTGCTCTTCATCTCTGTCCTAAGTGGCTTCCCCCTTACTTTGAAATTGTGTCCCCTGGCTCTAAACTGTCCAGGCAGGGGAAACATCTTACCTACCCTGTCTGTCCCTTTAAGTATTTTGTAGATTTCAATGAGAAATATATATATTCCTCTCAGCTTTCTGTAGTATTGAGTTCTCGGTGTCAGATACAAGCTTTCCTTTTCTGCCTTATCTTACCCTGTAGGCTACTTGACATCCATGCGGCTCTAGATTTGGCCGTCCTACCCTTTTTCTTTGTGGGAACTCTGAACCCCTTGAATCTCCCCTTGAATGCCTCCCACTGCTCTGACACTGATTTGCCTTCAAGTAGCTGTTCCCACTCCACTTTCGCTAAATCACTCCTCAGTTTATTAAAATTGGCCTTGCCTCAATTGAGAACTCTAACTCCTATTCTACCCTTGTCTTTTTCCATTATTATGTTAAAACTGACTGAACTATGATCACTACCACTAAAATGCTCTCCCACTGTCATTCCTTCCACCTGCCCAGCTTCATTTCCTAAAACCAAGTCTAACACTACACCCTCACTTGTTGGACTTGCTACATACTGGCCAAAAGAATTCCCCTGAATGCACCTCAAAAATTCTGCTCCGTCAATTACTTTCACACTCAAACTGTCCCAGTTAATAATGGGGTAGTTAAAATCTCCTACTATTACTGCCCTTTTGTTTTTGCACTTCTCAGAGATTTGCCTACATATCTGCTCTTCTATCTCCCTCTGACTGTTTGGGGGTCTAGAGTACACTCCCAGCAGTGTGATTGCCCCTTTTTTGTTCTTTATCTCAATCCATACAAGCTCATTTGATGAACCTTCTAACATTTAGAAAGTCAAAACTCAATCCACCAGAGTCAGCGTGGTTTTATGAAGGGTAAATCGTGTTTGACTAATTTGCTAGAGTTCTTCGAAACTATAACAAGCAAAGTGGATAATGGGGATCCGGTAGATGTATTTTATCTGGACTTCCAGAAGGCATTTGATAAGTTGCTGCACAAAAGGTTAATACATAAGATTAGTTCACATGGGGTTAGGAGCAATTTATTAGCTCGGATAGAGGATTGGCTAACCAACAGAAAACAGAGAGTCGGGATAAATGGGTCTTTCTGGTTGGCAAGATGTAACTAGTGGGGTCCCACATTGTTCAGTCCTCAGGCCCCGACTATTTATAATCTATATAAATGACTTGGCTGCAGGGATAGAAGGTACTATAGCCAGATTTGCAGATGACACTAAAATAGGTGGGACAGTAAGTTGCAATAAAGAAATAAGAAATCTACAAATAGATATGGATAGATTAGATAAATGGGCCAAAATTTGGCAGATGGATTTTAACCTGGAAAAATGTGAGGTTATTCATTTTGGTAGGAAGAATAGAAAGGCAAATTATCTAAATGGAGAGAAACTTCAGAGTGCTTCGGTGCAGAGGGATCTGGGTGTCCTCGTGCATGAATCGCTGACAACTAGTTTGCAGGTACAGCAGGTGATAAGGAAGGCAAATAGAATTTTGGCATTTATTGCTAAAGGAATAGAGTATAAAAGTAGGGAAGTGTTGCTGCAACTGTACAAGTTATTGGTGAGACCGCACCTGGAGTATTGCATAGTTTTGGTCCCCTTACTTGAAAAAGGATGTAGTTGCATTGGAAGCAGAGATGGGGGGGCTTGTCTTATGAAGAGAGATTGAGCAGTTTAGGCCTTTACTCTCTGGAGTTTAGAAGAATGAGAGGAGATCTAATTGAAGATGATTAAGGGTATTAACAAAGTAGACATAGAGAGGATGTTTCCTCTTGTGGGGCAATCTAGAACGAGAGGTCATAGTTTTAGGATAAGGGGTAGCAGATCTAAAACAGAGATGAGGAGAAATTACTTCTCTCAAAGGGCCGTGAATCTGTGGAATTCACTACCTCAGAGTGCAGTGGATACTGGGGCATTGGGTAAATTTGAGGAGAGAGACAGATTTTTAATTAGAAATGTGTTGAAGAGTTATGGAGAACGGGCAGGAAAGTGGAGGCCAAGATGAGATCAGCCATGATCGTATTGAATGGTGGAGCAGGCTCGAGGGACTGAATTGCCTACTCCTGCTCCTAGTTCTTATATTATCCCTCCTCGGAGCTGTAATGGTTTCTTTGAGCAAAACTGCCACTCCCCCTCTGTATCACATTTGAAAACCCTTTAAGCAGGAAGATTCCTGTCCCTCCTTAAGCCATGTTTCTGTAATAGCTGTGATATCATACTGCCACGTGTCTATCTATGCCCTCAGCTCATCCGCTTTATTTTCTGTACTCCTTGCATTGAAATAGATAACCTTGAGCACTGCCAAACCCTTATTTTCTAACCCACGTTTCCTCTGTTTTCCAGACTCAACCATTAATTTTCTGCCTTCCATTTTCATTTCTGATTTTGTCCCAACTGAGTCTACCCTCAGGTCCCCATCCCCCTGTCAAACTAGTTTAAACCCTCCCCAACAGCACTAGCAAAATGTCCCGCAAGGAACTCAGTCCCGGCTCTGTTCAGGTCCCAATATGCCAGGAATCTAAAACATCTACCCTACCTAACACATTGATAGTGGGCAATAGGAAGATATATATATATATATATATAAACCTCCGCTGTATTGCTCCTGAGTGGTGTCCTCCCCAGGAGAGAGGCCAGCCCGGGGCCTGCCGCCTCCCACTCGAGCCCCAGGCTCTCTCCGCGGCCTTACTCCTGGCCGCTCACCTGCTGCTGCTCAGCTCGATGGCCCACCTGTGCCGGCGCGCACCGTTACCAAGCCCCGCCCCCCACAGCCATGGCAACGACGACGACCGTTTACCGTTGACCGTTTACCGTTTCCCGCCCCAACACTGGACACGGAAGTGAATTTCCCCTGTTGATACTCGTTTGCAATCAGTGATGGACAGAGACAGTGTATTTACTGCTGGCGACAATTCCCTCGACAGGAGCCCAGTGCGCAGGCGCGATGCTGGGGCATGCGCAGCGTCACTTTGATCTGAGCTGTGCGAGTGCTGGAGACGCTTTTGTAGCGGGTGAGAGTCGGCGTGGCGCAGGGGAGGAATAGAGCCGGGGGAAGCTTCAGAAACACCTGGTGCAAGCCCCGAATAGAAACCTGCATCCCGCGTTTGCAGCTCCGGGGCTTTTTCCCAGAAACAACTGCTGATAAACGGCAGCATCTTGATTGAGCAGGGAACAGAGCGCATGCGCGGTCATCTTAGTGACTGACACAGAGAGTGGGCGGAGCTTCAGGGTTCCAGTGACCAGGAGAGAAAATCATTGACTCATTGATTTGATTCTCACTCTGCACACAGGGGCTGGAGAACTGAACCCAGTCAGAGTGGAGGGAGGGAGAAAACTGGCAGTGGAGGAAAGAGATGGTGCAATGGGTTTCGATTTCAGCACAGGAAGGAGGGAGAGTGTGTGGGACGGGGATTTACAGATTTAGGGGAACAAGAGAGGGAAAAAATGTTCCATAGAAACTAGAATGGTCTGTTCAGAATTTCTATCCTGTACTTACAGTGATGACTTTTGTAAACTCATTTTACAGGATATTAGAAGGGGAGGATTTGAAGACGGGAAACTCAAACCAAACATCACATCAAGATCTGACAGTCACTCAATTGTTCAGGATCTGAATATCATCAGCCTTCAAATGTCAAAGGAGAAATGTATATTAAGTCTGTGGGAAAAAAATTCAAACATTAATGTGACTGGCAAAGCACCGAGTACATAGACATCCGAGTGAGAGTGATCCAGTGCACTTTGGAAAGAATTTTAACCAGTTACACAGCTGAAAAAATATTCCACCATTCACAGTGTCAAGAAACTGTACCCATCTTTCGTGTGTGAACGAGACTTCAACTGATCATCCAACATGGAGCAACACAAGGACATCCACGTCACGGAGAAACCGTGGAAATGTGGGGACTGTGGGAAGGGATTTAGTTGCCCGTCTGAGCTGGAAGCTCATCGTCACAGTCACATTGGGGAGAGGCCATTCACCTGCTCAGAGTGTGGGAAGGGATTCACTTCATCATTCCACCTGTGAAGGCACCAGTATATTCACTACAGGGAGTGGCCGTTCACCTGCTCCATTTGTGGAAAGGGATTTAATCAATCATCCGCGCTGTTGACACACCAGCGAGTTCACACTGGGGACAGACCATTCACCTGCTCTGTCTGTGGAAAGAGATTCACTTGCTCATCTCACCTGCTGACACATCAGCGAGTTCACACTGGGGAGAGACCATTCACCTGCTCCATGTGTGGGAAGAGATTTACTCAGTCATCCACCCTGCAGAAACACCAGAGACTTCACAAGTGACTGCAAGAGTTGGATTCTGCTGTTATTGTTGCTGTTAATCATATCCAGGGACTGAACCTGTTCATTCAGAAAGTTGGGATTTGTGTCTGCTGATAAACTCCAGCCTAGTTACAGGAGTTAATATTCTGCATAAATGTCAAATAAATCTTGATTTCTTCATGCGAGGGGAGATTAATTAATCATTCAGGATCTAATTGAATGGTGCAGCAGGTTTGATGGGCTGAATGGCTTACTCCAATTCCAATGTACTTTCTCCCCAGACTTCCCCAACTCTCTAACTCTGCTCAAGTGCTGGTTTCCTGTTGCACTGCCTTCTCCCCAGTTCTCCCATGACTTTCCATTCATCAGCTGTCCAAGTTTATGAGTGACATTCATAGGATAGAAATAATAGAAAGTTTAAGGCACAGAAAGAGGCCAGTTTGCCCATCGTGTCTGCGCCGGCCGAAAACAATCCACCTATTCTAATCCCACCTTCCAGCATTTGGTCCGTAACCCTGCAGCTTACGGCATTTGAGGTGCATATCCAGACATTGGAACAGATGGCGGCCATTTAGCCCCTCGAGCCTGTTCTGCCATTCAATGAGGTCATGGCTGATCTGCAACCTCACTCCATGTACCCATATAGTATTTTAATACTAGCTTCCCCAGTCTGTTATAATGTGATTTTTAAAAACAACTGTCATCTACATTGCACCTTTAAGGTAGGAAAGTGTCCCAAGGTGCATTTCAGAAGCTTAAACTGACAAATCAGACAAAAATTGACACTGAGCGAAACAAGGGGATATTAGGAGGGCTGACTAAAAGCTTTCTTAAGACGTAGGTCTTGAGGAGGTTCTTAAAGGAGGAGAGATGTGGACCGGCAGAGAGATATAGGGAGGGAATTCCAGAGCTTAGGGCTGATGACTGAAAACACAGCCAATGGGACAGAGAGAGGAGTGAGGGATGTGTAAGAGGCCAGAGATGGAGGAATGCAGAGTTCTCTGAGGGATGTACGGCTGAAGGAGGTTACAGATCTAGGGAGAGATGAGGCCTTGAAGGGATTTGAACCCGAGGTGAGAATTTTAAACTGGTAGACCTGGAGCCATTGTAGGTCAGTGAGCACAGTAGTGATGGATGAGTGGGACTTTGTGATGGTTGGGGTGAAAGGAAGCAGAGTTTGGATGAGCTCAAGTTTATGCAGGGTGAAAGTCAGTGAGAAGAGCATTAGAATAGACAAGCAGGCTAACAACACTGAAGCACTAGAGGGGTCAAGAGAGGTGGTGGTGAGTTAGAGATGGGTGTCATCAGTGTACATGTGGAACCTGATGTCATGTCTTCAGATGATGGCACCAAGGGGGCAGCAGATAGATGAGGGATAGAAGGGGCCATTGATAGACCCTTGGGAAACTCCAAAGGTAACGGGGTGAAAAGAGAAGCCATTGCTTTGGCTACGATCGCATAGGTCTGAGTGGAGCCAAGTGAGGTCAGTCCCACTCAGCTGGACAGTGGAGGAGAAGCGTTGGGAATGGTTGACTGGGAGGTCAGGAAGTACGAGGAAGGATGGTGTCCCAGTCACATGGATTCGAGATGTTTTAGTGCTGTGGTAGGGATGGATACCTGATTGGAAAGGTTCAAATATGGAGTTACGGGAAAGGTGGGCAGATTTGAGAGGCATAAAGACATTCAGTGACTTTGGAGAGGAATGAGAAGTTGAAGATGAGATGGTAGTTTACAAAGACAGAGGGGTTGAGGGTGGGGGTTTTGAGGAGGTGGGTGATAATAGTTTTAAAAGGGAGCAGGAAATATCTGAGGAAAGGGAACTGTTTACAATGTCAGTTAGCATGAGGGCCAGGAAGGGAAGTTGGTTGATCAGTTTAATGGGAATGGGGGTGAGAGGAGGAGGTGGGTCTCATGGATAAGATGAGCTTGGCAAGGACCTGATGGGAAGAAACTAGACAAAGACACAGATTCAGGAAGAGGGAACCTCGGGGGATGTTTGTCTTGGTGGAGAAGAGGAGGATGCATTTGAATGGATGGTCTCAGTGTTAGTGACAAAGAAATCCATGAGCACCTTACACTTGTTTGCGTTCAGGTGAGAGAGGTTTAAGGAGACGGTGGGGGAGAAATGAAGCTGGGGTTATCTTTGCTTTCAAGAATGATCCTGAAATAGTGAGCAGTTTTGGCAGAGGAGAGCCAGGCCAGATAGAGCTTGATGTGTGGTGCAGCTGGCTCTGGTAATGAATGGCTAAACCAGTCGTGGGCCAGATATGTTCAAATCTGAGTTCCTCAGACTTGAGAAAGAGAAGATGGAGGAGTGACAAGGGTGGGAGAGAGTCAGGGTTTTACTGAGGGAAAAGGCATCAGAGGTTGAGGGAGTGATTGAGCAGATCGCCAGTTACAGAAATATTGTGACAAATGGACAGCCAATGGTGAGACTATTCAGAGTTTGAAAGAGCAGTTGTAAGTGACTTGGGGAGTGTTTTTTCCAGTGTGGACACAGAAGGAAGGAGATTGTGAGTGATGAGGAATACAAGGAAGTGAGCAGAGATGGCCTTGCCTGTGATTAAGAGAATTACAAGGTTGAGGTGATTCTTGGGGTTTTCTGCTTTTCACCAAGTATCCTGTGAGTTTTTTAAAGAAAAACTGATATATTTGAATAAACCCCAAAATGGTCAAAATAAACACTGAAAATCATCAAAATTAAATACTGAAAATGTTTCTGATATTCAACTGAGCCTGCACTCATTTTATCTTTGTGCTTTTTCTCAATGTTGGTTTCAGCATTCTCGATATCATTAGGTGTATAACAGTGTAGCCTTCCATGCGGACTGAAAGATAGTAATTGGAACTTGACAGAAATAATTAGACACAGATCAATGGTCTCAGTTGCACAGAATGTGATTGCTTTAAAGGCAATAATATTGCAGTTGTATCCAGCAGTAGTTGAACTGCCCTGTACACCACATCCAGACCCGGAGATTCCTCGGCATTTTCACACAGAGAAACGTGCAGTCTGGGCACAAACAAGTAACAAAGCTTAAAACATTGTGTAGACTTGAGCGGAAGTGAGATTGTGCTGACAAGAGGAAATTTCAGGCCCGAGTCTCAGACTGCACTCTTGAAATAAGCTGGAGGGAGGGGGAAGGAGTGTCGGTATGAAATTGGAAGGAGGGGGGAAGGACTATCAGTATTTCAGGTAGTGTGGGGAGATTACTGAGTATAATGCAATATTTCCAACTGTTGAACATTTTTTTTAATTCATTCATCAGATGTGGGCATCCCTGGTTAGGATAGCATTTATTGCCCATCCCTAATTGCCCTTGAGAAGGTGGTGGTGAGCTGCCTTCTTGAACTGCAGCAGTCCATGTGGTGTAGGTACACCCACGGTGCTGTAAGGAAGGGAGTTCCAGGTTTTGACCCAGCGACAGTGAAGGAATCAGTGATATCGTCCTAAGTCAGGATGATGTGTGGCTTGGAGGGAAATCTGCAGGTGGTGGTGTTCCCATGCATCTGCTGCTCTTGTCTTTCTAGGTTGTAGAGGTCACAGGTTTGGAAGGTGCTGTCTAAGGAGCCTTGGTATTTTACTGCAATGTATCTTGTAGATGGTACACACTGCTGCCACTGTGCGTCAGCTTCTTCAGTGTTGTTGCAGCAGTACCCATTCAGGCTAGTGGAGAATATTCCATCACACTCCTGACTTATGCCTTGTAGATGGTGGACAGGCTTTAGGGAGTCAGGAGATGAGTTATTCGCTGCAGGATTCATAGTCTCTGGCCTTCTCTTGTAGCCACAGTATTTATATGGCTACTCCAGTTCAGTTTCTGGTCAATAGTCAGCCCCAGGATGTTGATAGTGAGGGATTCAGCAACTGATTGTCATGGGAAGATGGTTAGATTCTCTCTTGCTGGAGGTGGTCATTGCCTGGCACGAATGTTACTTGCCACTTATCAGCCCAAACCTGGATATTGTCCAGGCAGGTCTTGCTGCATTTCTACACAGACGGTGCTGTACATTGTGCAATCATCAGCGACATCCCTGCTTCTGACCTTATGATTGAAGGAAGGTCACTAATGAAGCAATTGAAGATGGTTGGACCTAACACACTACCCTGAGGAACTCCCGCAGTGATGTCCTGGAACTGAGATGATTGCCTTCCAATGGCCACAACCTTTGCGCTAGGTATGACTCCAACCAGCAGACAGTTTTCCCCGATTCCCATTGACTCCAGTTTTGCTAGGGCTCCTTGATGCCATACTCAGTCAAATGCTGCCTTGATATCAAGGGCAGTAACTCTCACCTCTTCTCAAGGGATTGAATGGGACAGTGTGTGGGAAGCACACATCAATAAAACAAGGAATTCTTGGAAACACACTACAGCTCTTTCATTATCTGGAGAGCACATATCTGTTGTATTATGCTATCAGCGGTTCTCAGGCTCCTGTGAACTCCTCCACCTGCTATTTTAATATAGACTTTAAACAATTTAAGCAGGGTTACTTTAAATAGGTTAAAGCCTGCCTTAAAAAGGTAGGCTCAGGACTGTCACACACATTAAACCTTTGTAGAATATTACCACAGTCGTTTTTAGACTTGAAACTTAAACCTGCCGCTTCACTTTCAGTCAGGAACAGATCACAGGTTTGCACCAATCTCTGATTTGACAGCACATTCACTGTTGTTCTTCCTGTTCTTCGAAACACAGATGTAAAGGAACCTTCTGTTCCATGCCTAGGAACTCTGAACCATGGAAACGCACGGCTGGGACACATTTCTTACACACCTCAGGATTAACCCGCATGGGAACTTTGCTGTCCGCGAAGAGAGGTGAGAAAGACTAAAGTGCCATTTTTGCCCCTCTCAGTGTGACTCTGAAGGACTGTGTCCAGGCTGATGTTCTGTTCTTGCCATACGATCCTCCCCCCAGATTGTCCTTTCTGAGCTCCAGCCCAGTTATAGGGGTTATTAACATCAGAAACCAACCCCAGCTCTCAGAATGAACATTGTTCAGTCTCGGCTGTGATTAACAACAGTAATAACAGAAGAATCCGCAGTTACGTGTGAACTCGCTGGTGTCAGCAAGTTGGATAACAGAGTGAATCCCTTCCCACGCTCAGAACAGGTGAATGGCCTCTCCCCAGAGTGAACTCGCTGATGTGTCAGCAGGTGGGATGAACGAGTGAACCCCTTCCCACACACGGAGCAGGTGAATGGCCTGTCCCCAGTGTGAATTTGCTGGTGTGTCAGAAGGTTGGATGAATGACTGAATCCCTTCCCACAAACGGAGCAGGTGAACGGTCTCTCCCCAGTGTGAATTCTTTGGTGTTTCACCAGGGTGGATGAACGTGTGAATCCCTTCCCACACACACAGCACGTGAATGGCCTCTCCCCAGTGTGTGTATATTGGTGTGTTCGCAGATCTTTTTTGCTTTTGAAGCTCTTCTCACAGTCAGAGCAATTAAAAGGTTTGTTATCAGAGTGAACAACTTGGTGCGTCGCAACAGTGGAAGAGTGAGTGAATCCCTTCCCACAGACGGAGCAAATGAATGGCCTTTCCCCAGTGTGAGTGCGGTGATGAATTTCCAGCTCAGACGGGTAATTGAATCCCTTCCCACAGTCCCCACATTTCCACGGTTTCACCATGGTGCATCTGTCCTTGTGATTCTCCAGGTTGGATAATCAGTTGAGGCCTTGTCTACACACCGAACATGTGTATGATTTCTCCCCTCTGTGAATGGTGTGATGTTTTTTCAGGTTGTGTAATTGGTTAAAGCTCTTTCCACAGTCAGTGCACTGGAACACTCTCACTCGGGTGTGTGCGTCTCGGTGCTTTTCCAGTCACACTGATGTTTGAAATCTTTTCCCACAGAGAGAACAGACAAACATTTATTCTTCCACAATCAGAGGCTGATGATCTTCCGGTTCTGATAAATTGAGAAACTCTTAGATCTTGACGTGATGTTTCGTTTGAGTTTCCCGACTGCAAATCCTCCCCTTCCAATGCCCTGTAAAAGGAGTTTACAAAAGTCATAACAAGTACAGGATAGGAATTGAGAACAAAAATTCTAGTTTCTATGGAACATTCTTTGCCCCCTTGTTTCCTCAACGTATAAGCCAATCGAAGTAACAGAGGCCAAAATCAGCAACTAGGTCCCAGAAAAAGCAAAGTGAACCTTCCCAACTAAACCAGAACATTGTTCCCAGTGTCTATACCCTGAGGGGCCCACCGGTCACTGAAGGTGTCAATCCTACCAGTGAACACTGCATGCTCCGTCTACAGGGTCACACCGGGAATGCTAAGACCCCAGGACAACATAAGAAATAGGAGCAGGAGTAGACCATTTGGTCCCTCTAACTTGCTCTGCCACTCAACAAGATCATGCTGATCTTCTGCCTCAACTCCACTTTCCACTATTTCCTGGAAACACGCTGCACGTCCTTCTTTATCTGGAGATCAAATGTCTGTTATACAATTGTACCACAGGCTCCTGTGAACTCCTCCATCTGCAATTTTAATGCAGACTTTAACCAATTTATTTTAATCGTGTTTATTTTAAATGGGTTAATGCCTGCCTTAAAACAGTGACCACTGTCACTCAAACACATTCAATCTTCATGGAATAATATCTCAGTCATTTTCAGACTGGAAACTTAAACCTGCCCTTTCACTTTCAGTCAGGAACAGATCACAGTTTTACACCAATCTCTGATTTGACAGCATGTTTCCAGCATTCACCTGTTGTTCTTCCTGACTCTTAAACACAGCTGTAAAGGAGCCTTCTGTTCCACGCCCAGGAGCTCTGAACCATGGAAGAGAGCGGCTGGGACACATTTCTTACATTCCTTGGGATTAACCCACATGGGGACTTTGCTGTCAGTTTTGAAATCAGTATCTCAGCTTGTTGCCACAAGCACTTGCTGCTGTAGCGAGTTTCAAATTCTAACCATTCTGAGAAACACATTTCTCTGTATTTCCATGTTGTATTTATTAGCATTTATCCTGTATTTATGGCCTCTGGTTTTGGATTGTCCCACAACTGGAAACATTCTCTCTACATCTACAAGATCCCAGATGGCAGACTGGACAGAAAAGTAAGAACCCGGGGGATCCAAGGGCAAATGGCAAGTTGGATCCAAAATTGGCTCAGTGACAGGAAGCAAAGAATAATGGTCGACGGGTTTTTTTTGTGACTGGAAGGCTGCTTCCAGTGGGGTTTCACAGGGTTCAGTACTCGGTGCCATGCTTTTTTTTCCTGGTATATATCATTGATTTAACGTGTGGGTGCATGATTAAGAAGCTTGCAGACAATACAAAAATTGGCCATGTGGTTGACAGTGTGGAAGAAAGCTGTAGACCACAGCAAGTTATCAATGGACCGGTCAGGTGGGCAGAAAGTGTAAAATGGAATTCAATCCTGAGAAGTGTGAGGTAATGCATTTGGGGAGGGCAAACAAGGCAAGGAAATACACAATAACTGGAAGGATCCTGAAAAGTGTACAGGAACAGAGGGACCTTGGAGTGCTTGTCCACAGATCCCTGAAGGTAGCAAGACAGGTAGATAAGGTGGTTAAGAAGGCATATGGGATACTTTCCTCTATTAGTCAAGGCACAGATTATAAGAGCAGGGAGGTCATACAAGAACTGTATAAAACACTAGTTAAACTGCAGATGGAGAACGGTGTATAGTTATGATCACTTTACAGGAAGGATGTGATCGCACTAGAGAGAGTAGATTTACAGAGATGTACCAGAATAGAGAATTTCAGCTACAAGGGAAAGATTGGATAAGCTGGGGTTGTTTTCTTTAGAACAAGGAAGGCTGAGAAGTGATTTAATTGAGGTGTATAAAATTATTAGGGGCCTAGATAGAGTGGATAGGAAGGATGTATTTTTCCCTTAGCAGAGAGGTTAATAGTCAGGCATCATCAATTTAACGTAATTAGCAGAAGGATTAGAGGGGAACTTGGAGACATTTTTTCATCCAGGTGATGGGAACCTGGAACTCACTGCTTGAAGAAGTGGTAGATATTAAAAGCCTGCTCAGATCAGGGAAAAAAAGCCCGACCCGAACCCGACAGAACCACATCGGACCCGAGCCTGACCAGACTCCCTCCATCCTAAGGTCAGAAGTGGGGATGTTCGCTGATGATTGCACAATGTTCAGCACCATTCGCGAGTCCTCAGTTACTGAAGCAATCCATGTCCATATGCAGTAAGACGTGGACAACATCCAGACTTGGGCTATCAATTGTGTTAATCAAGCGGGCTGCTTTGTCCTGGTAAGTGTTGAGCTTGAATGTTGTTGGAGCTGCACTCATCCAGGCAAGTGGAGAGTATTCCATCACACTCCTGACTTGTGCCTTGTAGATGGTGGACAGGTATTGGATGACAGGGGGTGAGTTACTCACCGCAGAATGCCCGGCCTCTAATCTGCTCTTGTAGCCGTGGCTGGTCCAGTTCAGTTTCTGGTCAATGGTAGCTCCTCGGATGTTTATAGTCAGGGTTCAGCGATGGTATTGCCACTGAAGTCAAGGGGAGATGGTTATCTTCTCTCTTGTTGGAGATGGTCATTGCCTGGTACTTGTGTGGTGCGAATGTTACTTGCCACTTACCAAGTACCTAGTCTAAGGGATGTTACTATCTCCTGCAACATAAGAACTAGGAGCAGGAGTGGGGAATTCAGCCCCTCGAGCCTGCTCCGCCATTCAATACGATCATGGCTGATCTCATCTCGGCCTCAAGTCCACTTTCCTGCCCGTTCTCCATAACCCTTCAACCCATTACTAATTAAAAATCTGTCTATCAGAACATAAGAACTAGGAGCAGGACTAAGTGTCCAGGTGACTCTCCTGCTCCCTGATGTATGGTCGTGTTCGAATCCCAGACTCTAGCTCAACAACTCTGCGCTGAAATTTCTTGAGCTTCAGATACTTACTGCAGATGTGGTTGCCGTGGGTCACACTGCTATCCACCAGCTCCCACATGCCACAGCTGCAATACATCACCTGCCCTGCCAACTTTATTATGTATTTTTTTCACTAATTAGGTTTCAAAGTTTGGAAATATCACTGATAAACTACTTAATATAACTACAAACTAACTAGTTCACCTACAAATGTAATACAATACCCAGTATCAGTTAAAACTACTGCCCCAGTTTAGAAAGGAAAAAAGCTTAAAACTCACCAATCACCTACCTGCTCCCTAATTGATGCCTCTGGGCTTCAGCTCTCTCTGTCTCCGGCTCCCTCTCTTGGATCACTGCTTGTTCTGTAAAAGACCAGAACAGCACCTCCTCCCCCACTGCATCAAATTCCCACACTTAGCAAATTCACGAGTTCAGCTCTTCGTCTCGCAGTCGAGCAGATCCTCGTGCTGCTTACTTTGTGCATCAGCCAAACCTCCTGTATTTATATTAACTAGAATTCCAGAGACCTGAGTCAGGCCCTGCTGACTAGTGAACCAGTTCTAACTAGCTACCTAAGCAACTAACTGTTCAGCTGACACTAGCGGGCAGCTTGTTTAACATTGACTAAGACTGATAGAAGCTACAATTTAAGAAGTTAATTTAAATGCTAAATGCAAACTTGACTAAATTTTAAAAAGAGATCAACTCTTGAAATTCCCACACTTAGTAAATTCCAGAATTAAGCACTCTGTCACACAGCACTCAGTCGTGGTTCTGTTACATGGATTACATAATGTGGGCTGCCCAAGCTGTGCACAGCAAGATCCCACAAACAGCAAAGGGATAAAGGACCAGACTTTTAGGCATAAAAACAAGAAATGCTGAAACCACTCAGGTCTGGCAGCATCTGTGAAAAGAGAAGCAGCGGTCAGTGACCCTTCTTCGGAACTCACTTTTAGGCAACTGGCGTAAAATTTGTTCATTAATGCCCCTCGAGCGATGGAAACCTGCTGTCCTTACCCAGTCTGGGCCTGTATATGTGACTGAAGTCTTACACTAACATGATTGACTATTAACTGCCCCTGAAGTGGCCGAACGAGCCACTCGGTCGTATGAAACCGGTTCAAGGAGGCGGCCGCCCACCACCAGCACCTTCTCAAGGGGTGACTAGGGACAGGGTAATAAATACCAGCTTTGCCAGCGATGCCCACATCCCAAGAATGAATTAGTAAAAACTTGCAGCCAGTCCTTTCCTCAGAGGGACTGGTGGAAAATCTGAAGCCCACCCACTGGAGACACCAAAACCCATCCAAGCTCAGTAATTATCAACCAGGTTTTCTCGCACCCATTGCCTCCCCCTCAAAGGCTGTGACATTAAAATCCCCGTGTTTCAGTGTTTTGGGTGGCCCCAGTCAGAGTGGTGTCCTCCCCAGGAGAGAGGCCAGCCCGGCGGCTGCCGGCTACCGCCTCCCACTCGAGCCCCAGGCTCTCTCCGCGGCCTTGCTCCTGGCCGCTCACCCGCTGTTGCTCAGCTCGAGCTCGATGGCCCACCTGTGCCGGCGCGCGCCGTTACCAAGCCCCGCCCACACAGCCATGGCAACACCGGCGACCGTTAACCGTTTCCCGCTCAAACTCTCGAAACAAAAAAATCCTCCGCGCTCCTCCGACAACCGCCGCTCAAAATTCGCGCACGCGCAGCTGCTGCGCTCCGGCAGAAACGTGAAACCCCATCGTCGCCATCTTTGTTCGGGGCAAATCTGCACGAATGCGATTAAACCAGGAGAAATGAAGCATCGCAGCCCCAGAGAAAGATGGACGTAACTCCTGAAAAGGACATTTCACAATATTGCTTATTTTGTAAAGAAAGCATTTATCTTTTGCAAGGTCGTGTGGAACTTATTTTCAGTTCTTCTCGGGTGAAATATTATGCTGGTATATTTTAATTTTAATGTTGATTTACTCCTTACAAAGATGTCTGAAATCTCTGAACCTGCCTTTGGGGTTTTCAATGGCGGGTTGGTTGACATCCTTCCATCTACAGAAAGATGATGGACTCGCAGCAAATAATCCATTGAAGTGGGGTGTCTTCTCTTGGTTCACCTTTGCTGTTGCTGTGAAAACCAATCCTTAAGAGGCAGATTCTGCCACAAGTGCTGCAGGTGAAGCTGCCGAGTGACTCTGTGAGTTGTTGTTTTTGACATTGGCATCTGTTGTGAAGCTGCTGCAGCAACTGGTCATCGTGGTCGTGCAAACCAGTCCACAGGATGTGTCGCCATTTCCCTCTTTCATCAGCTAGTGACTCCGAGGTTTGATAGTCAACATTTGGCCTTCATGTCACATTTGCAAGCAACCTGGAAGCAGAGCTTTAGGCGCCCGCTGGTCGTCTGGTCCTGGCCACCTCACCATAGGGAAGGTCCTTGGGTACGCGACCCTCTTCCATCCTGCGGAGATGTCTAATCATTCCTCACAGAAGTGAATGTGCCTTACTCACACTACAGGAGCCCAGTGCGCAGGCACGGTGCTGGACTGTATGTGGAGCTTTTGCAGTGTCACTTTGATCAGAGTTGTGTGAGTGCTGGAGACTCTTTCGCAGCGACTGAAAGCAGGGATAGGTATCGACATGTTGCAGCACAGACATGTGACAAAATTAGTCACTCAGCCATGGACATGGGCCAAATAAGCTGTGTATAAAGTCTATAGCCAATCTAATGTCATCAAAACACAGTTCAATTGAAGACACATTTCTCCCTATAAATAAAGTAGTTAAGCATACAAACATCAATGGAGAGTAGCACAACTGCATGAGCTAGCTAGCAAGCAAAATATGCCAATACAAATTACTTTTGTTGACAGAATAGAGCTAGCTGCATCATGTCACAGGGTGGTAGATAGACCTTATCGGATGACCTCTGTGGATTCACACATTGTCAGGAGTGCAAATTCATCCAATAAACCATGACACACAAGGAGAGGATTGTTATTATGGTCATTGAGGTGAGGCAGTAGAAAAATCAGCAATAGGAAGATGGACCATTTCTCACAAGATAATTATGGTCTCTGTTTGTGCAACTTCTCCACCTGCTTGTAATATGTATCTGAAGACAGGGCAGCCAACAAAAGGGCAGTGATCTCCAAATCAGGAGAATTTTATAGGGTGAAGCAGATAGTACTTCAGAAGAGTCATGTAAAACAGAAAAGCAGAGTGGGACATGAAGGAACAGAGAAATTAACAGTAGGCAGCCAAGACTAGTTTATTCATCTTGACAGGCTGTGAAACCAGGTCCTGGATTCTAAAATACAGAAACAACAGAATTTCTCATGGACAAATGTCATTTACTCACCAAAGCTAGTGACGAAATTAGATAAACACAATTACAAGTAAAGAGCGTCCTTCAGTTCCTCCAATAAAGTAATTCTCTTCAATTCACATCTGTCTATATCTCAGTCTGTCTCTATCGATTCTGATTCAGCTCTGACAAGATAATTATTAACAAAAAGCTTTTCTGCAAAAAAACTGAGCGGTTGTTACTGCATGTGTTATTCAGTTACAGACTGTTGAGTCATTATCTGTAAGATTGTACTCCTGGCTAACCAATTTATGTCCAAACCAAATCTTTTACCTGTTAGCAAAGGTGCACTTTTAATGTAATGCAATAATATGATACAGACAACTTTCAAATGATATTGTCCACTCAGGTTATCTTCCCTGAAACTGGATAGTAAATGATGCACATTGCGGTAATTGATCTTTGACATACTTGTAAAACTTGTCCATTAATCCAATTTGCAGCAAAAAAAATCAGTTTTAATGCCTGTTTCTAACATGGCCATTGAAACATAATACATTTTTACTATGTCTTCCCTGACAGTTATTAAACCTGAAAATGCAGCATAGATTTTGGTGAGGAATTGTAGCCAGTTCATAATAGATTAAGGTTTATTAAAGCGCTCCTTTACATTGTATTTACTAACTATTGTATATGGGTCAGCAACATCCTGTTTATATCAATATCACTTAGTCCCATTACACTGTACTATTGTATTCATGGGGAACTTACAATGCTGACTTCTGGAGATTCCTTGGATTTTTTTTTGCCTGTTTTCCCCTCAATACAATTTCAGGAACAACATGATTCCAAATGGATAGCAGCGGAATTGTGACATTTATATAGAAGTAAAAGTCCAGCAACTTCCAACATGTCACTGAGCTTGTTTCCCAGGTGAAAGTAATGTGTGCCAGAGTGAAGAAATCGAGACATTCCCTAAATGACTTTTGTCATTTTAAAATGAGTTTACATCACACAAGTCTCTGTGTTGTCTCCCCTCTTGCTATCCCCTCTCTCACTGCCCCCTCTCTCTATATCCCCCTCTGCCCCTCTCCCTATCCTCCCCTCTCTCTGTCCCCTCTCTCATTCCCTGTCCCCCTTTCTCTCTCTGTCCTCTCTCTCCCTGTACTCCCTCTCTTTCTCTCTCCATCCCTGTCCCCCCTCTCTCCCCTGTGCCCTATGTCTCTCTCCCTCTGTCCTCCCTCCCTCTCTCTCTCTCTCTCCCTCCCACCCCCCCTGTCTCCCCCCCTCCCACCCCCCGTCTCCCCGTCCATCTCCGGGGATGTAGTCCTTACACAGGACATTAGCGGTGTGATTGGCGGTGGCTCTTCTGGCTGGGACGGCCTCTACCCATCTGGAAAATCTGTCGACAATGACGAGAATGCTGGTGTATCCCTGGCAAGGTGGGAGAGTGATCTAGTCGACTTGCAAGCACTGGAATAGGCCGGCTGGTGCAGGAGCTCTTAGTTGAGGCATTATCATGGTGGGTCCTGGATTGTTTTTCTGACAGACCACACAGCGGTCAGCCACCAACTGGGCATGTTTTTTGAACCCCCGACCCCACCAGCATTTCTGGAACCGAGCCGTCATCTTTTGCGGGGCCAGGTGCCCCCAGGAGTGAATCTGTTGGGCTAAAAATGGCATCAGCGCCTGTGGCACGACTGGTCTCTCAGTGTCCCTTTGTCTCCAGATGCCGTCTTCATATAGCTTGATCCCTGCTTCTATCCAGGTCCATTTTTCGTCTTTGGGGCACTCGCTCTGCATCACTTGCAGGTCTTGTGCCAAACTGGGTACATGCAGTTTACATATTTGCATCCGTGCGTCCGGGGAGTCACCCTGCAAGGCGGCTCCCTGGTCGGCTAGGGCATTCCCCTTCGCCTCTATGGTATTATCCTTCGTATGGGCTTTACATTTCAGAATGGATACCTCTTGTGGTAATTGCATGGCCTCTGGCAAGTCTCGGACTTCTTTCCCATTTCGGATAGGTGTACCAGCGGTGGTGAGAAATCCTCTTTTGCGCCACAGCTGATCAAAGTCGTGAGCAGTCGGGTCCAGGTGTACTGTTGCTGTTGAATGGTAAAGGCGAACCACAGTTGGACCTCGGGCGCCAGTGGCACCGACCAAAATCCATTGGCCACGTCGATAACAGAGAACCATTCGTGTTCCGGCCTCAGGGCATTGAATACCGTGGAGGGGTCAGCGACCAGAGGAGCCTTTTGACCAATTCATTGGTTAGCCCTTCTATAGTCAACAGTAAGCTGCCAGGTCCTGTTTGGTTTCCGTATTGGCCACACAGGGCTGTTGGAGGTACTGTGTGTTTTAACAAGCATGCCTCGCTCCTCTAATTGTCTAATTACGGGTAAGATTCCTGCAATAGATGATGGACTAATGGGATATTGTTTGGTACAGGGCGGAGCGGATCCCGTAAACGTTACCGGTTCCATTTGAAGTAGCCCACAATCGTTCTTATCCCGAGCCCATATTGGGTGCTCCCTCAGCTCCTCCTCCTTCAGGCTCCTGATAGACCATGTTACCTGGCCGCCTTCAAAATGCAATGAGGAATTCAGCTGGGTAAGAACGTCCATACCCAGAAGGGCCTGGTCCACCGGACCTATCCGGACTGGTGTTATCAATTCATGTGGACCAAGACCAATGCGTATGGGCTGAGTTTTCCTGATCACCACCCCATGGCCACCAGCCCCGTGGGCGGCCTTAACTTTACCGTCCATCGGTATAGAGTTCCCGTATTGTTGAGGTAGACACGTTAATTTGGCCCTGGTATCCAATAGGCAGTCTATATCTTGATCACCCACCCTTGCGGTTATATACAATCCATCTCTTCGTTGTTGTATTAGGGCCAGGAGGGGCACCGAAATGGCGAGGGAGGGCTCCGCTAGTTTTTTACTGCACCAAGTAACGCCAGTATCTCCTTCCGTTGCTGGGGTGACAACTGTTTGAATTTTTCTAGGTCATTGTCCTCAGGGGAGGGACCTGGTCTTGGTGCCGGATTGTCTCCTTGCCGTCCTCTTCCCCGTCCCTTCGCTCTACATATCTTAGCCCAATGGCCTTCCTTCCCGCAGTAGTGGTATGCCCCGGGTCGCCTATCTTGCGCCTTATCAGGGCCTTTGGGCGTCCAACCCACCTGCAGAGCTCGGAGCTTTGCTCCCATGCCCCTGTCCAGCTGACTGCATCGATCAATCAACTGCGCGTAGGTTACTCCTGTGCCTTCCCACTCTGGTAAGGTTACCTTCAGCATCTTGGATAATTCTGGTTTTAGCCCCGCAATAAAGGCAGACTTCAAAGGCACAAAACGGGTATCGTCCAGATCCTCTGGAGCAATGTGCGTTATCCCCGAGTGTTCCAGCCAAGCAGATCTAAACCTCTCTTCATACTCCCGCACCTCTTCGGTACCGTGTTGGTGACAGGCTGTAATTTTATTCCAATCTGTCTTTGAGGGACAGAACGCTCGCAGCCACTGACTAATCGCAGCCCATCCGGCATCTAGTTGTTGCTCGTCCTCGCCCAAAGCAGTTTGGACCTCTCTGTTCAGTCTTCGCCCCACTCACCTGGGCACAATCACAGTCAAAATCTATACCCCGTCCCATGGGTGGAGGTGGTAAATTCCCTTCAGACGCTCCAACTGTTCCCACGTCTTCTGACCCCCTTTTTCGGGTCAGGCCATTCTTTGTACCATTTATCAATTTTCTCAGGATCCGCTGGGACATACATCCAATAAGTGTTGTGCTCAGACGTGATCACCTCATTACCGTCTGTAGTCTTCTTTTCCTGTTTGACCTTAACGCGCTTCTGTTTAAGGGGGGGGCGAGCCGTGCAAAAGGAAACTCACCATCAGTATCACTTGCTTCGCTGGAGGACTCGGCTTCCTCTATACCGGCTTCACACTGTTACGTTTTTCGTAGTTCTTTTAGTAACGACTCCAGATTCGGGTACAGGCGAGACGGTTGTGGTCGGCGGGGTCCGCAGGGCAGTCCCGGTCCCTTCGGTTGCGTTGCCTGTTCTTCTCGTATTTGTTTTTTAAGTTCTTTATTTTCGGTTTCCAACCTTGCTTTTTCAGCTTCTAGTTTTTCTAATTTAAGCTTTTCCTTTCTCAGTTGTTCGCAGACCGCCTTCAGTTGGTCCTTCGCATTAGTCAGGTCGCGGTTGCGTTGAGACAGTTGAGCTTGTTGGATAATTTCATTACGCTGCTGGATCTGGCCCATTACGACTAAGGACCATTGGGTCCGTTCTTTATCTTTTAAACGGGTCGTTTATCCCCAAGCTCTTTTTATATCTTCCAGGGACCACTGTCCCTTGGAGGCACCGTATTTCTGTTCAATTTCAGTACAGTATTTAGCCAAATTAAACTGTTGCTCAATATATCCAGAATTTTGTCTTCGGAAACGTCTGGCGGGGCCCGCCCGCCTTTTACAGTGGTTGGCAACTGTCGGTTTCCTTCGTCAGTCATTGTACCAATTTTGTGTGGGGGAGGGGGTCTCGAGCTGTGGGGCTTCTTACACAGATGCTGTGGAGCTTTTCAGCCGGGCTGGTGTTTTACCATCGAATACTGCCGATTTAGACGTCTATAAAGGGGGTCTTGAGCCTCGGAAGAGTTCGGGATCGCGTGGTGGAGTACTGAAACTAGACAACGGCCAAGGACTTTTTAAAGTAAAGAGGAGTCCTTACCTCCGGGGTCCGACATAGGTCCGATGTCCAGGACTTCAGTCTTTAATCCTCCAGCGATCCTGCCGACTACGCCAAGTTGTTGGATCCCATCAGTTACAAAGAGAGACGAAGTCCGACCATGACTTTGAGGAACTTTATTGCACTATATGGTTGTTACATTGCAAGAATACAAGAGGAACAAAAAGCAAAACAAAAGAACAAAACAAAAGAACATGTGCTCACTACAGCAAGCCTTTCTTGTAGTTATTCAAACAAAACTAGTAACGACCCCCTCCCCTTGTTTCTAAGTGGTTTGTAGACTTCTATTATCAGTGCATGATTGGTTCATTCGACTCAGCATTTTATTCTTGCATCTTATTTCATTAGTTTCACATCCCCCCTCCTTGACCTGTTAGGCTGATTATTAAACAATAGGCTACTTATTAAGCTATCTGCAGCTGTCCTGTTAGCTTCTGCTTGTTATTTTTTTAGAAATTGGCTCCACAACTCCACAGTTAGTTTGTTAGCTGATTAGCTTACTTTTGATCTGTCCCCACATCCAGCCTAGTTACAGATATTATCATCAGAAACAAACACCAACTGTCAGAATGAACATGGTTCAGCCCCAGATGTGATTAACAGCAGCAATAACAGCAGAATCCAACCCCTACAGTCACTTGTGAACTCGCTGGTGTCTCAGCAGGTTTGATGAATTGTTGAATCCCTTCCCACACACGGAGCAGGTGAACGGCCTCTCTCCAGTGTGAGTGTATTGGTGTCTCAGCAGATTGTTTCTACTTTTAAATCTCTTCTCACAGTCAGAACAGTTAAAAGGTCTCTGATTACTGTGAACAAGTTGGTGTCTCAGAAGGTGGGATGACTGAGTGAATCCCTTCCCACACACGGAGCAAGTGAACAGCCTCTCCCCAGTGTGAGTGTGTTGGTGTCTCAGCAAATCATTTCTACTCTTAAATCTCTTCTCACAGTCAGTACAGTGAAAAGGTCTCTGATCAGTGTGAACAAGTTGGTGCATCAACCGGTGGGACAACTGAGTGAATCCCTTCCCACACACGGAGCAGGTGAACGGCCTCTCCCCAGTGTGAACTCGCTGGTGTTGCAGCAGCTCATTTTTGCTTTTAAAGCTCTTCTCACAGTCAGAACATTTAAAAGGCCTCTGATCAGTGTGAACTCGCTGGTGTTTCAGCAGATCAGATGACTGAGTGAATCCTTTCCCACACACTGAGCAGGTGAACGGCCTCTCCCCGGTGTGAACTCGCTGGTGTTTCAGCAGAGAGGATGACTGAGTGAATCCCTTTCCACACACACAGCAGGTGAATGGCTTCTCCCCAGTGTGAACTCGCTGGTGTGTTAGCAGGGTGGATGGATTAGTGAATCCCTTTGCACAAACGGAACAGGTGAACGGCCGCTCCCCAGTGTGAGTACGTTGGTGTAGCAGCAGTTCACTTTTACTTTTAAACCTCTTCCCACAATCACATTTAAAAGGTCTCTTATCGATGTGAACAAGTTGGTGCCTCAGAAGGTGGGATAACTGAGTGAATCCCTTCCCACACACAGAGCAGGTGAACGGCCTCTCCCCAGTGTGTCTGCGTCGATGAGTTTCCAGCTCAGATGGGTAATAGAATCCCTTCCCACAGTCCCCACATTTCCACGGTTTCTCCGTGGTGCGGGTGTCCTTGTGTCTCTCCAGGTTGGACGCTCACTTGAAGCCTTGACCACACATAGAACAGGTTCACAGCTTCTCCCTGGTGTGAATGATGTGATGATTTTTCAGGCTGTGTAACTGGTTAAAGCTCTTTCCACAGTCAGTGCACTGGAACACTCTCACTCGTGTGTGTGTGTCTCGGTGCTTTTCCAGTCACACTGATGTTTGAAATCTTTCCCCACAGAAAGATCAGACAAACATTTGATATTCAGGTCCTGACGAATCGTGTGACTCTGTCAGATCTTGATTTGCTGCTTGGTTTGTGTTTCCCGTCTTTAAATCCTCCCCTTCTAATGCCCTGTAAAAGGAGATTACAATAGCGATCACTGTCAGTCTAGGATAGAAATTCACAACAGTCTCTCCTCCTGCATCCTGGCCCAGGATGGCCGTGTCACTGGGAGAAGCCCCACAGATGCTGCACTGCTTGGTGCAAACACGGAACCAGTAGCTTCTTATTCTGGGTTTGAGGCCTACACCAGGTGTTTGTAAACCGGATAATGTTCCCTGTTTTATATTGGGACCTCAGCCTGCGAAGGTTGTGTGAAGCCCGCATTGCCCCAGGGTTTATTAACCCACTCCCTCCGGCCTCCTCCTTCCTGTTCCACTCAATTTCCTGCAATTTTGCTCTCATCCCTTCCCCCTCTCCCAAAAGCACGATTGGGTTCATCATGTCCTCACCTTCCACCCCACCAGCCTCCACATTCAACGCATTATCCTCCCTCATTTCCCCCACTTTCAGTGTGATGCCACCACCAAACACATCTTCCCCTCCCCTTTCAGCATTCTGATGGGACCATTCCCTCCACACCACCCTGGTCCAAACCTATATCACATCCAACACCTCCTCCCCTTCCCATCCAAGCACAGGACATTTAACATCTGCCCTTTTAAATCCTTCCTTCTCACTGTCCAAGGCCCCAAACATTCTCTCAAGATGTAACAGTCATTTATTGTACTTCCTTCAATTTAGTATACTGTATTCACTGCTCAGGATGCGGTCTCCGATACACTCGGGAGACCAAACACAGATTAGGTGACTGCTTTGTGGAACGCCTCCATTCAGTTTGCAAGCATGACCCTGAGATTCTGGTCACCTGTCATCTGAACTCTCTGTTCCACTCCCACTCTGTGTCGTCAGCCTCCTGCACTGTTCTAATGAAGGTCAACCGAAGCTCCAGGAACAGCAGTTCATCTTTCAATTTAGCGCTTCAGACTTCCGGACTCAACACTGAGATCACGAATTTCAGATCATTTCTGTTGCAATTCAGTGGGATGTAAGCAGTAACCCCGACACTTACCAGCAACTTCAGGAAAGATGGTGAGAAACTCACTTTGTGCAGAGTGAGAATAAAATTGTCTGCAAATTCTCCCCTTCCGATACCCTGTAAAAGGAGTTTACAAAATTCATCACTGTCAGTACAGGATAGAAATTCTGAACAGACAATTCTAGTTTCTATGGAACATTTTTCCTTCTCTTGTTTCCCCCAAAGCTGTAAATCCCCGTCCCACACACTCTCCCTCCTCCCTGTGCTGAAATCCAAACCCATCGCACCATCTCTTTCCTCCACTGCCAGTTTTCTCCCTCCCTCTACTCTGGCTGGGTTCAGTTCTCCAGCCCTTATGTGCAACGATTTTCTCTCCTGGTCACTGGGATCCTGAAGCACCGCCCACTCTGTGTGTCGTCACCAAGATCGCGCGTGCGCTCTGTTGCCCGCTCAACCAAGATGGCGGCGGTGAATTAGGCCTGTTCCCGGGAAAAAGCCCCGGAACAGCAAACACGGGACATGGAGGTTCCGAAGAAGGGTCACTGACCCGAAACGTTAACTCTGCTTCTCTTTCCACAGATGCTGCCAGACCTGCTGAGTGGTTCCAGCATTTCTTGTTTTTATTACATGGAGGTTCTTATTCAGCGCTTGCGGCCTACACCGGGTGTCTCTGAAGCATCCCCACCCTTCCGCCGGCTCTCACCCGCTGCAAAAGCGTCTCTAGCACTCGCACAGCACTGAACAAAGTGACACTGCGCATGCTGCAGATACTGTGCAGCCACGCGCCTGCGCACTAAGCTCCTCTAGTGTGAATTTCACAGCATGGTCACATCCCCGGAAATGACTGTGATGGATGTTCCACAGAGACAGTCCTGAGTCTACCAATTTAAGATAAATGTTTACTTACCTAAAGTAAACCCATTTGAAATAAGTTGGCTAAAATCTGCATTAAAATATCAGATGGAGGAGTTTACAGGATCCCTTTAACTGCTGGTACAATTATGCAATAGACGGCACAAGGGGCGGCGCAGTGGTTAGCACCGCAGCCTCACAGCTCCAGCGACCCGGGTTCAATTCTGGGTACTGCCTGTGTGGAGTTTGCAAGTTCTCCCTGTGACTGTGTGGGTTTCCTCCGGGTGCTCCGGTTTCCTCCCACATGCCAAAGACTTGCAGGTTGATAGATTAATTGGCCATTATAAATTGCCCCTAGTATAGGTAAGTGGTAGGTAAATATAGGGACAGGTGGGGATGTGGTAGGAATATGGGATTAGTATAAATGGGTGGTTGATGGTCGGCACAGACTCGGTGGGCTGTAGGGCCTGTTTCAGTGCTGTATCTCTAAACTAAACTAAACATTTGATCTCCAGGTAAAGAATCTACAGTGCGCTTCCAGGAATTCCCTGTTTTACTGATGCGTGTGTGTTAAACATCAGAATAAGCAAAAATACATGACCCAGAACATCCTGACAGTTACTCTAACATCAGTCCCGTTGTGAATTCCACTCCTGACCTTGCTGAAGGTTGTAGACTCTGTCCAAAATGGCAGCCAGTGACTCCTCTCCCCTGGGCCTGTCGTCACAGGGTAAACACGGGGGTCTGCAGCCTCTTATTTGGGGCCTCAGGTCGAGCCCAATTGCCATCCAGCAGATCACAGATGTGTTTCCCAGTGGGTCGTTTTCGGACCCTGAGAGCATTCAGCCACTTTCTAAACCCCGTGGCCTCCCCGCAGTTTCTGAATCTCCTGGTACCACTTCCGCCGACCCGCTCCGGAGCCGCAGCAGAAAACCGCTCAGCCACTGCTCCCAACACCCAATGATCTGGGATATTGCTGGGACGTGCCCAGGACAAATTGCTGTTTGTAAGGTGAAGATACATCAGGAGCAGGAGTTAGTGAAGAGGGTGACGGTAATAACCAGGCAGACTTACTCACCAGGAAAGCTGCTATGGAGAGGATTCAATGGGATCCACCCAAAGCACAATCACTGGCTCCAGTACGACAGACTCCAGTTATACCCGATTTAAAACCTGTCAGGACCCTGACCCTGATGTGACTATTTCAAAGAGGCCGCACACCACTGAAAGATTCCCTCGCCTCTCTCACCAAGTAAGGATGCACTTGTCCTACATGATGAGGTTTTGTATCACAGAGATGTGTTTAACTTGACTTGGGTCAATTTTGTTTATGCATCAAATTGGGGGCATGTATTCATTTCTGGAGTCCTCGATATATTACATAATTATTGTTGGTGGTCAATGATGCTCCAGGATGTCCATCACCACCTGAACCTGTGTCTCATTCTCTGCCCAAATGAATCCAGACCCACCAAAAGAAAGGTCCCAATGGGCACGTCCCATCTGAATGATTACAGATTGATTATACAGGCCCATTTCACAGCAGCAATGATGCAACATTGTCTTATCTGTTTGGAACAACATTTCCACAGCCTGACCAGCCAGAGTCTAGTGGGATGGTCGAGGTCTCTCATCACTCTATAGAAACAGCACTGAAAAAAGCTGTAATGAAGGGAGCTGATGATCTGGTCAAGGCTAATGACTGGGTCCTGCCTTGCCTGGTGTCTTAATGACCATTCACACCACTCCCCTGTTCACTCCCCTGGTCACAGCCCATTTCAGCTCATAACAGGTCGCTCAAATGCAGATTGTGCCCCCACCGGGGTCCCACTCCCCATTATTACTCGTCAAACTCACGGCCAGTTTCTCCAGAACCTCCAACAAACCTTCGCATCCTCTCTGCTACATGGAGAAGATAGTGATGCCCATCTTAGCACCTCCAGGGAAAATCACCCCATCTGTTACATTAATGGGAAACAAAGTCATGCTTTGACTTTTGAAACAAACATTTTTCAAAGGAATGGGGCTGGGAGGCCAATTGGGACGGTCCATATGATGTTCTGGATAAATGGGGAGAAACAAACCTTAAATTCACTATTCAGAAACGAGGGAAGGAAGCTCAATATCTGTAGTACCAGGAAGAACAGTGTAAACTGTACAAAATGAAAAGGTTAGGTAACCTAATGGAGAATAAACACTGTTTCTGATTTTATCCAAGTGGGACAAGATGTGGATGGTCATCATGCTCCTGGACTGTGTCCAGGCTGAAATTCTGTTCCTCCTCCCAGATTGTCCTTTCTGACTTCCAGCCAGGTGATTTTTTATTTTAGAGATACAGCACTGAAACAGGCCCTTCGGCCCACCGAGTCTGTGCCGACCAACTGCTTTCTGGGGAAGAGAATTCCACAGACTAACGACTCTCAGAGAAAAATATTTCTCTCCATCTCCGTCTTAAATGGGAAACTCCTAATTTTTAAAACTGTGTGACCTAGTTCTAGACTCGCCCACAAGAGGAAACATCCTCTCAGCATCCACCCTCTCAAGTCCCCTCAGGATCTTATATGTTTCAATAAGATCACCCCTCATTCTTCTAAACTCCAATGGGTATAGGCCCAACCTGCTCAACCTTTCCTCATAAGATGACCCCTTCAGCCCTGGAATCAGTTGAGTGAACCTTCTCTGAATTGCTTCCAATGCAGTTATATCCTTTCTCAAGTAAGGAGACCAAAACTGTAGATAGTACTCTTGATGCAGTAAGAGTTCTGTAAACGAGTGAACTGTATTGATTTTTAGTAGGATTTATCTGGACTATGAGGTTTTATTAATAATTCTAAGCTGTTGTAGTATTGCTAAGGGTCGACTAATAAAAAAAGGAAAGCAAGGGTTACTTTAACCTCGAGAGTGCACTTCCTGTGTTATGTGGGAGCTTCAGGATGCTTCCTATATCCTGGAGAACGATTCGTGCAGGAAGTGTCGTCAATTGAAGCAGCTTGAGCTCCGGGCTTTGAAACTTGAGCGGCAGCTGGCAACACTGCGGTGCATTCATGAGGATGAGAGCTATGTGGATAGCATGTTTATAGATGTGGTCACCCCACATCTTAAGAGTATGTAGGGAAAGAGGGAATGGGTGACCACCAGACAGTCAAAAAGAATCAGGCAGGTAGTGCAGGAGATCCCTGAGTGCATCTCCCTCTCCAACAGGTATTCAATTCTGAATTCTGAGGAAAGTGATGCTTCACCTGGGGAGTGCAGCTAGAACCAAGTCCAAGGCACCTCAATGGCTCAGCTGCACAGGGAGATACAGGGAAGATTGGAAGAGCCATAGTGATAGGTGATTCAATAGTCAGGGGAACAGATAGGTGTTTTTGTGGCCGCAGACGTGAATCTAGGATGGTGTGTTGCCTCCATGGTGCCAGGGTCAAGGATGTCACTGAGCGGGTGCAGAGCATCCTGAAGGGGGCGAGTGAACAGCCAGCAGTCATGGTCCACATTGGAACCAATGACATAGGTAGAAAGAGGGATGTGGTCTTGCAGTCAGAATTTAGGGAGCTAGGACCTCAAAAGTAGTAATCTCCGGATTATTCCCAGTGCCACTTGCAAGTGAGTATAGAAATAGAAGGATAAGACAGATGAATGCGTGGCTGGAAAGATGGTGCAGGAGGGAGGGCTTCAGATTCCTGGGGAATTGGGACCAGCTCTGGGGGAGATGGGACCTGTACAGGCCAGACGGGTTGCACCTGAACAGAGCCGGGACTGAGTTCCTTGCGGGACATTTTACCAGTGCTGTTGGGGAGGGTTTAAACTAGTTTGGCAGGGGGAATGGGGACCTGAGGGTAGACTCAGCTGGGACAAAATCAGAAATTAAAATGGAAGGCGGAAAATTAATGGATGAGTCTGGAAGACAGAGGAAATGAGGGTTAGAAAATTTAAAAAAAGAGTTTGGCAGTGCTCAGGGTATCTATTTCAATGCAAGGAGTATAGAAAATAAAGCAGATGAGCTGAGGGCACAGATAGACACGTGGCAGTATGATATCACAGCTATTACAGAAACATGGCTTGAGGAGGGACAGGAATGTTGAACTACAAATGTTGAACTGCTGAACTACAAAAAAGCCCCCAGCGAGTTAACATCCATAGCATTTAAAACAGCCAGAAGCGCTGCACAAAGAACTGCCAGGCGCTGTGCAAATGACTACTGGCAACACCTATGCAGTCATCTTCAGCTGGCCTCAGACACCAGAAACATCAAAGGAATGTATGATGGCATTAAGAGAGATTTTGGGCCAACCATCAAGAAGATCGCCCCCCCTCAAATCTAAATCAGGGGACACAATCACTGACCAACGCAAGCAAATGGACTGCTGGGTGGAGCACTATCTAGAACTGGACTCCAGGGAGAATGTTGTCACTGAGACTGCCCTCAATGCAGCCCAGTCTCTGCCAGTCATGGATGAGCTGGACGTACAGCTAACAAAATCGGAACTCAGTGATGCCACTGATTCTCTAGCCAGCGGAAAAGCCCCTGGGAAGGACGGCATTACCCTGAAATAATCAAGAGTGCCAAGCCTGCTATACTCTCAGCACTCTACGAACTGCTTTGCCTGTGCTGGGATGAGGGAGCAGTATCACAGGACATGCGTGATGCCAATATCATCACCCTTTATAAAAATAAAGGTGACCACGGTGACTGCAACATCTACCGTGGAATCTCCCTGCTCAGCATAGTGGGGAAAGTCTTCTCTCGAGTTGCTTTAAACAGGCTCCAGAAGCTGGCCGAGCATGTCTACCCTGAGGCACAGTGTGGCTTTCGAACAGAGAGATCGATCACTGACATGCGGTTCTCCCTTCGTCAGCTACAGGAGAAATGTCGTGAACAACAGATGCCCCTCTACATTGCTTTCATTGATCTCACCAAAGCCTTTGACCTCGTCAGCAGACGTGGTCTTTTCAGAGTACTAGAAAAGATCGGATGTCCACCAAAGCTACTAAGTATCATCACCTCATTCCATGACAATATGAAAGGCACAATTCAGCATAGCGGGGCCTCATCAGACCCCTTTCCTAACCTGAGTGGCGTGAAACAGGGCTATGTTCCCGCGTCCACACTGTTTGGGATTTTCTTCTCCCTGCTGCTCTCACATGCGTTCAAGTCTTCAGAAGAAGGAATTTTCCTCCACACAAGATCAGGTGGCAGGTTGTTCAACCTTGCCTGTCTAAGAGTGAAGACCAAAGTACGGAAAGTCCTCATCAGGGAACTCCTCTTTGTTGACGATGCTGCATTAACATCTCACACTGAAGAGTGCCTGCAGAGTCTCATCAACAGGTTTGCAGCTGCCTGCAACGAATTTGGCCTAACCATCAGCCTCAAGAAAACGAACATCATGGGGCAGGACGTCAGAAATGCTCCATCCATCAATATCGGTGACCACGCTCTGGAGGTGGTTCACGAGTTCACTTACCTAGGCTCAACTATCACCAGTAACCTGTCTCTCGATGCAGAAATCAACAAGCGCATGGGAAAGGCTTCCACTGCTATGTCCAGACTGGCCAAGAGAGTGTGGGAAAATGGCACACTGACACGGAACACAAATGTCTGAGTGTATCAAGCCTGTGTCCTCAGTACCTTGCTCTCCGGCAGTGAGGCCTGGACAGCGTATGTCAGCCAAGAACGACGTCTCAACTCATTCCATCTTTGCTGCCTCCGGAGAATCCTTGGCATCAGGTGGCAGGACCGCATCTCCAACACAGAAGTCCTCGAGGCGGCCAACATCCCCAGCTTATACACACGACTGTGTCAGCGGCACTTGAGATGGCTTGGCCATGTGAGCCGCATGGAAGATGGCAGGATCCCAAGGACACATTGTACAGCGAGCTCGCCACTGGTATCAGACCTACCGGCCGCCCGTGTCTCCACTTTAAAGACGTCTGCAAACGTGACATGACATCCTGTAACATTGATCACAAGTCATGGGAGTCAGTTGCCAGCGATCGCCAGAGCTGGTGGGCAGCCATAAAGGCAGGGCTAAAGTGTGGTGAGTTGAAGAGACTTCGCAGTTGGCAGGAAAAAAGACAGAAGCGCAAGGGGAGAGCCAACTGTGTAACAGCCCTGACAACCAATTTTTTCTGCAGCACCTGTGGAAGATTCTGTCACTCTAGAATTGGCCTTTATAGCCACTCCAGGCGCTGCACCACAAACCACTGACCACCTCCAGGCGCTTACCTATTGTCTCCCGATACAAGGAGGCCAAAGAAGAACAGAAACATGGCTCAAGGAGGGACAGGAATGGCAGCTCAATGTTCCTGGTTACAGGGTTTTCAGACGCAATAGGGAGGGGGACAAGAAAGGAGGGGGAGTGGCAATTTTGGCCGAGGAAACTATTACAGCTGTGAGGAGGGATGATATAGAACATAGAACATAGAACATAGATATGTGGAAGGTTCATCAAATGAGGCCATATGGATTGAGCTAAGGAACAAAAAAGGGGCAATCACACTTCTGGGAGTGTACAATAGACCCCCCAAACAGTCAAAGGAAGATAGGAGAGTGCAATAGAGAGGATGACCTAAGTTCGGGAGACCAGGATATAGAAGCAGTTTGTAGAGATGAGAAATCATAAAGGCAAGAAGTCACTTGTGGGAGTGGTGTCCAGGCCACCTAACATTAACCACACTGTGGTACGGGGTGTAAAGGAAGAAATAATGGCAGCTTGTCGGAAAGGTATGGCGATAATCATGGGGGATTTTAACCTACATATAGATTGAAAAAAATCAGATGGGCAGAGGTAGCCTAGATGAGGAGTACATAGAATGTTTTCGGGATAATTTCTTGGAACAATACACTCCAGAGCCAACCAGAGAGCAGGTTATACTGGAACAAAAACAAGAAATGCTGGATTCACTCAGCAGGTCTGGCAGCATCTGTGGAAAGAGAAGCAGAGTTAACGTTTCGGGTCACTGACCCGAAACGTTAACTCTGCTTCTCTTTCCACAGATGCTGCCAGACCTGCTGAGTGAATCCAGCATTTCTTGTTTTTGTTTCAGATTTCCAGCATCCGCAGTATTTTGCTTTTATTTTATCAGGTTATACTGGACCTGGTAATGTGCTACAAGATAGAATTAATTAATGACTTCATAGTTAAGGCACCCCTAAGTAGCAGTGATCATAATATGATTGAATTTTACATTCAGATTGAGGGAGAGAAGAGTGGGTCCAAGACTAGTATTTTAAACTTTAAAAATGGGCAATTATGAGGGCATAAAAGCAGAGCTATCTAAAGTGAACTGGCAAATCAGATTAAGGGATAGGTCAATAGAGATGCAGCGGCAGACATTTAAGGGGATATTTCAGAGTTCACAGAATAGATACGTTTCAATGAGAAAGAAAAATTCCAAGGGTGGGAACCGCCATCTGTGGTTAACTAAAACAGTTAAAAATAGTATAAAACTTAAAGCAAAAGCCTATAATTGTGCAAATATGGGTGGCAGGTCAGAAGATTGGACAGAATATAAAAAACAGCAAAGAATGACTAAAAAGATTGATAAGGGAGGTGAAATTAGACTATGAGAGCAAGCTAGCTAGAAATATAAAGACAGATAATAAGAGTTTCTATAGATATTTAAAAAAAGAAAAGATTTAACAAAATGAGCATTGGTCCTATAAAAAGTGAGTCTGGGGAATTAACAATGGATAATTAGGAGATGGCAAATGAATTGAACAGATATTTTGCATTGGTCTTCACTATTGAGGATACAAGGAACATCCCAGTATTAGCTGTAATTCAGGAAATGGAAGGGAGGGAGGAACTCAAGAAAATTACAATCACCAGGGAAGTGGTACTGAACAAATCGTTAGAGCTGTGGGCTGACAGGTCCCCGGGTCCTGATGTTCTTCATTCTAGGGTGCTAAA
Organism: Heterodontus francisci; assembly: GCF_036365525.1. Lineage (NCBI taxonomy): Eukaryota > Metazoa > Chordata > Chondrichthyes > Heterodontiformes > Heterodontidae > Heterodontus > Heterodontus francisci. The sequence continues at coordinate 10,693,851 of NC_090404.1, forward strand.
AGAAGTGGCTAGTGAGATAGTTGATGCGTTAGTTTTAATTTTCCAAAATTCCCTAAACTCGAGGAAGGTTCCTTTAGGTTGGAAAGTAGCGAATGTAACTCCTGTATTCAAAAAGGGAGGGAGACCGAAAGCAGGAAACTACAGGCCAGTTAGCTTAACATCTGTTTTAGGGAAAATGTTATTCTTAAAGATATTATAGCGGGGCATTTAGAAAAATTCAAGGTAATTAGGCAGAGTGAACATGGTTTTGTGAAAGGGAAATCAAGTTGAACCAATTTATTGGAGTTCTTTGAGGGTTACATGTGCTGTGGATAAAGGGGAACTGGTGGATGTATTGCACTTAGATTTGCAGAAGGCATTTGATAAGGTGCCACATCAAAGGTTATTACAGAAAATAAAAGCTCATTGTGTAGGGGGTAACATATTGGCATGGATAGAAGATTGGCTAGCTTACAGGAAACAGAGAGTAGGCATAAATGGGTCATTTTCTGGTTGGCAAGATATCATGAGTGGTGTGCTGGGGCCTCAACTTTTTACAATTTATGTAAATGACTTCGATGAAGGGACCGAACGTATGGTTGCTAAATTTGCTGATTACACAAAGATAGGTAGGAAAATAACTTGTAAAGAGGACAGAAGGAGGCTGCAAAGGGATATAGATAGGTTAAGTGAATGGGCAAAGACCTGGCAAATGGAGTATAATGTGGGAAAGTGGGAAATTGTCCACTTTGGCAGGAAGAAATGAAAGATTAGCATATTATTTAAATAGTGAGAGATTGCAGAGCTCTGAGATGCAGAGGGATCTGGATGTCCTACTGCATGAATCGCAAAAGGTTAGTATACAGGTACAGCACGTAATTAGGAAATCTAATAGAATGTTCACATTTATCGCGAGGGGAACTGAATACAAAAGTAGGGAGGTTATGCTTCAGCTATACCGGGCATTGGTGTTATTTAGGGAAGAATGCAAATGCGTTGGAGGCAGTACAGAGAAGGTTTACTAGACTAATACCTGGAATGGGCAGGTTGTCTTATGAGGAAAGATTGGACAGGCTAGGCTTGTATCCGCTGGAATTTAGAAGAGTAAGAGGCAACTTGATTGAAACATACAAGATCCTGAGGGGTCTTGACAAGGTGGATGTGGAAAGAATGTTTCCCCTTGTGGGAGAGTCTCGAACTAGGGGTCATTGTTTAAAAATAAAGGGTCGCCCATTTAAGACAGAGATGAGGAGAAATTTTTTCTCTCAGAGGGTTGTGAGTCTTTGGAATTCTTTTCCTCAAAAGGCAGAGTCTTTGATTATTTTTAAGGCAGAGGTAGATAGATTCTTGATAAGCAAGGGGGTGGAAGGTTATCAGGGGTAGGTGGAAATGTGGAGTAATCAGTTCAGCGATGAACTTATTGAATGGCAGACCAGGCTCGATGGGCCGAGTGGCCTACTCCTGCTCCTAATTCATATGTACATTCACAGGCCAATGATATTGAGCTGTGGATGACTCAAGTGGTTCTGTCACTTCTTAATACGATGCTTGGCTTGAGTTTCCTGTCTCCCTTCCAATACCCTGGAAAAGGAGTTTACAAAAAGCCATCACTGTAAGTTCAGGATAGAAATTCTGAACAGACAATTCTAGTTTCTATGGAACATTTTTCCTCTCTTGTTCCCTCAAAGCTGTAAATCCCCGTCCCACACACTCTCCCTCCTCCTTGTGCTGAAATCCAAACCCATTGCACCATCTCCCTCCCTCCCTCCCTCCACTCTGACTGGGGTTCAGTTCTCCAGCCCCTGTGTGCAGAGTGAGAATCAAATCAATGAGTCAATGATTTTCTCCGCTGGTCACTGGGACCCTGAAGTCCCGCCCACTCCCTGTGTCGGACCAAGATGGCCGCGCATGCGCTCTGTCCCCCGCTCAACACGATGGCGACCCTGTTCCCGGGAAAAAACCCGGAGCTGCAAACGCGGGACCTGGAGATTCTTATTCGGGGTTTGCGGCCAACACCGGGTGTTTTTCCGCCACTTACCGGCTGCAGATGCGACTCACAAGCTCCTCCCTATCGCGCCAAAGGAATATATTAATTACAATAATTGATTTGATGTGAAATAGTTTATTTTATAAATTAAATCCTGTTTCTCTCATTGTATTTCCCAACTCAGATTCATGGCCTCATTTGTTTTCTTCCTCTGAGCCCCTGAACTCCCTCTGACAGGGTCATGTTACCGAGAGCTGATTGATTGTCCTGGGAAGCAACAGGAAGAAGCTCAGAGGCCGGAGGGCCAAGGGAGCAGCGGCTTCTGGAAGCAATCGCGGCCTTTGGGGGCTGCAACCTGAGGCTGTCAGTCAGGTGAGTCAGTGTGAACCCCTGGCAAACTATTTATCATTTCAAAGTGAAATCAATGTTTCTTTTACCAACAAAACACTTTAACATTTGTCAGTATTTTGTTTTCCTGGAATTCCTATTCTGAGTTTCAGACACTTCAAGTGAACCAGGTGTTTAAAGGTCATTCATTTTCCTCTTTCCATGTCACTGTTTGTTAAAGATACAGAGATTGATTTCTCCCTCATTATGTGTTTATTTAGAGGGACAAACGTTCACCTTTATGCACATTTATTAGCTACAGAAACATCCTTTCTGTTAGTAGTGGCGTTCTGTCCTGTGGAAGACTCCTGGTGGCTTTAGCCTTTAAAATTCTCATTGTTTTGTTCAATTCCCTCCATGGCCTCGCCCCTCCCTATCTCTGTGAACTCCTCCAAGCCCGACAACTATCTTAGTAAGGAGAAACCTTCCGGTGTCAGAAGGGTCGGTAAACTGACAACACAGTAAATCAGGTCATCGACAAAAGAACCAGAGGCAACATGAGGGATAACATTATGCAGTGAGTTGTTATGATCTGGAATGCACTATTTGAAAGGGTGGGTGAAGCAAACGCAATAGTAACTTTCAAAAGGCATAAAGACTCGAATTGGAGAAATTTGCAGGACTACGGGAAAAGGACAGGAGAGTGGGTCTCAATTGCATAGCTCTTTCAAAGAGCCAGCATAGGCATGATGGGCTGAATGGCCTCCTTCTGAGTTGTGTTATTCTATGATTTTTATTAACTCTGCGTTCCTCTAATTCTAGCCTCTTACTCACCAATTATCTGCTCACTGAAGCTCAGTTTGGGTTCCACCAGGACCGTTCAGCTGCTGACCTCATTGCACAAGAACTCAGGAAATAGGAGCAGGAGTAGGCCATTCAGCCTTTGGAGCCCACTACACCATTCAATGAAATCCTGGCTGATCTACTTCAATGCCGTTTTCCTGCACTGTCCCCGTATCCCTTGATGTTTTTAATCTGTCAATGACTGCGTTTCCACAGCTCGCTGGGGCAGAGAATTCCAAAGATTCCCCACCCTCCGTGTAAAGAAATTCCTCCTCATCTCAGTCCTAAGTGACCTGCCCCTTATTCTGAGACTGTGTCCCCTGTACTGGACTCCCCAGCGAGGAGAAACATCTTTCCTGCATCAACCCTGTCAAGCCCTGTAAAGGTTTTTTGTATGTTTGAATGCGATCATTTCTCATTCATCTAAACTCCAGAGAATAAAGGCTCAGTCTATTTAATCTTACCTCATAGGACAATCCCTCCATCCCAGGAATTAGTTTGGTGAACATTGGTTGCACTCCCTCTATAACAAGTATGTCTTTCCTTAGCACACAATATGCCAGCTGCAGTCTCACCAAGGCTCTATATAATTGCAGGAAGACATCTTTACTCACATCCTCTTGTAATGAAGGCCCACATACCATTTGCCGCCTCAGTTGCTTGCTGTACCGACATGTTCACTTTCAGTGACTGATAAACAAGGACATTCAACTCCCTTTGAAGTTCAGCACTTCCTAGCCACTCTCCATTTCTGCTTTTCCTACCAAAGTGGATAACCTCACATTTCTCTTCATTTGTATTCCATCTGCCAAATTTTTGCCCCCACTTGCTTAGTCTCTTCAAGTCCTATTAAAGCGTCTTTGCATCCTCCTAACAACTCACACTTCCATCTAGTTTTGTGTCATCTGCAAACTTGGAAATATTGCGTTTAATCCCCACATCCAATCATTGATCTAGATTGCAAATAGTTGGGGCCCAGGCACTGATCCTTATGGTACCCCACTAGTTACAGCCTGCCAATCCAAAAATAACCATTTATTCCGACTCTGTTTTCTGCCCGTTAACCAGTTCTCAATCTACGCCAGTATCTTCTCCTCAATCCCATGTGCTCTAATTTTTATTTACCGACCTCTTGTGTTGGACCTTATCAAAAGCTTTCTGAAAATCTAAATATACCACATCTGCAGGTTCCCCCTTATCTATTCTGCTAGTTACATCCTCAAAAAAAACTCCCAACAGTTTTGTTAAACATAATTTCCCTTTCCTAAATCCATGTTGACTCTGTCCAATCAGATCATTATTTAAGTGTTCTGTTATCAATCCTTTATTATCGATTCTATCATTTTCCCTATGACTGATGTTAGGCTAACAGGTCTGTAGTTCCCTGTTTTCTTTCTCTCCTTTCTTAAAAAGTGGGGTTACATTTGCCACCTTCCAATCTGCAGGAACCATCCGGTATCTATAAGATGGGGTGGCGCAGTGGTTAGCACTGCAGCCTCACAGCTCCAGCGACCCGGGTTCGGTTCTGGGTACTGCCTGTGCAGACTTTGCAAGTTCTCCCTGTGACTGCGTGGGTTTCCGCCCGGTGCTCCAGTTTCCTCCCACAGCCAAAGACTTGCAGGCTGATAGGGCAATTTACAACAGCCAATTTACCTGAGTGTAGGGAGGTGGTAGGAGAATTGAGGGAAGGTGGGGATGTGGTAGAGAATATGGGATTAATGTAGGATTAGTATAAATGGGTGGTTGATGGTTGGCGCACGCTCGGTGGGCCGAAGGGCCTGTTTCAGTGTTGTATCTCTCTATGACTAATAGTCAGTCCCTTTAGACAGTCGATATCACAAAGGGATGAGATTGCCCTCAATTCTCTCCACAAGGAGGAGAGCAATAGCTGATCATTCAACAACTGACATGTCCAGATGTGAACGGCTGGTGAAGGGGGAAGCAGATCAACAAACCGTTCCTTGCATCCAGTGAACAATATCCAGTTCCAGCCAATCCTTAACAAAGAAACACACATTGGTTGATATATTTGGAGGCTGTTGGCGTGTATTCAGACGTGACTTGTTTGAGATGAAGAATCTTTAACAAGTGATCAGGGAGCACCCTCCAGTGTCTTGTGCAAGCCTCTCCTATAGTATTGGAAACAAAAACAAGACTACAGACACACATAGATACACAGCCACTTCCAGATGCATACAAAGAAATATACACTCAAACATGCTCAATAAAAACAAAACACAACATTCATTTGAAATTCATGCCTTTATTTCTGAATCCTTTTCTTTAATCACTTTTATTAAATGCAGTAACTGGAAGATGTTCTCTGTCCAGTTCCCCCCACACTGATACCAACATAGTGAGTACATCCACCTAATGCCATCTGGTGGAGGCTACATGCAACTAACAAGATAAATAGAATCACAGAATTGTTACAGCAAAGAAGAAGACCATTTGGTCTATCATGTCTGTGCTAGCCCTCCAAAGGAGCAGTTTACCTAGTGCCACTCCTGCCGCTTCTCCCCGTAGCCCTGCACATTCTTCCTATTCAGATAACAATCCAATTCCTCCTTAAATGACTCAATTAAACACACCTCTTCTACACTTTCAGGCAGCGCATTCCAGATCCTAACCACTTTATTGCATGAAAATGTTTTCCCTTATGTTGCCATTGCTTCTTTTGCTAATTACCTTAAATTTGTTCCCTCTCACTCTTGATCCCTCCACCAACCTAGTTAACTCAGTCCAGACCCCTCGTGATTTTGAGCACCTCAGTCAAATCTCCCCTCAACCTTCTCTTCTCCAAGGAAAACAGCCGTAACTGCTCCAATTTATCCATGTAAATGAAGTTCCTCATCCCTGGAACCATTCTCGTGAATCTTTTCTGCACTCTCTTCAATGCCTTCACATCTTTCCTAAAGTGTGGTGCCCAGAACCGTACGCAATACACCAGGTGCGGCTGAACCAGCGTTCTATACAAGTTTAACATATCTTCCTTGCTGTACTTATCCCACTTTGTTCCAGGTCACATGATAATTAGGAATTAGGGATGCCATTCCACCCATCTTGTTTCATCCACTCAGAGAGATCCTAATTCCCACCCAACATTGCAGCTTGCAACTTTTCCATAAACAATTTCAATGTACTTCCCCCTGCTAACCTATCCAGAAGTTTATTCCACGTGTGTGTGTGTGTGTGTTGTGTGTGTAGAATGTCACGTACCTGTCTTAAAATGAACTTCTGTACTTTGAACCCGTCTCCCAACTTCTACTTCCACAGTTCGGTTGTAATAAATTGTGGGTTGTGCTTTTAATGCATTAACAATCTGATACTCCCTCTGGTTTCACTGTAGTCGGACACAGGGTTAGGCTGCTGATTTTTAAACAGCTCCTGGTGTCCATGGCCGTCACCATTCAGCTTCAAAGGAAGGGATCGTTGCGAGAGAAAGTGAGCACCAGAGGAACACTGACTTCTTTTTCTCAACCCTCTTTATTTGGCAGCCCACTGTCGCCCTCCATCGACAGCTCTCACTCTGATTTGCATTGCCTGCCTTGTATTTTTAGAGAAATTGTTGCTGCTGCTCTGTCGGGCATTGGTTAGATCAGAAGTGAAGTCAGACAGGAATCTATTTCTGCTCTGGCTGGGGATTTTCCACACCGCAGAGTTACAGACTGAGGAAATATCGTGTAGAACCATCTCACATCACTCCTCATTATATCACACCTCAGTTAGTATTGTCTTCTCAGGGAAAATCCATTCTCCCCGCATGACTACTGTAACCCAGTTGGTATTATTGGTTAAATGATAGTGATGGTGGTGATGCTGGATCAACCACATTTAATCTTTTTCCTTCATTTCCAACAGGGTTTGAATCTGAGTTTTAAACACTCCTGGTCTGATCTTTCCCAGTTTTACCACCTTTTTCACATCTCTGTCATACAGATTCCATCTCCCAAAAGCTGTCCTCAGGAGTTAAGACACAGGGAAGCAGTGACTTGTTGATTGTTGTATTTTGTCCTCCTTTAAACAAGGTGCCTGCGACTCTCACTGTGGAGGCTGAATTATTGCTTCTGTTTATCTGTGTGAGAGAGTCCTCTGGTGAGCACTAACTGGAACTCTCAGTGTGGGTTTTTAGCCAGGCTGCACTGTATCTCTGCAGCGGTGTGAGGCCCATTCGGACAGTGCTGATTGTTAGCTCGGTAATCTTGTTAATTTTACTAAATGTCAAAATGAATCGGTCAGTTTCAGTTTATTATCCCTCCGTAGAGATGAAACACATACTGTGGATAATGCCTACAGTGCTGACTGTACCAGAACACAAGGACTAGGACGGCTTGTTTTCAAGATACAGTTTAATGTATGAACCGTCATTTCAGGAACTTGCTGTTCCACTGTGTCCCAATGACGCCATTCTACCACAAAATAAAAGTCTCATAAACGGCATTACCATCATTTTATCAATAATAATTTCTGGGTTACAGCAGTGATGGAGAGAATGGGTTTTTACTGGGGAGGAGATACATACTGAGAAGTGATTAAAATGATGAGGAGCGGTTCTGCAAGATGTTCCCTGAATCTGTAACTCTGCAGTCTGGGAAATCCTCTGTCTGAGCAGAAATACAGATCCCAGCCCCAGTGCATTGCTGATCCAACCAATAACAAAAAGTGAACAGCAGCAGCAATCTCTGCAATAACACAGGGCGGGCAAGGCGTGTCCGAGTGACGGGAGCAAATGGAAGCTGAGAGGAGCTACTGAGGGCAGTGTTGTGACACTCGGAATCCATTAGTCGTGAAAGGAATTCAATAATGCATCTTCCGAAAGTTATATAACTTTGTCTATAAGAGCCACGTTACTTTCACACTCATTAGAAACTGGAGGGCGAGCAGGCACGGACAGGAGTGTCAGGATTAGTATATTCAATAATAAGCAAAATCTTCATCAGTAAAGTTGGTTAAAACTAGGCTGAATCTAGAGTCTTTGAATAATTACAGAACAGAAGGAGGCCATTTAGCCAGTTGTGTCTGTGTCAGCTCCCTGAAGGCGCAATTCACCTAGTGCCGCTCCCCTGCCTTCTCCCTGTAGCCCTGCACGTCCTTTTCAGATAATACAATTCCCTCCTGAATCCCCCGATTAAACCTACCTCCACCACACTCTCAAGGCAGCGCATTCCAGATCCTAACCACTGGCCGCGTGAAAAAGTTTTTCCTCATGTCATCAGTGCTTCTTTTACCAATGACCTTAAATCTGTGCCCTCTTGTTCTTAATCCTTCCACCAATGGGAACAGTCTTTCCCTCTCTACTCTGTCCAGACCCCTCATGATTTTGAATACTATCAAATCTTAAACTTCTCTTCTGCAAGGAAAACAGTCCCAACATCTCCAATCAATTTACGTAACCGATATTCCTCTTCCCTGGAACCACTCATGAATCTTTTCTGCACCCACTCCAGTGCCTTGACATCCTTCCTAAAGTGTGGTGCCCAGAACTGGATTCCGTACACCAGTTGAGGCTGAACCAGTGCATTATACAAGTTTAACATAACTTCCTTGCTTTTGTATTCTATGCTCCGATTGATAAAGCCTAGAATGATGTATGGTCTATTAGTTGTGCTGTCAACCTGTCCTGCCACCTTTTAATGATTTATGCACATATACAGCCAGGTCTCTCCACTCCTGCACATCCTATAGAATTGTACCCTTTATTTTATATTCTCTCTCCATGTTCTTCCTACCAAAATGAATCAATTTACACTTCTCTGCATTAAATTTCATCTGCCACTTGTTCGCGCATTCTGCCAACTTGTCTATGTCCTTTTGAAGTTTTACACTATCCTCCTCACAGTTCACCATACTTCAAGCTTTGTATTATCCGAAAATTTTGAATTTGTGCCCTGTTAACCAAGGTCTAGGTCACTGATGTATATCAGGAAGAGCAGAGGTCCTAACACCAACCCCTGAGGAACTCCACTATAAGATTTCCTCCAGTCTGAAAAACAACCATTAACCACAACCCTCTGTTTCCTGCCACTCGGCCAATTTCGTATTCATATTGCTCCTGTCCCTTTTATTCCAGGAAGTATAACTTTGCTCACAAGTCTGTTGTGTGGAATTGTATCAAATTGCTTTTGGAAGTCCATGGACACTATATCAACAGCTTTGCTCTCATCAATCCTCTCTATTACATCATCAAAAAACTCAAGCAAGTTAGTTAAACATGATTTGCCCTTAGCAGATCTATGCTGGGTTTCCTTTGTCCAAATTACTATAAGATTTGTCCCTAGTTATTGTTTCCAGACCTTCCCCACCACTGACATTAAACTGACTAGCCTGGGCTTATCTTTATGCACTTTTTTGAACGAGGTTGTTACATTTGCAAGTGTCCAGTCGTCTGGCACCACCCCAGGTCTAAGGAAGTTTGGAAAATTATGGCCAGTGCCTCTGCAATTTGCACTCTCGCTTCCCGCAGTATTCTTGGACATATCTCATCCGGTCTTGGTGCCTTATCAACTTAGAAAGTCACAGAGTGATACAGCATTGAAACAGGCCCTTCGGCCCACCATGTCTGTGCCGACCAACAACCACCCATTTATACTAATCCTACATTAATCCCATATTCCCCACCACATCCCCACCATTCGCCTACCACCTACCTACCTACACTAGGGGCAATTTACAATGGCCAATTTGCCTATCAACCTGCAAGTCTTTGGCTGTGGAGGAAACCGGAGTACCTGGAGGAAGCTGACGCAGTCACAGGGAGAACTTGCAAACTCCACACAGGCAGTACCCAGAACTGAACCCGGGTCGCTGGAGCTGTGAAGTACAGACAGCCCATCCCATACCACCTCCTTATCAATTTTAAACCCTTCAAGTGTCTGAACTACCTCCTCTTTCACCACGATCTGTGTAGCAGCATCTTCATTGGTAAAGACAGATGCAAAGTATTCATTTAATATCTCAGCCATGTCCCCTGCTTCCATGTGTAAATCCCCTTTTTGGTTCCTAATTGGTGCCACTCTCCTTTTACCACCCTTTTTATTATTTATATGCCTGTGGAAGACTTGGATTCAACTTTGTTATCTGCTAGTCTCTTCTCATACTGCCTGTTTGCTGCTCTTATTTGCTTTTCCCAATTCTCTGCTGATTTTTTTTCCTGTGGAGTGGAGACTGAGGCTGGAAAGCCATTCGATAAAATTAGGAAACAAATTATATAGAAACACGAGTGCATCGTCCCTCCATTATGCACCAGAAAGGAGGAGAATGGGAATTGGTGGAGAGTCGAGAGTCCCCCAAAACAACAGCAGTAACAGCAGAATCCAACCCTGACAAGTCACGTGAACTCACTGGTGTCTGAACAGCTGAGATAAATGAGTGAATCTCTTCCCACACAACATTTAAACAGCCTTCCTCCAGTTCAATGTGTTAAAAGTGAATCACATCCTTTTAACTTCTAAAGCTAGGACATTGACAGGTGGGAAAACTTTGTAAATCCCTTTGTACATGTTAAGTATCTGAACAGTCTCTCACCAGTGTGACTGTGAGTACATGGGATGACTGAGTGAATTCCTTTTCACGTTCAGCTGGTGAACATGCTGGCTGCAGCACGGCTGTACCGGTCAGTTTTCAACTCAGACGGGCAACTGAATCCCTGCCCACAGTCAACCTCAGATGAAGATTGCTCTGTTGTATTATTTAATAATGGCGGTTCAACCTACCCAGAATGCTCCGCGCGAGTGACATCGCCCTATCGCCATCAGCAGAGCTGTAATACGCAGGCGCGGGAAGGCCGCAACCAACCCCGGAATCCGCCTGTCTCGCGGAGCATGCGCGGTGCGGCTCCAGGAACTCGAGCAGGGTCGAGCGCAGAATTCGGCAGTAACGCCGAATTTCAGGTTGCGAATGTCAGGCCCCCCGAATCACAGCTGCCGGGTGCGGCGAGGGCCCGGGGGTGGGGAGCACCATTAAAGCGGTGCTGCCACGCCTCCCCATCCTACCCGCCACTTCCCGGTATCTTCTCCCGTTTCCACCAAGTCCGGCTCACGACAAAGGACAAGACCGAAGTCACCTCGACTACCCCGCGCCTGGCACTGGGGTAGGAGGTGTAACATCTTCCCCTTTTACCTCCTCTCTCCTCACTATCCCAGGCCCCAAACACTCCTTTCAGGTGAAGCCGAGATTTACTTGTACTTCTTTCAATGTAGAATACTGTATTCGCTGTTCACAATGTGGTCTCCTCTACATTGGGGAGACCAAACGCAGACTGGGTGACCGCTTTGCGGAACACCTCCGCTCAGTCCGCAAGCAGGACCCTGAGCTTCCGGTTGCTTGCCATTTCAACACTCCCCCCTGCTCTCATGCTCACATCTCTGTCCTGGGATTGGTGCAATGTTCCAGTGAACATCAATGCAAGCTCATTTACCGATTAGGCACACTACAGTCTGCCAGACTGAACATTGAGTTCAATCATTTCAGAGCATGACAAGCCCCCCATTTTACTTTTATTTTTAGTTATTTTTTATTTTTTACAACTTTTTTTTCATGTTTAATTCATTTCATCCTAGTTTGTTCAGTTTGCTTACCCACTGTTTTTTTCATGTCAGTCCGTTAACACCCTATTTGTACTAATGCTTTGTCTTTCAACACATCATTAACTTATTGTTTGCCTTTGCTCCATGACCTTTTGGTCAGCTATGTGGCCTTGTCCAATCTACACCTTCTCCTTTGTTATCTCTTGCCCCATCCCCACCTCACTTGCTTATAACCTTTGACATTTAAAAAATTTGTCAGTTCCGAAGAAGGGTCACTGACCCGAAAAGTTAACTCTGCTTCTCTTTCCACAGATGCTGCCAGACCTGCTGAGTGGTTCCAGCATTTCTTGTTTTTATTTCAGATTTCCAGCATCCGCAGTATTTTGCTTTTACTTTGATTATTCTGTCATTTAACACCCTCTCTGCACTAACGCTTTGTATTTCACTGCACCATTAACACACTCTTTGCCTTTGCCCCATGACCTCCTTGTCAGTTATTCTCTGTGACCCTCTGTCCCATCAACATCTTCCCATTTGTTCTCTTTTGCCCCTCCCCCCCACTTTATTTGCTTAAACCCCATTACATTTCTAACCTTTGCTAGTTCTGATGAAATGTTAGCTTTGCTTCTCTCTCCACAGATGCTGCCAGACCTGCTGTGTATTTCCAGCACTTTTTGGTTTTATTCCAGGCCAATTTAGAGCTGGTTTGTATTGGAGTGTGTGTTGGATGCGGAGGTCAGTTCCTGGCTTGTCCTTACAATGTAACAGAGCATTGCTTCAGATACAAGTATTTTTGTAGAGTTTTTAATCTAATTTAGATATACTTTTTTCTATGAATTCTTGCGATATGGTTGCAGCTAGTGAGGCCAGCATATATTGTCAATCTCCAGTTCTGTTGAGAAGGTGATGGTGGCCCATGTGGCACTCCCATAATACAATGGGATTTGCATCCAGTGACGATGAAGGAACAGTGATATATGTCTAAGTCAAGTTGGTGTGTGGCTTGGAGGGCAACTTGCAGAGGATGGTGTTATCTTGCACTCGCTGCTCTTGTCCTTCCACCAAATCTCCCACCACCGAAGCTTTGTCAAGTTACAGATGTATAAAGTCTTTCTCCTTTGCTGTTTCCCACCCTCTCTTTCGCTCCTCCTTTGCACCAGAGTCTTGTGCAGGCTGAGACTAGTTAGCAAGTTCCCTGAAAGACATCAGTGAGCCAGTTGGGTCTTTGTGACAATCTGGAAGCTTTCCAGGTCACTTTTTCCTAGTTCCAGCTGCCAATTTACCAGATTCATGAACCTTCAATTTCACAACTTGCCTGGATCCTTTTGTGGCTTCTCCCTCACACTCCCTTTTTCTGGTTATGAATACATTTTGCAGGGTGTTAGAAGAGGAGGATTCGAGACCAGAGTATCATCGGCCTTTGAATATGGAAGCAACAAGCACCATTTCCAGCAGGCAAAAATGGTACACATGTTCTGTGTGTGATCGAGGCTTCAGTTGAACATCTGATTTATTGAAACACAAGTGCAGTCACACTGGGGAGAAGCCGTGGAAATGCGGGGACTGTGGGAAAGGATTCAATTACCCTTTTGAGTTGGAAAGTCATCGATGCATTCACACCAGGGAGAGGCCGTTCACTTGTTCCGTGTGTGGGAAGGAGTTCACTCATTTCTCTGCCCTGCTGAGGCATCAGCGGGTTCACACTGATGAGAGAGAGTTTAAATGCTCTAACTGTGAGAAGAGTTTTAAAAGCCCTTCAGCACAGAGGGAGCACCAGCGCATTCACACTGGGCATGCACCGTTCAGCTGTTCTCAGTGTGGGAAGAAGTTCAGAGGATCATCCAGCCTGCTGCAACACCGAGTTCACACTGGAGAGAGGCCGTTCACCTGCTCTGTACGTGGGAAGGAATTCACTAATTCATCCAACCTGCTGAAGTGTGTTCACACTGAGGAGAGACCTTTTAAATGCTCGGATTGTGGGAAGTGCTATAAACATTCCGGGGATCTAACGTGCCATCAACATGTTCACACTGACGAGAGACCATTCAGGTGCTCTCACTGTGGGACTGGGTTCAGGCGATCATCTCAACTCACTGCACACCAGCACATTCACACTGGGGAAAGGCCGTTCACCTGCTCTGTGTGTGGGAAGGGATTCACTCGTTCATCCAACCTGCTGAGACACCAAGTTCACAAGTAACAGCAGGGGTTGGATTCTGCTGATCATCACTTCCGGGACTGAACCATGTTCATTGAGGTCTAATGCATCTGATGTTAATAAACTCCAGCCTAGTTATTGGGGACAATATTCTGCATAAATAGCAAATATCAGCTTGGTGTTAAACGCACAGTGTATTGAACATTTTGAATATCTGTAAGACATGTCAGTTCCCTTTGAAGTGCTGTCCCTATTGTATTACTGTAGCAATTTGTGCACAGCAAGATTCCACCAACTGCAATGGGACAAGTGGCGAATTAATCAACTTTTTATGGTGGTGTTGATTGAAGCACGAATGTTGGTCCCACTGCACCAGGGGAATTCCCCGGTGGACAGTATGTGGAGTTGGTGATGTCTCCTGAGCTGACAGTGGAGCTGATTGAGCTGTCGAGCTGCAGTGGAGCTAGAAGAACGGCTGTCTGTGATCTTTCCTCATAATTCATTGACTCCCAACTGAAGTATTTCTGCGATAATAGAATAAACTTTAAATATCAATCCCAAATTAACCTTTGGGGCAAAACCTACAGCTTTAAGTGGAGAAAGAAAATTCTTCATTTAGCACCTTTCACACCCTCGGAACATCCCAAAGTGATTCACAGCCAATGCTGCATTTTGGGTGCAGCATTATAAAGTTTGCAAATAATACAAAACTTGGCAAAGTATTAGATAACGATGAGGCTAGTTATAACCTTCAGGATGGTGAGATGGGCAGAGTCATGGCAGATGGAGTTCAATGTGGAGAAATGTGAATCTATTCTAAGAGACAGGGGAAGATCTTGTTTGACCAACTTGTTTGAACTTTTTGAAGAATTAACAAGGAAGATAGATGAGGGTAGTGCAGTTGATGTGGTCTACATGGATTTTAGCAAGGCTTTTGACAATATCTCACATTGACAGACTGGTTAAAAAAAAAATCCCATGGGATCCAGGGAAATGCAGTAAGGTGGATACAAAATTGGCTCAGTGGCAGGAAACAAAGGGTAATTGTTGACGGCTGTTTTAACGACTGGAGGGCTGTTTCCAGTGACGTTCCGCAGAGCTCAGCACTGGGTCCCCTGCTTTTTATGGTGTATATTAACGATTTGGACATAAATGTAGGAGGCATGATCAAGACGTTTATGGATGACACAAAGATTGGCCATGTAATAGATAGCGAGGAGGATAGCTGTAGGCTGCAGCAAGATATTGATGGTCTGGTCAGATGGGTAGAAAAGTTGCAAATGGAATTCAACTTGGAGAAGTGTGAGGTGATGCATTTGGGGAGGTCAAACAAGGCAAAGGAATACACGTTAAATGAGAAAATACTGAGAAGTGTAGAGGAGGTGAATGTCCACAGATCTCCGAGGGTAGCAGGACAGGTCCTTAGAGTGGTTAAGAACGCATATTGAATCCTTTCCTTTATTAGCCGAGGTATAGAATACAAGAGCAGGGAGGTTTTTCTGGAACTGTATAATTCATTAGTTAGGTCACAGCTTCAGTACAGTGTGCGGTTTGGGTCACCTCATTACAGAAAGGATGTAATTGCACTCGAGGGTGCAGAGGAGATTTACGAGGGTGTTGCAAGGACTGGAAAAATGCAGCTATGAGGAAAGATTGGATAGACTGGGGTTGTTCACCTTGGAACAGAGAAGACTGAGGGGAGATCTGATTAAAATGTACAAAATTATGAAGGGCCTGGATAGAATGGAGGTGAACCATTCACCTTAGCAGAGAGATCAGTGAGGAGGGGGTATAGATTTAAAGTGATTGGTAGAAAAATTAGAGCAGAGATGAGGGAAAAAAATCACCCAGAGGGTGATGGGGGTCTGAAAGGATAGTTGAGGCAGAGACCCTCAACCCATTCAAAAGGAGTCTGGATATACACCTCAAGTGCCGTAAGCTGCAGGGCTATGGACCAAATGCTGGAAGGTGGGGATTAGAATAGGTGGATCGTTTTTCAGCCAGGACAGACACGATGGGCCAAGTGGCCTCTTTCTGTTCCTTAAACCTTCTATGATTCTATTCTATGAAAAGCAAAGGTCCCAACCCTGATCCCTGGGGAACTCCAACTACAAACCTTCCTCCAGCCTGAAAAACATCCATTAACCACTACTCTTTGTTTCCTGTCACTCAATCAATTTTATTTCCATGTTGCTACCTTCCCTTTTATTCCATAAGCTACAAGTTTGCTCACAAGTCTGTTGTGTGGCACTGTATCAAATGCCTTTTGAAAGTTCATGTACACCACATCAACAGCATTGCACTCATCAACCCTCTCCTTTACCTCCTCAAAAAACTCCAGCAAGTTAGTTAAACATGATTTCCCCTTAAGAAATCCATGTTGGCTTTCCTTAATTAATTCACATTTGTCCATGTGACTATTGATTTTGTCCCTAATTATTTTTTCTAGAAGTTTCCCCACCACCGAAGTTAAACTGACTGGCCTATAGTTGCTGGGCATATCTTTACATCCTTTTTTGAACAAGGGTGTAACGTTGCAATTGTCCAGTCCTCTGACATCACCCCTGAGTCTAAGGAAGACTGAAAAATTATGGCCAGTGCCTCTGCGATTTCCACCCTCACTTCCTTCAGGATCCTTGGCTGTATCTCATCTGGTCCTGGTGCTTTATCCACTTTAGGTACAGACAGCCTATCTAATACTTCCTCCTTATCAAATTTAAACCCCTCTAGTGTCTGACTTACCTCCTCTTTCAACATTGCTTGGGTTGCATCTTCTTCCTTGGTAAAGACAGATGCAAAGTATTCATTTAATACCTAGCTATGCCCTCTGCTTCCATGTGTAAATCCCATTCTGGTCCCTAACCAGCTCCACTCCTCCTTTTACCACCCTTTTACTATTTATATGCCTATAGAAAACTTTGGGATTTCCTTTGATGTCAACTGCCAGTATTTTTTCATGCTCTCTCTGCTTCTCATATTTGCTTTTTCACTTCCCCTCTGGACCTTCTATATTCAGCCTGGTTCTCAATAGTATTTTCTACTTGGCACCTGTCTAAGAGAGTGATACAGCACTGAAACAGGCCCTTCGGCCTGCCAAGTCTGTGCCAACCATCAACCACCCATTAATACTAACCCTACATTAATCCCATATTCCCTACCACATCCCCACAATTCTCTTATCACCTACCTACACTAAGGGCAATTTACAATAGCCAATTTACCTATCAACCTGCAAGTCTTTGGCTGTGGGAGGAAACCAGAGCACCCACAGCAGAAACCCACACAGTCACAGGGAGAACTTGCAAACTCCACACAGGCAGTACCCAGAACCGAACCCAGGTCACTGGACTGGTGAGGATGCAGTGCTAACTGCTGTGCCACTGTCCTTTACACTACTATTATCCCAGTCTGTTTGGATAATCAAAGTCCCCCATTATAACTACCCTATAGTTTTTTGCACCTTTCTGTAATTTCCTTGCAAATTTGTTCCCCCATGTCCTTTCCACTAGCTGGTGGGATCCTATAGACAACACCGAGCAAAGTTGTTGTTGATGTGCTACCATTGGCCTCAGCTTTGTCAAACAGAATCAGCCGGGACGGTGGCTGAGCTGCTCCCCTTGGTTCAAATGTTGACAGCACATTGTGTAGGCTCACAAGCTCAGAATTATCACTTGGCAAGATGCTGGATGGTAAACAGTGACTATGACTGAACATCACCATCATGCAACACTTTCAGTATAGAATCACAAGCTCAGAATTACCACTTAGCAAGGTGCTGGATGGTAAACAGTGACTAGGACTGAACCCCACCATCACACAGCACCTTCAGGAGAGAAAGGAAGAAAAATCCGAGCCTGTGTGTTGCATCCCTGCTGAAGGATATAGGCTGTATTCTACTGTGTGGAGCATTCTGGGTAGGATCAGCCGCCATTATCCTCATTTTGGTGCAGCAGTTAAGGAAATGTTGGGCCCATCTTTAGTAGAGCTGTCAAATTAGTCCCATTCCCCTGCTCTTTACTCATAGCCTTAGACATCTCTTCCATTCAACTATTTATTCAACTCTCTCTTGAATGTTACTATTGAATCTGCTTCCTCCACCCTTTCAGGCAGTGCTTTCCAGATCACAACAACTCTGCATAGAAACTGATTCCACATGTCTCGTCAGGTTCTTTGTCAATCGCCTTAAATCTGTGTCCTCTGGTTACCAATCCTTCTGCCACTGGAAAAACTTTCTCCTTATTTAGCCTATCAAAACTATTCATGTTTCTGAACACCTCTGTCTCATCTCCTCTTAACCCTTTTTGCTTTAAGGAAAACAATCCCAGCTTCTCCAATCTCCCCACATTACTGAAGCCTGTCACCCTTGGTGCCATTCCAGTAAATCTCTTCTGTACCCTCTATAAGGACTTGATGTATTTCCTACAGTGTGGTTCCCAGAATTGAACACAATAATCCAGCTGAGGTCTAACCATTGCATTATAAAGGTTTGGCATAACTAAATGGCAATTGCTAATATTTCTGTGATGGGGTTTAGAAGATTGAGGTTTGATGTGTTAATGAGAACATGAGCCAAAAGAAGTATATTTGCGGTGGAGAGCCAGGGACATGGTGTGAAACTGGGTGCAAACATTTGTCCACAGCCCAGCCATCACTTGTTTCCCTAGGAGAGCTCAGGTTGACAAACACTGTCTGTGAAAAGTAAAAGAGTACTGTTTTAGGAGCAAGTATTTCTTTGGAGTCTTTTAATCCAGTAGTAGTAATCTCCAGATTACTCCCAGTGCCATGCTCAAGTGAGGGCAGGAATAGAAGGATAAGACAGATGAATGTGTGGCTGGAAAGTTGGTGCAGGAGGGAGGGCTTCAGATTCTTGGCACATTGGGACCGGCTCTGGGGGAGATGGGACCTGTACAGGCCGGACGGGTTGCACCTGAACAGAGCCGGGACTGAGTTCCTTGCGGGATGTTTTGCTGGTGCTGTTGGGGAGGGTTTAAACTAGTTTGACAGGGGGATGGGGACCTGAGGGTAGACGCAGTTGGGACAAAATCAGAAATGAAAATGGAAGGCAGAAAATTAATGGATGAGCCTGGAAGACAGAGGAAACAAAGGTTAAACAATTTTGGAAAAGAGTTTGGCAGTGCTCAAGGGTATCTATTTCAATGCAAGGAGTATAGAAAATAAAGCCAATGAGCTGAGGGCACAGATAGACACGTGGCAGTATGATATCACAGCTATTACAGAAACATGGCTTGAGGAGGGACAGGAATGGCAGCTCAACGTTCCTGGTTACAGAGATTTCAGACACGATAGGGAGGGGGATAAGAAAGGAGGGAAGTGGCAATTTTGATCAAGGAAACTATTACAGCTGTGAGGAGGGATGATATGTTGGAAGGTTCATCAAATGAGGCCATATGGATTGAGCTAAGGAACAAAAAAGGGGCAATCACACTGCTGGGAGTGTACAATAAACTATAGTAAACAGTCAGATAGGAGAGCAGATATGTGGGCAAATCTCTGAGAAGTGCAAGTCCAACAAGAGAGGGCGCAGTTTTAGACTTAGTTTTAGGAAATGAAGATGGGCAGGTGGAAGGAGTGGCAGTGGGAGAGCATTTTGGTGGTAGTGATCATAATTCAGTCAGTTTTAACATAATTATGAAAAAGGACAGAAATAGAACAGGAGTTAGAGTTCTCAATTGGGGCAAGGCCAATTTTACTAAACAGGAGTGATTTTGCCAGTATGGACACGATGGGCCAAGTGGCCTCTTTCTGGGCTGTAAACGCTGTATGATTTCTATGCTTTAGCGAAAGTGGACTGGAAACAGCTACTTGAAGGTAAATCAGTGTCAGAACAGTGGGAGGCATTCAAAGGGGAGATTCAAGGGGTTCAGAGTAAACATGTTTCCGCAAAGAAAAAGGGTGAGACGGCCAAATCTAGAGCCCCATCGATGTCAAGGAGCTTACAGGGTAAAATAAGGCAGAAAAGGAAAGCTTATGTCTGACACCGAGAACTCAATACTACAGAAAGCCGACAGGAGTATAGAAAGTGGAGGGATGAAATCAAAAAGGAAATTAGGAAAGCAAAGAAAGGGCATGGAAGAATATTGGCAAGCAAAATCAAAGTGAACCCAAAGATATTTTATCAATACATGAAGAGTAAGAGGATAACTAAGGAGAGAGTAGGGCTCGTAAAAGTCCAAAAAAGTAACGTGTAGGAACGGAAGATATTAGTATGGTTCTTAATGAATACCTTTGTGTTTGTCTTCACAAAAGAGGGTACGATGCAGATATTGTAGTTAAGGAAGAGGGTTATGAAGTATCGTATGTGATAAACATATGGAGAGAGGAAGTATTAATGGGATTAGCATCCTTGAAAGTTGATAAATCACCAAGGCCAGATGAAATGTCTCCTAGGCTGTTAAAAGAAGCAAGAGAGTAAATAGCAGAGGGTCTGACCATCATTTTCCAGTCCTCACTGGATATAGGTGTGGTGCCGGAGGATTGAAGAATTGCGAACAAAGAACAGTACAGCACAGGAACAGGCCATTCGGCCCTCCAAGCCTGCGCCGATCTTGATGCCTGCCGAAACTAACACCTTCTGCACTTCCGGGGCCCATATCCCTCTATTCCCTTCCTATTCATATATTTGTCAAGATGTCTCTTAAACGTCGCTATCGTATCTGCTTCCACCACCTCCCCCGGCAGCAAGTTCCAGGCACTCACCACCCTCTGTGTAAAAAAACTTGTCTCGCACATCCCCTCTAAACTTTGTCCCTCGCACCTTAAACCTATGTCCCCTAGTAACTACTCTTCCACCCTGGGAAAAAGCTTCTGACTATCCACTCTGTCCATGCCGCTCATAACTTTGTAAACCTCTATCATGTCGCCCCTCCATCTCCGTCGTTCCAGTGAAAACAATCCGAGTTTTTCCAACCTCTCCTCATAGCTAATGCCCTCCAGACCAGGCAACATCCTGGTAAACCTCCTCTGTACCCTCTCCAAAGCCTCCACGTCCTTCTGGTAGTGTGGCGACCAGAATTGCACGCAATATTCTAAGTGTGGCCTAACTAAGGTTCTGAACAGCAACGTTGTACCTCTGTTTAAGAAGGGAGCAAGGGATTGGCCAAATAATTACAGGCCAGTCAGTCTAACCTCAGTAGTGGACAAATTATTGGAACCTATTCTGAGAGACAGGATAAACTGACACTTGGAAAGGCACAGGTTAATCAAGGATAGTCAGCATGGATTTGTTAAGGGAAGATCTTGTCTGACCAACTTGATCGAATTTTTTTGAAGAAGTAACAAGGAAGATAGATGAGGGTAGTGCCGTTGATGTGGTCTACATGAATTTTAACAAGGCTTTTGACATGGTCCCACATGGCAGACTGGTTAAAAAATAAAATCCCATGGGATCCAGGGAAATGCAGCAAGGTGGATACAAAACTGGCTCGTGGCAGTTGTAATTGTTGACAGGTGTTTTTGCAGCAGGAAGGCTGTTTCCAAAGGGCTCAGTACTGGGTTCCCTGCTTTTTGAGGTATATGTTAACCATTTGGACGTAAATATAGGGGGCATGATCAAGAAGTTTGCAGACGACACAAAGATTGGCCGTGTGGTAGTGAGGAGGATAGCTGTAGGCTGTGCAGGAAGATATTGATGGTCTGGTCAGATGGGCAGAAAAGTTGCAAATGAAGTATGAGTTGATGCATTTGGGAAAGTCAAACAAGGCAAAGGAATACATGATTAATGGGAAAATATTGAGAAGTGTAGAGGAAGTGCGGGACCTTGGAGTGAATGTCCACAGATCCCTGAAGGTAGCAGGACAGATCGATAAGGTGTTTAAGAAAGCATATGGAATCCTTTCCTTTATTAGTCACAGTATAGAATATCAGAGCAGGGAGGTTATGCTGGAACTGTATAACTCATTGGTTAGTCCACAACTTGAGTACTGTGTGCCAGCTGAAAAAGAATTATTCAGCATTTTCCAGCTCTTGCTCCATAGTCCTTTAGGGAAGGAAATCTGCTGTCCTTACCTGGTCTGGCCTACATGTTACTCCAGACCCACAGCAATGTGTTTGACTTTTAACTGCCCTCTGATGTGGCCTAGCAAGCCACTCAGTTGTATCTAACTGCTACAAAGTCAATAAAGAATGAAACCGGATGGAGCACCCAGCATTGACTGAGGCACCAGAAATGACAACGGCAAACCCAGCCCAGTCGACCGTGTAAAGTCCTCCTTACTAACATCAGGGGGCTTGTGCCAAAGTTGGGAGAGCTGTCCCACAGACGAGTCAAGCAACAGCCTGACATAGTCAATCTCACGGAATCATATCTGACAGACAATGTCCCAGACACTGCCATCACCTTCCCCCGGTATGTCCTGTCCCACCGGCAGGGCAGACCCAGCAAAGGTGGCGGCACAGTGGTATATAGTAGGGAGGGAATTGCCCTGGGAGACCTCAGCATCGACTCCGGACCCCATTAAGTCTCATGGCATCAGGTCAAACATGGGCAAGGAAACCTCCTGCTGATTACCACCTACTGCCACCCCCCACCTCCCCCTCCTCAGCTGATGAGTCAGTACTCCTCCATGTTGAACACCACTTGGAGGAAGTACTGAGGGTGGCAAGGGTGCAAAATGTACTCTGGGTGAGGGACTTCAATGTCCATTACCAAGAGTGGCTCAGTAGCACCACTATTGACCGAGCTGGCCGAGTCCTAAAGGACATAACAGCCAGACTGGGTCTGTGGCAGGTGGTGAGAGACTTAACAAGAGGGAAAAACATACTTGACCTCGTCCTCACCAATCTGCCTGCCGCAGAGGCTTCTGTCCATGACAGTATTGGGAGGAGTAACCACCGCACAGTCCTTGTGGAGACCAAGTCTGGTCTTCACATTGAGGAGACCGTCCATCGTGTTGTGTGACACTACCACTGTGCTAAATGGGATGCATTTTGAACAGATCTAGCAATGCAAAACTGGGCGGCCATGAGGCGCTGTGGGCCATCATCAGCAGCAGAATTGTACTCAACCACAATCTGTAACCTCATGGCCCAGCATATCCCCCACTCTACCATTACCATCAAACCAGGAGACCAACCCTGGTTCAATGAAGAGTGGAGGAGGGCATGCCAGGAGCAACACTAGGCATACCTCAAAATGAGGAGTCAACCTGGTGAAGCTACAACACAGGACCATCTGCATACCAAACTGTGTAAGCAGCATGCGATAGACAGAGCTAAGTGATCCCATAACCAACAGATCAGATCTAAGCTCTGCAGTCCTGCCACATCCAGTCATGAATGGTGGTGGACAATGAAACAACTAACTGGAGGAGGTGGCTCCACAAATATTCCCATCCTCAATGATGGGGGAGCCCAGCACATCAGTGCAAAAGATAAGGCTGACGCATTTGCAACAATCTTCAGCCAGAAGTGCCGATTGGATGACCCATCTCGGCCTCCTCCTGAGGTCCCCAGCATCACAGATGCCAGACTTCAGCCAATTTGATTCACTCCGTGTGATATCAAGAAACGACTGAAGGCACTGGATACTGCAAAAGCTATGGGCCCTGACAATATTCCGGCAATAGTACTGAAGACCTGTGCTCCAGAACATGCTGCGGCCGCTAGCCAAGCTGTTCCAGTACAGCTACAACACAGGCATCTACCCTGCAATGTGGAAAATTGCCCAGGTATGTCCTGTACACAAAAAGCAGGACAAGTACAACCCGGCCACTGCCGCCCCATCAGTCTACTCTCAATCATCAGTAAAGTGATGGAAGGTGTTAACAACAGTGCCATCAAGCGGCACTTGCTTAGCAATAACCTGCTCAGTGACGCTCAGTTTGGGTTCCGCCAGGGCCACTCAGCTCCTAACCTCATCACAGTCTTGGTTCAAACATGGACAAAAGAGCTGAACTCAAGAGGTGAGGTGAGAGTGACTGCCCTTGACATCAAGGCAGAATTTGACCGAGTATGGCATCAAGGAGCCCTAGCAAAACTGAGGTCACTGGGAATCAGGGGAAAACCCTCCGCTGGCTGGAGTCATACCTAGCACAAAAGAAGATGGTTGTGGTTGTTGGAGGTCAATCATCTGAGCTGCAGGACATCACTGCAGGAGTTCCTCAGGGTAGTGGCCTAGGTCCAACCATCTTCAGCTGCTTCGTCAATGACCTTCCTTCAATCACAAGGTCAGAAGTGGGGATGTTCACTGATGATTGCACAATGTTCAGCAGCATTCGTGACTCCTCAGATACTGAAGCAGTTCGTGCAGCAAGACTTGGACAGTATCCAGGCTTGGGCTGATAAGTGGCAAGTAACATTCGTGCCACACAAGTGCCAGGCAATGACCATCTCCAACAAGAGAGAATCTAACCATCTGCCCTTGACATTCAATGACATTACGATCGCTGAATCCCCCACTATCAACATCCTAGGGGCTACCATTGACCAGAATCTGAACTGGAGTAGCCATATAAATACCGTGGTTACAAGAGCAGGTCAGAGGCTAGGAATCCTGCAGCAAGTAACTCACCTCCTGACTCCCCAAAGCCTGTTCACCATCTACAAGGCACAAGTCAGGAGTGTGATGGAATATTCTCCACTGGCCTGGATGGGTGCAGCTCCAACAACACTCAAGAAGCTCGACACCATCCAAGACAAAGCAGCCACTTGATTGGCACCCCATCTACAAACATACACTCCCTCCACCACCGACGCACAGTGGCAGCAGTGTGTACCATCTACAAGATACACTGCAGCAATGCAGCAAGGCTCCTTAGACAGCACCTTCCAAACCCGCGACCTCTACCAACCAGAAGGACAAGGGCAGCAAATGCATGGGAACACCACCACCTGCAAGTTCCCCTCCAAGTCACACACCATCCTGACTTGGAACTATATCGCTGTTCCTTCACTGTCGTGGGGTCAAAATCCTGGAACTCCCTTCCTAACAGCACTGTGGGTGTACCTACCCCACATGGACTGCAGCGGTTCAAGAAGGCAGCTCACCACCACCTTCTTAAGGGCAATTAGTGATGGGCAATAAATGTTGGCCTGGCCAGAGATGCCCACATTCTCTAAATGAATGGGAAAAAAAAGGTTACAGCACCTCAAGTGAATATCAATGTGTTTTTTTTATGTATGATGAGGGTTTCTGTCTCTACCAGGCAGTGAGTTGCAGACCCCCACCACCCTCTGTGTGAAACTATTTTTCAATTCCCCTCTAATCCTTCCACCAATTACATTAATTCTATGCCCCATGGTAACAGATCCTTCCGATCCACTCTGTATCGGCCCCTTTGTAATTTGATGCACCTCAGTTAAATCTCCCTCAACCATCTCCTTACAACAATCGACAATGGTTTTCGGAGCTGGTAAGATTTTTTGTCATGAAAGCAAAATACTGCGGTTGCTGGAAATCTGAAATAAAAACAAGAAATGCTGGAACCACTCAGCAGGTCTGGCAGCATCTGTGGAAAGAGAAGCAGAGTTAACTTTTCGGGTCAGTGACCATTCTTCGGAAGATTTTTTGTTAGCAGTCTGGCATTGTTAAATATGCACTATTTTGTGCTAAATACAACTATTTAATTGCCACAAAAGTTTTGGTGTTGTCGCCTTCTGAAGGTCTTGCAAAAGAAATTCGTAAATAGCTCTCCGATTGAAAAATTGATGGGGAGAAATTCTGCTTTATTCCACCAGATGGCAGCAACCCCCAGGAATTGTCCCGCAGCGTTGGCCTGGGGAAGCTCGTCTCTGCCAAGATTATACAGGTCACAGTAACTAACACTTTAATTCGCTGACATACTGCTTTGAAGTCTTTTGTAAATGGTGTATATATCTGTCTCTGTGGCGCAATTGGCTAGCGCGTTCGGCTGTTAACCGAAAGGTTGGTGGTTCGAGCCCACCCAGGGACGGTGATTTGTGCAGTTTTTAATTCCCCTTCATTGCCCCACAGTTTTAGCTTGTTGCTCTGCTTCTATCCAGTCAGTTCGCGCTGAAATGCTATCAAGAGTATTAACTTCAAATAAAGTGAGGAAAAAAACAACAAATAAACAAATGCACCTTGTCTCTACATAGAAAACCATTAGAAATATCTCCCTGTGTCTGCGTGAGTTTTCGCCGGGTGCTCCGGTTTCCTCCCACCACTAAAAGACTTGCAGGTTGATAGGTAAATTGGCAATTATAAATTTCCCCTAGTATAGGTAGGTGGTAGGGGAATATAAGGACAGGTGGGGATGTGGTAGGAATATGGGACTAGTGTTGGATTAGTATAAATGGGTGGTTGATGGTCGGCACAGACTCGATGGGCCGAAGGGCCTGTTTCAGTGCTGTATCTCTAAATAAATAAATAAATTAAGTTATTGCCTTAAAAGGAACAAATTCAAACTGATTCTGTGAATGCACAATATGGGGCTATTGTACAGCTGTTATGAAGGAAAACAATTCTGAACACGGTGGACCATTTTAATGATGTTTTACCTGCATCAAATAACTCCATCTCTGTTGATGTAAACTCAGAGTCCCTGGCTGTATTTGTTCCAGTCTCGCTGCTAACAGGTGATGAAAGCGGCTGTGGAATTGTCACTGAGAGCTGAACACTGAGCAGGGAATTCCCTTTAGCTTTCAAATCCAATTCCACACACCGAGTCCCAGAATCATCACTCAGAATCACCGCTATGAATGTAGGAAACTGCTCCAAATACACAACAGGACGGGGCAGCTTGTGAAAAACTATTTCAACTTGTGGTGTGCAGACTTTTCCCAGAACTTCAAACAAGACGTGTGACCATTGAAACTCTGAGTGTGTGTATGTGGCTGTCATGTTTCTGTATAAACTGTGAGTGTTTATATTATGAGTGTGATGCTTTGTATGTGTGTCAGTTGTAAACTGACTTTTATTTTTATGATATACATTAGGTTCTAAATATATAAATATTGATAATTGTTACTGTGATACTTGTATTGTGGATGTCTGAGTGTGCTGGTTCTGAATAAAGATGTGTGTCTGTGTGTGCTATTTGTGTGCATTTGTGTTGTGTATTTAGGTGTAAATGAAAAGTAAGAGAAATAAATAGGCAGAAAATACTTTCCAAATGAAGACAGATTGAGCCAAAACAGTGAACGACGAACACGGGCAGATGGAAATCGATCTGTAAGCAGCAGGGTCACTAAGTGGATATACATCCAGCACCAAAAAATCAAAGTTAGGTCCAAATTAATACCAATATCTTCAATGGTCACAACATTTTCACCAGCTGTTTCTTGGTTGTCTAGTGGTTAGGATTTGGCGCGCGTTCACCACTGCAACCCGGGTCCGATTCCCGGCTAAGGCAGTAATTCTTACTAAGTGGTTTAATGAAGGGCAATTGTTTTCATCAGGGTTGACAAATCAACAATGTCCTGTCGCACACTGAAAAAAATGCTTCCCAAGCAACCAGGGACCTTTCCCATGTCAGGTGAAGCTGATATCCGACACACTACATAAACATTTAATCACTTGGCCTCAGCTCAGAGAAAGTGTTGAGGAAGAAGGTGAAATTTATTTAGAGTGTGCTCTAAACTGGGTGCTCCGGTTTCCTCCCACAGCCAAAAGACTTGCAGGTTGATAGGTAAATTGGCCATTATAAATTGCCCCTAGTATAGGTAGGTGGTAGGGGAATATAGGGACAGGTGAGGATGTATAGGGACATGTGAGGATGTGGTAGGAATATGGGATTAGTGTAGGATTAGTATAAATGGGTGGTTAATGGTCGGCACAGACTTGGTGAGCCGAAGGGCCTGTTTCAGTGCTGTATCTTAAAATCTAAAAAAAAAGAGATACAGCACTGAGAGAGGCCCTTTGAGTCTGTGCCAACCAACAACCACCCATTTATACTAGTCCTATATTAATCCCATATTCCCTACCACATCCCCACCATTCTCCTACCACCTACCTACTCTGGGGGCAATGGTCAATTTATCTATCAACCTGCAGGTTTTTTGGCTGTGGGAGGAAACTGGAGTACCCGGCAGAAACTCATGTGGTCACAGGGAGAACTTGCAAACTCTGCACAAACAGTACCCAGAACTGAACATGGGTTGCTGGAGCTGTGAGGCTGCAGTGCTAACCACTGCGCCACTGTGCCACCCAATCCTGAATCCTCTGCACTCACTCACTCTACCAAACATTACACCGTTCCAAATCACACAAATCACATGGGAAAAATATCCGTTATAAAGACATTAAACTCCCGAATGAGTTTCCAAATTTCCTTCCCTGGATCTTTGGAATCAGATCACTCTCATTAGGATCCATTTAGATGGAAACCGGCCGCCCTCCACCTCCGGGAAACAACATTCTAATCCTGTCAATGGGGCGAGTTTTGTTTGGAAAGTGGATTTCACGTCATCTCAACCACACATTCTTAAAATCATGTTCCCAGGATGTGAAATTCACAGACAAATTCAACATGTTTCAGCTCTGACAAGAGAAGCTGGACAGGGATACCCAGGGACTAGCACTGGGGGACAGGGATACCCAGGAACTAGCACTGGGGGACAGGGATACCCAGGAACTAGCACTGGGGGACAGGGATACCCAGGAACTAGCACTGGGGGGGGGGGGGGGGGGGGGGAGGGCGCAGGTATACACAAGGATTTGCACTGCTGGACATGGATACTCAGGACCTGGAACTATAGAATGGGGATACCCAGGAACTAGCACCACTGGGCAGGTCTATACAGTTCAACTCCCATCTGGCCAGAGCAAATGTTTTTGTTATTAGGGTTTTAACCCCTTTAGATTTTATTTGTCAAATAAACAGACTGTGACAGTGCTCTTGTAGGTTAAAAAGCTGAATATTAATTACATAGGAGCGTCGGTGAGACAGTTTTGGAAAAATAAAGGCATGAAAAATGTATCTTACTATGAAGCAAAACAACAACAATGTGCATTTTTGGAAAGAACCTTTAAATGAGAAGATTAATTGATTTATTTACTTTCTCGTCACTATGTTGGGCACTGATTTAGTGAGGTACCTGGCATTTTTCTGCTTGCACAAGTAGTCAATGTTTGGATGCACACTGTCAGGAGTGATTTTGATCGCTCTTTCTTCTCTCTCTCTGTTGCTCTCTCTCCTTGTGTCCCCCCTCTCTGCGTTATTCCCACCCTCTGTTGTTTTACACCCCTCCCTGCATCTCCCCTCTCTGCGTCTCCCCTCTCTGCCCCCCTGTTTTACTCTGCCCCTTTTTCTCCCTGTCCCCCGTCTCTCTCTCTCTTTCTCTCTGTCCCCTGTCTCTCTCTGTGTCCCCCTCTCTCTCTGTTTCTCCGTACCCCCCCCCTCTCTCTTTGCTCCCTCTGTCTGTGCCCTCTCACTCTCTCTGTCTCCCTCTCAGACACCCCCCGCTCTGTCCCCCGTCTCTATCCCTCTCACTCTCTGTTTCTCCATCACCCCTGTCTCTCTGCCCCCTCTCTCTTTGATCCCTCTCTTTCTCTGCCTCCCTCTCTCTCCGTCTTTGATGGGACAGTGTAGCTTTACACTGTATCTAACCTGTGTTGTGCCTTTCTTGGGAGTGTTTTCCACATTAGAAGAGTTGCTTTAACACTGACTGTGGGAAAATCTTCAAAATTTCAAAGTAGCTGATGCATGATCAGCGAATTCTCGCACTGGAGAGATGTTGTTTAAATATTCTGTGTCTGGAAATAAATTAACCCCAATTGCTGAGACACCAGTGAGTTCACCTGTGAACTTCAGGATTGGATTCTGCTGTCATTAATCACATCCGGGAATTGAGCATGGCAGAGGGTCCTTGAACTTGAGAGTTTCTGTGCGAATTTTTCATAAATTTCATCTCAAGAGGCTCGCAGAGAATTCTTTTCCAACACCATGGGGGTATCTGTTACCCAGCATTCTCAGCGAAAATGAATGTGCCCTATTCACTGCACAAGGGAGCAAAACGCAGGCGCAGTGCGGGAATGAATGTGGAGCATGCCGAATGTCACTTTGATCGGAGCTGTGACCAGTGATGGGGACGCTTTTTGTAGTGGGTGAGAGTTAGAGGGGCGCAACAGAGGAATGGGCCGGCGGGTGGGCGGGGAGGCTTTAGAAACACTTGGTGTAGGTTGCATGTCCCGAATAAGAACCTCCAGATCCGGCGTTTGCAGTTCCAAGGCTTTTTCCCGGGAACAGAGCCCAAGCCAAGAGCCACCATAATGGTTGAGCGGGAATCAGAACGCATGCGCGAACAGCTTGGTGACGACACATAGTGGGCGGGGCTTCAGGGTCCCAGTGACCAGGAGAGAAAATCATTGACTCATTGATTTGATTCTCACTCTGCAACACAGGGGCTGGAGAACTGAACCCAGTCAGAGTAGAGGGAGGGGGAAAACTGGCAGTGGAGGAAAGAAATGGTGCAATAGGTTTGGATTTCAGCACAGGGAGGAGGGAGAGTGTGTGGGACGGGGATTTACAGCTTTGGGGGAACGAGAGGAAAAAATGTTCCATAGAAACTAGAATTGTCTGTTCAGAATTTCTATCCTGTACTGACAGTGATGGCTTTTGTAAACTCCTTTTACAGGGTTTTAGAAGGGGGAGGATTTGAGACAATGATTTTATGCTCACTCTGCACGCAATGGGTTTCCCATCGTTTCTCCTGAAGGTGCTGATACTCATAGTCATAGAGCTTTACAGCACAGAAACAGGCCCATCGTGTCTGTGCCAGCGATCAAGCACCTAACTATTCTAATCCCATTTTCCAGCACTTGGCCCATAGCCTTGTATGCTATGGTGTTTCAAGTGTTCATCTAAATACTTCTTAAGTGTTGTGAGGGTTCCTGTCTCGACCATCCCTTCAGGCAGTGTGTTCCAGATTCCAACCACCCTCTGGGTGAAATTTTTTTAAACCTTAAATCTCCTCTAAACCTCCTGCCCCTTACCTTAAATCATGCCCCCTGGTTATCAACACCTCCGCTAAGGGAAAAAGTTTCTTCCTATCTACCCTATCTATGCCCCTCATAATTTTGTATACGTCTATCAAGGACTGCACTCAGCCTTTTCTGCTCTAAGGAAAACGACCCTAGTCTGTCCAGTCTCTCTTCATAGCTGAAATGCTCCAGCCCAGGCAACATCCTGGTGAATCGCCTCTGCACCCTCTCCAGTGCAATCATATCCTTCCTATAGTATGGCGACCAGAACTGTACACAGTACTTCAACTGTGGCCTAACTATCGTTTTATACAGCTCCATCATAACCTCCCTGCTCTTATATTCTATGCCTCGGCTAATAAAGGCAAGTATTCCATATGCCTTCCTAACCACCTTATCTACCTGTGCTGCTGCCTTCAGTGATCTATGGACAAGTACACCAAGGTCCCTCTGACCCCCTGTACTTCTAGGGTCCTACCATCCATTGTATATTCCCTTGCCTTGTTAGTCCTCCCATAATGCATCACCTCACACTTCTCAGGATTAAATTCTATTTGCCACTGCTCTGCCCATCTTACCAGCCCATCTATATCATCCTGTAATCTAAGGCTTTCCTCCTCATCATTTACGACACCACCAATTTTCGTGTCATCTGCGAACTTACTGATCATACCTACTATATTCATGTCTAAATCACTAATGTACACTACAAATAGCAAGGGGCCCAGCACCGATCCCTGTGGTACACCACTGGTCACAGGCCTCCAATCGCAAAAACAACCCTTGACCATTACCCTCTGCCTCCTGCCACCAAGCCAATTTTGGATCCAATTTGCCAAATTGCCCTGGATCCCATGGGCTCTTACCTTCTTAACTAATCTCCCATGCGAGACCTTATCAAAAGCCTTACTGAAGTCCATATAGACTACATCAACTGCTTTATCCTCATCTACACATCGAGTCACCTCCTCGAA
Source organism: Heterodontus francisci (assembly GCF_036365525.1). NCBI lineage: Eukaryota > Metazoa > Chordata > Chondrichthyes > Heterodontiformes > Heterodontidae > Heterodontus > Heterodontus francisci. The sequence continues at coordinate 10,725,541 of NC_090404.1, forward strand.
AAATTCAATCAAGTTAGTTAACAAAGCCATGCTGACTATCCCCGATTCATCCCTGCCTCTCAAGTGGAGATTAATCCTGTCCCTCAGAATGAAAAGTCCTGGGGAAAATTGATGTCCAGAGAGATTTGGGTGTTCAGGTCCACTGTTACCTGAAGGTGGCAACGCAGGTAAATAGAGTGGTCAAGAAGGCATATGGCATGCTTTCCTTCATCGGACGGGGTATTGAGTACAAGAGTTGGCAGGTCATGTTACAGTTGTATAGGACTTTGGTTCGGCCACATTTGGAATACTGCGTGCAGTTCTGGTCGCCACATTACCAAAAGGATGTGGATGCTTTGGAGAGGGTGCAGAGGAGGTTCACCAGGATGTTGCCTGGTATGGAGGGCGCTAGCTATGAAGAGAGGTTGAGTAGATTAGGATTATTTTCATTAGAAAGACGGAGGTTGAGGGGGGACCTGATTGAGGTGTACAAAATCATGAGAGGTATAGACAGGGTGGATAGCAAGAGGCTTTTTCCCAGAGTGGGGGATTCAATTACTGGAGGACACGAGTTCAAAGTGAAAGGGGAAAAGTTTAGGGGGGATATGCGTGGAAAGTTCTTTACGCAGAGGGTCGTGGGTGCCTGGAACGCGTTGCCAGCGGAGGTGGTAGATGCGGGCACGATGGCGTCTTTTAAGATGTATGTAGACAGATACATGAATGGGCAGGAAGCGAAGAGATACAGACCCTTAGAAAATAGGCGACAGGTTTAGGTAGAGGATCTGGATCGGCGCAGGCTTGGAGGGCCGAAGGGCCTGTTCCTGTGCTGTAATTTTCTTTGTTCTTTGTTCTTTGTTTTCCAATAGTTTCCCTGCCACTGATGTTAGACTCACCGGCCTGTAAGTATCTGCTTTATCCCTGCTACCCTTTTTGAATAATGGTACCACATTCACTGTCCTCTGCACCTCTGGTACTTCTCCTGTGGCCAAAGAGGATTTGAAAATTTGTGTCAGAGCCCCTGCTATCTCCTCCCTTGCCTCATATAACAGCCTGGGATACATCTCATATGGGCCTGGGGATTTATCCACTTTTAAGCCCACTAAAGCCGTTAATACCTCACAGTCCCCCTCCCTGATCTCTACACCTACATTGTCCTTCTCCATAGTGAACACAGATAAAAAAAATAATCATTTAAAACCTCATCTACGTCCTCCGGCTCCACATACAGATTGCCACTTTGGTCCTTAATGGGCCTGATTCTTTCCCTGGTTATTCTCTTGCCCTTAATATACTTATAAAACGCCTTGGGATTTTCCTTTATCTTGCCTGCCAGTGTTTTTTCATGCCCCCTCTTCGCTCTCCTAATTACTTTTTTAAGTACCCCCTACATTTTCTATACTCCTCTAGGACCTCCGCTGTTTTCAGCCCCCTGAATCTACCATAAACTTCCTTCTTTTTCCGTATCCCATCCTCTATATCCGTTGACATCCAGGGTTCCCTGGACTTGTTGGTCCTACCCTTCATCTTTATGGGAGCATGTTGGCCCTGAACTCTCACTAGATCTTTTTGATTGACCTCCACTGGTCTGATGTAGATTTTCCTACAAGTAACTTCTCCCAGTCCAGTTTGGCCCGATCCTGTTTCATCATATTGAAATCAGCCTTCCCCCAATTCAGTACCTTTATTTCCAGTCCATCTTTGTCCTTTTCCATAACTACCTTAAATCTCAGAGTTATGGTCACTATCCCCGAAATGCTACCCCACTGACACTTCTACCACTTGTCCAGCTTCATTTCCTAGGATTAGGTCCAGGAACGCCCCTTCTCTTGTAAGACTTTCTAAGTGCTGGCTCAAAAAGCTCTCCTGTATGCACTTTAAGAATTCCGCCCCCTTTAAGCCTTTTGCACTGAGACTATCCCAGTTAATATTGGGGTAGTTGAAATCCCCTATTACCACCCTATTATTTTTACACCTCTCTGAGATTTGCCTATATATCTGCTCCTCTATCTCTCCCTGTCTATCTGGAGGCCTGTAATAAATGCTCAGCCAAGTGACTGCCCCTTTTTTGTTTTTAAGTTCTACCCATATGGCCTCATTTGAGGCACTTTCTAAGATATCATCCCTCCTTCCTGCAGTAATTGACTCCTTGATCAATAGTGCAATGCCACCTCCTCTTTAACACGCTCCCCCCGCCCCCCCACCTCCACACCCTGCCTAAAGATTCTATACCCTGGAATATTGAGCTGCCAGTCCTGCCCTTCCCTCAGCCATGTCTCTGTGATAGCGATAATATCATATTCTACGCCCTCAATTCATCTGCCTTACTTGTAAGAATCCTTGCATTTAAATAGATGCAATCCAGCCTTGCATTATTCGCTTGTGCCTTAACAGGTCTATATTTGCTCTGCCTTCCAGACTGACTCAGTTTCTCTTCTATATTTCGCTGTGCATCACCCACTACTGTACCTCCACTCTGTATCCCATCCCCCTGCCAAATTAGTTTAAACCCCGCTCCCACCCCCACCCCCAAAACAGCACTAGCAAACCTCCCAGCAAGGATGTTGGTCCCGTTCCGGCTGACAGTGATGAATTTCGTAAACTTCTTTTACATGGTATTAGAAGTGGAGGATTTGCAGACAATTTTATTCTCACTCTGCACATAGGGGGTTTCTCACCATCTTTCCTAAAGGTGCTGCTAAGTGCTGGGGTTATTGTTTACATCTCACAGAATTGTAACTGAAATGATCTGAAATTGTTGAACTCAGTGTTGAGTCCAGAAGACTGAAGTGCCGAATTGAAAGATGAGCTGCTGTTCCTCGAGCTTCTGTTAAGCTTCATGAGAACAGTGTAGGAGGCTGAGGCTGAGAAGGAGCGGAACAGACAATTAAGATGACAGGCGACCAGAAGTTCAGGGTCAAGCTTCGGAACTGAACAGAGGTGTTCCACAAAGCAGTCACTGAATCTGCTTTTGCTCTCACCAGTATCGGAACATAGGAGCCGGAGTAGGCCATTCAGCCCATCGAGCCTGCCCCGCCACTCAATCTGATCATGGCTGATCATCCACTTAAATGTCTCTATCCCACACTATCCTCATACCCCCTTATGTCATTTGTATTTAGAAATCTGTCAATCTCTGCTTTAAACATACCCAATGACTGAGCTTCCACAGCCCACTGGGGTAGAGAATTCCAAAGATTCACAGCCCTCTGAGTAAAGAAATTTCTCCTCATCTCTGTCCGAAGTGGCTTCCCCCTTATTTTGAAATTGTGTCCCTGGTTCTAGACTCCCCAACCAGGGGAAACATCTTAGCCGCATCTACCCTGTCTAACCCTTTAAGTATTTTGTAGGTTTCACTGAGATCACCTCTCATTCTTTGAAACTCTAGAAAATACAGGCCCAGCTTCCCCAAGCTCTCTTCATAGGACAGTCCCGCCATCCCGGGAACAAGTCTGGTGAACCTTCATTGCACTCCCTCTGTGGCAATAATATACTTCCTAAGGTAAGGGGACCGAAACTGCACACAGTACTTCAGGTGCAGTCTAACCAAGTTTCTATACAATTGAAGCAAGACTTCACTACTCCTGTACTCAAATCCTCTTGCGATAAAAGCTAACATACCATTAGTCTTCCTAATTGCTTGCTGCACCTGCATGTTAGCTTTCAGTGAGTTATGGACAAGGACACCCATGCCCCTTTGTACATCTACGCTTTCTAATCTTTTACCATTTAAGAAATACTCTGCACATCTATTCTTCCCAGCAAATTGGATAACCTCACATTTTTCCACATTATTTGCCATTTGTCACATTCTTGCCCACTCACGAAGTCTTTCCAAATCCCCTTGAAGTTGCTTTGCATCTTCCTCACAACACACATTCCCACCTAGTTTTGTTTCATCCAAAAACTTGGAAACACTACATTTGGCCCCCATTGATATGTACTCCCTTCCTAACAGCACTGTGGGTATACCTACCCCAAATGGACTGCATCGGTTCAAGAAAGCAGTTCACCACCACCTTCTCAAGGGCAATTAGGGATGGACAATAAATGCTGGCCTAGCCAGCGAGGCCCACATCCCTGAATGAATAAAAATATGTATATATACACCGAGTGCAGCCCCAGTATAAAATGGAACATTATCCGGTTTACAAAACCCTGGTGTAGACCTCAAACCCAGAATAAGAAGCTCCCGGTCCCACGTTCGCACCAAGCGGGGCAGCAGCTGTGGGTCTACTGCCAGTGACAGGCCCAGGTTAACAGCCGCCATCTTTATAGGGGACAATGTGCAGCAGGGCGCATGCGCGGCCATCCTGGGCCAGGAAGCAGGAGGAGAGAATGTTGGGAATTTCTATCCTGGACTGACAGTGATGGCTTTTGTAAACTCCTTTTACAGGGGATTAGAAGGGGAGGATTTAATGACGGGAAACACAAACCAAGCAGCAAATCAAGATCATCGGGATCTGAATATCAGATCTCTGTTTGTTCTGTCTGTGGGAAAAGATTTCAAACATCAGTGTGACTGGAAAAACACCGAGACACACACACCCGAGTGAGAGTGTTCCAATGCACTGACTGTGGAAAGAGCTTTAACCAGTTACACAGCCTGAAAAAAACATTGCACCATTCACAAGAGGGAGAAGCTGTACACGTGTTCTATGTGTGAACAAGGCTTCAATTGAGCATCCAACCTGGAGAGAGAGAGAAGGACACCCACACCATGGAGAAACCGCGGAAATACAAGGACTTTGGGAAGGGATTCAATTCCCCATCCCAGCTGGAAACTCATCGACGCAGTCACACTGGGGAGAGGCCGTTCACCTGCTCCGAGTGTGGGAAGGGATTTACTCAGTTGTCCCACCCCTGACACACTAACACACTCACACTGGGGAGAGGCCATTTACTTGCTCTGGCTGTGGGAAGAGATTCACTCATCCACCCCACCTGCTGAAACACCAGCGAGCCCACACGGGCCATTCACCTGCCCCGAGTGTAGGAAAGGATTCACTCAGTTATCCTCTCTGCTAACACATCAACTTGTTCACACTGATCGGAGACCTTTTAAATGTTCTGACTGTGAGAAGAGCTTTAAAAGTGGAAAAGATCTTCGGAGACAGCAACGCACTCACACTGGGAAGAGGCCATTTACATGCTGAGTGTGTGGGAAGGGAATCATTCAGTCATCCTACCTGCTGACACACCAGCGAGTTCACACTGGGGAGAGACCATTTAACTGTTCTGACTGTGAGAAGAGATTTAAAAGTAGAAAACATCTGATAAGACACCAATACACTCACACTGGGGAGAGGCTGTTCACCTGTTCCGTCTGTGGGAAGGGATTTATTCAGTCAAACAACCTGCTGAGACACCAGCGACTTCACAAGTGACTGCAGTTGCTGCTGTTAATCACATCCTGGACTGAACCATGTTCATTCTGACAGTTGGTGTTTGTTTTGCTGATGTTAATAATCCCTATAACTGGGCTGGAGTTTAATATTCTGGATAAATATCAAATAAATCAGCGTTCTTTCCAACACACAGTGTGTGAAGTAATTGTTTCCAGGAAAAGAGGAGACTAATTGAAATGCTGCTGTTGACTGTTCCATTTTTGGGCCTTTTCTCCTCTGTTAAAGAAAGACTTGTGTTTTTGTAGCTCCTTTCATGACATCAGGACGTCTCAAAACACAAGAAATAGGAGCAGAAGTAGATCATATGGTCCATCAAGCCTGCTCTGCCATTCAATACGATCATGGCTGATCTTGGGCTGCAATTCCACTTTCCTGCCCGCTTCCCATATCCCTTGATTCCCTGCGAGATGAAAAATCTATCTATCCCAGCCTTAAATGTATTGAATGATGGAGCATCCACAACCCTGTGGGGTAGAGAATTCCAAAGATTCACAACCCTGGAATGAAGTAATTTCTCCTCATCTCAGTCCTGAATGATTGGCCCCTTGACTTATTTTTATTTATTATTTAGAGATACAGCACTAAAACAGCCCCTTCGGCCCACCGAGTCTGTGCCGACCAACAACCACCCATTTATACTAATCCTACAGTAATCCCATATTCCCTACCACCTACCTACACTTGAGGCAATTTACAATGGTCAATTTACCAATCACCTGCAAGTCTTTGGTGGTGGGAGGAAACCGGAGCACCCGGCAAAAACCCAAGCTGTCACAGGGAGAACTTGCAAACTCTGCACAGGCAGTACCCAGGGTTTCCTCCGGGTGCTCCGGTTTCCTCCCACACGCCAAAAGACTTGCAGGTTGGTAGGTAAATTGGCCATTATAAAATATTTCCCCTAGTATAGGTAGATGGTAGGGAAATATAGGGACAGGTGGGGATGTGGTAGGAATATGGGATTAGTGTAGGATTAGTATAAATGGGTGGTTGATGGTCGGCACAGACTCGGTGGGCCGAAGGGCCTGTTTCAGTGCTGTATCTCTAAACAAATAAACAAAATTGAACTCGGGTCCCCAGAGCTGTGAGGCTGCGGTGCTAACCACTGCACCGCCTGAGACTGTATCCCCGTGTTCTAGATTCCCTGACCAGTGGGAACAATCTCTCAGCTTCTACCCTATTGAGCCCTTTCAGAATCTTATATGTCTCAATTAGATCGCCTCTCATTCTTCTAAACTACAGAGAATATCGGCCCAATTTACTCAGCCTCTCATCATAGGACAACCCCCTCATCCCAGGGACCAATTTAATAAATCTCCACTGCACTGCCTCCAGTGCAAGTATATCCTTTCTTAAACGTGGAGACCAAAACTGCACACCAGGTGTGGTCTCTCCAAAGCCCGGTACAATTTTATTAAGACTTCTTTATTCCTGCACTCCAATCCCCTTGCAATAAAGGCCAACATGCCATTTGCCTTCCTAATAGCCTGCTGCACCTGCATGTTAACTTTGTGCATTCCTTGTACGAGTACCCCAAGTCTCTCAGAACATCAACACTTACCAGTTCCACACCTTTTAAAAAATATTCTGCTTTTCTATTTTTACAACCAAAGTGAACAACTTCACACTTCCCTACATTATACCCCATTTTCCATCTTGTTGCCCACTCATTTAACCTGTCTATATTTCTTTGCAGCCTCTCTACATCCTCCCCACAGCTTACCTTTCCATTGAGCTTTGCATCATCAACAAGCTTAGATACATTACTCTGTCTCTTCATTCAAGTCATTAATATAGAATGTAAATAGCTGAGGCCCCAGCACTGATCCTTGCGGCACCCCACTATTCACAGCCTGCCAACTTAAAAATGCCCCATTTATGCTCACTCTCTGCTTCCTGTCTATTAACCAATCCTCTATCCACGCTCAAATATTACCCCCAACACCATGAGCCCTTATCTTGCCTATTAATCTTTTATGTGGCACCTTATAAAATGACTGTTGAAAATCCAGGTATACTACATCTACTGGTTCCCATTTATCTACCCGACTAGTTACATTCTCAAAAAAACTGTAATAAATTTGTCAAACAGGATCTCCCTTTAGTTAAACCATGCTGACTTGTTCTGATCATACTATGCTTTTCCAAGTGTAATGTTAAGATTTCTTTAATAATAATTTACAACATCTTCCCAATGACTGATGTCAGGCTAACTGGCCTGTAGTTCCCTGTTTTCTCTCTACCTCCTTTCTTGAAAAGCAGTGTAACATTTACCAACTTCCAATCTGATGGGACCATTCCTGAATCTAAGGAATTCTGGAAAATCATCGCCAGCACATCCACTATCTCTGCAGCTATCTCTTTTATACCCTAAGATGTCGGCCATCTGGCCCTGGGGATTTGTCAGATTTTAGTCCCTCAGGTTTCTCATGCTTTTTCTCAGCTGATATCAATTTCCTTAATTTCCTCACTCTTTTTAGCCCCTAGGTTACTGCCTATTTCTGGTATGGAACTTGTGTCTTCTTGTTCAATGCCTCTGCCATTTCCTCATTCTCCAAGATGATTTATCCTGTCTCTGCCTCTAAGAAACTATCATCTACTTTAGCTACTCTCTTCCTTTTTATGTACTTATAAAAGTTCTTACAATCTGTTTTTATATTGCTGGCTAGTTTATGCTCATATTCTATTCCCTTTGCTCTCATGTTTCCATCTAATTTCCTTTTGAAAGCATCTCAACTTCCACATTCTACCCACTCTGAGTAAAGAAATCTCTCCTTATTTACCTGGTGGATTTATTTGTAACTGTATTAATGGCCCCTAGATTTGGATTCATTCACAAGTGGAAACATTCTCTCCACATAGAATCATAGAAAGTTTAAGGCACAGAAAAAGGACACTTGGCCCATCGTGTCTGTGCCGGCCAAAAAACAATCCACCCATTCTAATCCCACCTTCCAGCATTTGGTCCATAGCCCTGGAGCTTATGGCACTTGAGGTGCATATCCAGACTCCTTTTGAATGAGTTGATGGCCTCTGCCTCAACTACCCTTTCAGGCAGTGAGTTCCAGACCATCACCACCCTCTGGGTCAAAAAGCTTTTCCTCATCTTCCCTCTAATTCTTCTACCAATCACTTTAAATCTACGTCCCCTCGTCACTGACCTCTCTGCTAAGGTGAATAAACCCTTCAGCTTCACTCTATCCAGCCCCCTCAAAATTGTGTACATTTCAATCAGATCTCCCCTCAGCCTTCTCTGTTCCAAGGAGAACAACCCCAGCCTATCCAATCTTTCCTCAGAGCTGCATTTTTCCAGTCCTGGCAACATCCTCATAAATCTCCTCTGTACCCTCTCGAGTGCAATTACATCCTTTCTATAATGAGGAGACCAGAACTGCACACAGTACTTAAGTTGTGGCCTAACCAATGAATTATACAGTTCCAACATAACCTCCCTGCTCTTGTACAAAAACAAGAAATGCTGGAATCACTCAGCAGGTCTGGCAGCATCTGTGGAAAGAGAAGCAGAGTTAACGTTTCGGATCAGTGACCCTTCTTCGGAACTGACAAATATTAGAAAAGTCACAGATTATAAGCAAGTGAGGTGGGGGTGGGGCAAGAGATAACAAAGGAGAAGGTGCAGATTGGACCTGGCCACATAGCTGACCAAAAGGTCACGGTACAAAGGCAAACAATATGTTAATGGTGTGTTGAAAGACAAAGCATTAGTACAGATTAGGTGTAAATACACTGAATATTGAACAGCAGCAAGTGCAAACATGAAAAAAACCTGAAAAAAACAGTGGGTAAGCAAACTGAACAAACTAAGATGAAATAAAATAAATGCAAAAAAAGATAGTAAAAAATGTAAAAAAGAATGTAAAAAAAAGGAAGAAAAAATAACTAAAAATGAAAGTAAAATGGGGGGCTGTCATGCTCTGAAATTATTGAACTCAATGTTCAGTCCGGCAGGCTGTAGTGTGCCTAATCGGTAGATGAGATGCTGTTCCTCGAGCTTACGTTGATGTTCACTGGAACACTGCAGCAATCCCAGGACAGAGATGTGAGCATGAGAGCAGGGGGGAGTGCTGAAATGGCAAGCAACCGGAAGCTCAGGGTCCTGCTTGCGGACTGAGCGGAGATGTTCCGCAAAGCGGTCACCCAGTCTGCGATTGGTCTCCCCAATGTAGAGGAGACCACACTGTGAGCAGCGAATACAGTATACTACATTGAAAGAAGTACAAGTAAATCGCTGCTTCACCTGAAAGGAGTGTTTGGGGCCTGGGATAGTGAGGAGAGAGGAGGTAAATGGGCAGGTATTACACCTCCTGCGATTGCAGGGGAAGGTGCCCTGGGACGGGGATGAGGTGGTGGGGGTAATGGTGGAGTGGACCAGGGTGTCGCGGAGGGAACGATCCCTTCGGAATGCTGACAGGGGAAGGGAGGGGAAGATGCGACTGGTAGTGGCATCACGCTGGAGGTGGCGAAAATGGCGGAGGATGATCCTTTGGATATGGAGGCTGGTGGGATGAAAAGTGAGGACAAGGGGAACCCTGTCACGGTTCTGGGAGGGAGGGTAAGGGGTGAGGGTAGAGGTGCGGGGAATGGGTCGGACACGGTTGAGGGCCCTGTCAACCACAGTGGGGGGAAATCCTCGGTTGAGGAAAAAGGAGGTCATATCAGAAGCACCGTCATGGAAGGTAGCATCATCAGAGCAGATGCGTCGGAGATGGAGAAACTGGGAGAATGGAATGGAGTCCTTACAGGAGGTAGGGTGTGAAGAAGTGTAGTCGAGGTAGCTGTGGGAGTCGGTGGGCTTATAATGGATATTGGTAGACAACCTATCCCCAGAGATGGAGACAGAGAAGTCGAGGAAGGGAAGGGAAGTGTCAGAGATGGACCATGTAAAGGTGAGAGAAGGGTGGAAATTGGAAGCAAAGTTGATAAAGTTTTCGAGTTCGGGGCGGGAGCAGGAAATGGCACCGATACAGTCATCAATGTACCGGAAAAAGAGTTGGGGGAGGGGGCCTGAGTAGGACTGGAACAAAGAATGCTCGACATATCCCACAAAAAGACAGGCATAACTAGGACCCATGCGGGTACCCATAGCGACACCTTTTACTTGAAGGAAGTGCGTGGAGTTGAAGGAGAAGTTGTTCAATGTGAGAACAAGTTCAGCCAGGTGGAGGAGGGTGGTGGTGGATGGGGACTGGTTGGGCCTCTGTTCCAGGAAGAAGCGGAGAGCCCTCAAACCATCCTTGTGAGGGATGGAGGTGTAGAGCGATTGGACGTCCATAGTGAAGAGGCGGCGGTTGGGACCAGGAAACTGGAAATTGTCAAAATGACGTAGGGCGTCAGAAGAGTCACGGATGTAGGTGGGAAGAGACTGGACCAGCGGAGAAAAGATAGAGTCCAGATAGGAAGAAATAAGTTCAGTGGGGCAGGAGCAGGCTGACACAATGGGTCTGCCGGGACAGTCCCGTTTGTGGATTTGGGGAAGGAGGTAGAAGCGGGCTGTCTGGGGTTGTGGGACTATGAGGTTGGAAGCCGTAGAGGGAAGATCTCCAGAGGAGATGAGGTCAGTGACAGTCCTTTGGACGGTGGCTTGATGTTCGGTGGCGGGGTCATGGTCCAGAGGGAGGTAGGAAGAGGTGTCTGTGAGTTAGCGTTGAGCTTCTGCAAGGTAGAGGTCGGTACGCCATACAACAACAGCACCACCCTTGTCTGCAGGTTTGATGACCATGTCGGGGTTAGACCTGAGAGAACGGAGTGCCTCAAGTTCAGAGGGGGACAGGTTAGAGTGAGTGAGGAGGGCAGAGAAATTGAGACTACCAATGTCTCGCCGACAGTTTTCAATGAAGACTGCTCCCTGCTCTTGTATTCTATTCCTCGGCTAATAAAGGAAAGGATTCCATGTGCCTTCTTAACCACCTTATTGACCTGTCCTGCTACCTTCAGAGATCTGTGGACATTCACTCCAAGGTCCCTCACTTCCTCTACACTTCTCAGTATTTTCCCATTAATCGTGTATTCCTTTGCCTTGTTTGACCTCCCCAAATGCATCACCTCACACTTCTCCAAGTTGAATTCCATTTGCCACTTTTCTGCCCATCTGACTAGACCATCAATATCTTCCTGCAGCCTACAGTTATCCTCCTCGTTATCTACCACACGGCCAATCTTTGTGTCGTCTGCAAACTTCTTTATCATGCCCCCTACATTTCATCCAAATCATTAATATGCACCACAAAAAGCAGGTAACCCAGTACCAAGCCCTGTGGAACACCACTGGAAACAGCCCTCCAGTCACTAAAGCACCCGTCAACAATTACCCTTGGTTTCCTGCCACTGAGCCAATTTTGTATCCACCTTGCTGCATTTCTCTGCATCCCCTGGGATTTTATTTTTTAACCAGTCTGCCATGTGGGACCTTGTCAAAAGCTTTGCTAAAATCCATGTAGACCACATCAACTGCACTACCCTCATCTATCTTCCTTGTTTCTTTTTCAAAAAATTCAATCAAGTTGGTCAAACAAGATCTTCGCTTAACAAATCCATGCTGATTATCCTTGATTAACCTGTGCCTTTCTAAGTGACAATTTATCCTATCTCTCAGAATTGATTCCAATAATTTGCCCACTACTGAAATTAGACTGACTGGCCTGTAATTGTTTGTTCTATCCTTCGCTCCCTTTTTAAAAAGCAGTACAACGTCAGCAATTCTCCAATCGTGTACCACACCTGTATCCAGTGAGGACTGGAAAATGATGGACAGACCCTCTGCTATTTCCTCTCTTGCTTCTTTTAACAGCCTGGGATACATTTCATCTGGTCTGAGGACTCATCAACTTTCAAGGATGCGAATCCCATTAATACTTCCTCTCTCCTTATGTTTATCACATCCAATACTTCACACTCTTCCTCCTTAATTATAATATCTGCATCGTCCCCCTTTTTTGTGAAGACAGACGCAAAGTATTCCTTAAGAACCATACCACTATCTACCACTCCTACACATAGGTTACCTTTTTGGTCTTTTGTTGACCTAACTCTCTTCCGTCCAACCCATTGATAATTTTAAAGAGCTCTATCACGTCACCGCTAAATCTTCTGTTTTCGGAATATAAAAGCTCCAGCCTGTTCAATCTTTCCCAATCGCTGTAATCTCTCAGTTTACTGAATCCATCACGATCCCTCACCAAGACTTGGACAGGATGGCGGCCAGTGACCCCGCTCCCCCAGGCCTGTGGCCTCTTATTCGGGGCCTCAGGCCTTTCCCGGGTGTTTATGAAGCTTCCCAGTCCACCCACGGCTCCAGTTCCTCCCCTGCGCCCACAATCGCCTCCCGTCCCCCGAGCCGCCAGTTCGGGCTCTCACCCGCTGCAAAAGCGTCTCCAGCACTCAGATGAAATTTACAATGCGCATGCTCCATACATAGGCCAGCACCGCGCCTGCGCGCTGGACTCCTGTATTGTGTATCAGGCAGAGTCGCTTCCGCGCAGAATGGTGGGTAATACCGCCGCCATTGAGCGTCCTAATTGCAGGCTTAGAATCACAGAACCGGTACTGTGCAGAGGAGGCCATTCGGCCCATCGTGTCCGTACTGGCTCTCCAAATGAGCAATTCACTCAGTTCCATTCCCCCGCCTTCTCCTCATAATACTGAACATTCTTCCTTTTCATCTAACTGTCTAATTCGATTTTGAATGCTTCAATTGAACCTGCCTCCACCACTTTCTCAGACCGCGCATTCTAGACCTGAACTACTCACTGCGTGAAAAAGTTTTTCCTCATTCACTTTTGCTGCTCTTCCCAAATACTTTAAATCTGTGCCCTCTTGTTCGCGATCCTTTCACGAGTGGGAACAGTTTCTCTCTATCTGCTCTGTCCAGACCCTTTATGATTTTAAATACCTCTATCAAATCACCTCTCAGCCTTCTCTTCTCCAAGGAAAGCAGTCAAAAAGTCTCCAATCTATCTTCAGAACTGAAGTTCCTTATCCCTGGAACCTTTCTCATGAATATTTTATGTTCTCTCTCCAATACCCTCACGTCTTTCCTAAAGTACGGCGCCCAGAACTGAACGCAATATTCCAGCTGAGGCCGAAATAGTGTCTTAAACAAGCTGAACATTACTTCATTGGTCTTGCACTCTATGTCCCTATTAATAAATTTCTCTCTCAACCTGTCCTGCCACCTTTAATGACTTATGCATATAAACACCTAGGTCCCACTGCTCCTGCACCTCCTTTAGAACCCTTTATTCTATATTCTCTCGACATGTTCTTGGGACCAAAATGAATCACTTCACATTTCCTCTGCATTATAGAGATATCGGCCATCTTTGTAATGGGAGCCAAATGGGTACAAGTGAACCAAGATTAGAATTAAAATATACTTGCATAATGTTTTGACGGAGAAGAACGGCAAATAAGGTCCACCTCAGCTTGCAAAAGAATAAATACTACTTTTAACAAAACAAGCAATATTATGACGTTCTGATATGGAGTGGCCTCCATCTTTCTGTGGGGCAGGGGAGCTTCATTTTGCTTGGCTTAATGGCCTTGGAGGAGTGTTGCCCCTAATAAAGATGGCGACGATGACGTCAGACGTTTCAGCCGCGGATGCAGCTGGTGCGCGTGCGCGGCCTGCGTGAGTGGCGGTTGGTGGAGGATTTTCTTTTCTCATCGAGAACTTTGAACGGGAAATGTTAACGGTTGCCGACGTTGCCATGGCTGTGGGGCGTGGTAACGGCGCGCGCCGGCGCAGGTGGGCCATCGAGCTCGAGCTGAGCAGCAGCAGGTGAGCGGCCAGGAGCAAGGCCGCGGAGAGAGCCTGGGGCTCGAGTGGGAGGCGGTAGCCGGTAGGCCCCGGGCTGGCCTCTCTCCTGGGGAGGACACCACTCTGACTGGGGCCACCCAAAACACTGAAACACGGGCATTTTAATGTCACAGCCTTTGAGGGGGAGGCAATGGGTGCGAGAAAACCTGGTTGATAATTACTGTAAAAAGGCAGGAAGGGAGCAGCCGGAGACAGAGTGAGAGTGTGGCAATTTTAAGGGTTAATCTTAAATTTTAATCCCTGCCTAAAAGCTAGTCAAGTTTGTATTTAGCATTTTACTGCAATTTACCGTTAAGTTTCGTTCAGTCTTGGGGATAAACAAGTTTCCTGCTGGAGAAGCAGCTGCAATTAGTTAATGAGGGAGCTGGTGAGAACTGGTTTCTCCAATCAGCAGTGCATGACTCAGTTCTGTAGAGTTTCACCCAGAATAAATACAGGTGATCTGACTCCGTGCATGAAGGAAGCAGCTCGAGACAGAACATGAACTTCGGAATTTGGTCCGTGTGGGAGCTCGGTCAGTGAGGGAACTCAGTGCGGTGATGGAGGACATGCTGTTCTGACCGTTTACAAAAAAAGGAGTGTTCTGAGAAGTCTGAGAAAGGGAGTTGGAGACCAGCAGCAAGATGAGAGAGCTGAAGCCCGGAAGCATTAATTATGTGAGCAGGCGGGTGAGTGGTCGGTGAGTTTTCAGTTGTTTATTTTTCTCTCGAAATGGGGGCAGTAGTTTAACTGGTTTGGGAGATATAAGTATTTCATTAAATTTATATCTAGAGTGGTAGATTCGAAAAGAGCGGGGCCGGCGAGGGGGAGCAGAGCCAGAGCGGCGGATTAGAAAAGAGCGGGCTGGTGAGGGAGTAGAGCCACAGTCAGAGTTATACAACACAGAAACAAACCCTTCGACCCATCGTGTCTGTGCCGGCCATCAAGCACCTAAGAATTCTAATCCCATTTTCCAGCACATTGCCCATAGCCTTGTATGCTATGGCGTTTCAAGTGCTCATCTAAATATTTCTTAAATGTTGTGAGGGTTCCTACCTCTACCACCCCTTCAGGCAGTGTGTTCCAGATTCCAGCCATCCTCTGGGTGAAAATTTTTTTGCTCAACTCCCCTCTAAACCTCCTGCCCCTTACCTTAAATCTATGCCCCCTGGTTATTGACACCTCTACTAAGGGAAAAAGTTTCTTCCTATCTACCCTACCTATGCCCCTCATAATTTTGCATACCTCAATCAAGTCCCCCCTCAGCCTTCTGTGCTCTAAGGAAAATAACCCTAGTCTATTCAGTCTCTCTTCATAGCTGAAATTCTCCAGCCCGGGCATCATCCTGGTGAATTTCCTGTTCACCCCCTCCAGTGCAATCACATCCTTCTTATAGTGTGGTGACCAGAACTGTACACAGCACTCCAGCTGTGGCCTAACTAGCGTTGTATGCAGCTCCATCATAACCTCCTTTCTCTTATATTCTGTGTTTCAGCAAATATAGGCTAGTATCCCATATGCCTTCTTAACCACCTAATCTACCTGTGCTGCTGCCTTCAGTGATCTATGGACAAGTACACCAAGGTCCCTCTGACCCTCTATACTTCCTAGGGTTCTACCATCCATTGTATGTTCCCTTGCCTTGTTAGTCCTCCCAAAATGCATCACCTCACACTTCTCAGGATTATATCCATTTGCCACAGCTCTGCCCATCTATATCATCCTGTAATCTAAGGCTTTCCTCCTCACTATTTACGACACCACCAATTTTCGTGTCGTCTGCAAACTTACTGATCATATCTCCTATATTCACGTCTAAATCATTAATGTACACTACAAACAGCAAGGGGTCCAGCACTGATCCCTGTGGCACACCACTGGTCACAGACTTCCACTCGCAAAAACAACCCTCAACCATCACCCTCTGCCTCCTGCCACTAAGCCAATTTTGGATCCAATTTGCCAAATTGCCCTGGATCCCATGGGCTCTTATCTTCTTGACCATTCTCCCATGCAGGACCTTATCAAAAGCCTTACTGAAATCCATGTAGACTACATCAACTGCTTTACCCGCATCTACACACCTAGTCACCGCCTCGAAAAATTCAATCATATTTGTTAGACATGATCTCTCCCTGACAAAGCCATGCTGACTATCCTTGATTAATTTCTGCTTCTCCAAGTGGAGATTAATCCTGTGTCTCAGAAGTTTTTCCAATAGTTTCCCTACCACTGATGTTAGACTCATTGGTCTGTAATTACCTGGTTTATCCCTACTACCATTCTTGAATAACGGTACCACATTCGCTGTCCTCCAGTCCTCTGGCACTTCTCCTGTGGCCAGAGAGGATTTGAAAATTTGTGTCAGAGCCCCTGCTTTCTCCTCCCTTGCCTCAAAGAGCAGCCTGGGATACATCTCATCTGGGCCTGGGGATTTATCCAAGCCCACTAAAACTGCTAATACCTCCTCTCTTTCAATGCTAATTTGTTTTAAGTATATCACAGTCCCCCTCCCTGATCTGGACACCTACACCATACTTCTCCATAGTGAACACAGATGAAAAGTAATCATTTAAATCCTCACCTACATCCTCCGGCTCCACACACAGATTGCCACTTTGGGCCCTACACTTTCCCTAGTTATCATCTTGCCCTTAATATACTTATAAAATGCCTTGGGATTTTCCTTTTTCTTGACCACCAGTGTTTTTTCATGCCCTGTCTTCACTCTCCAAATTACTTTTTCAAGTATCCCCCCTACACTTTCTATACCCCTCTAGGGCCTCCGCTGTTTTCAGCCCTCTGAATCTGCCATAAGCCTCCTTTTTTTTCCTTATCCAATCCTTTATATCCCTTGACATCTAGGGTTCCCTGGACTTGTTGGTCCTACCCTTCACCTTTACGGGAACATGTTGGCCCTGAACTCTCACTATTTCCTTTTTGAATGACTTTCACTGGTCTGATGTAGATTTTCCTACAAGTAACTGCTCCCAATCCAGTTTGGCCAGATCCTGTTTTATCATATTGAACTCGGCCTTCCCCCCAATTCAGTACCTTTATTTCTGGTCCATGTTTGGTCCTTTTCCATAACTACCGTAAATCTTAGAGTTATGATCACTGTCCCTGAAATGCTCCCCTGCTGACCCTTCTACCACTTGTCTGGCTTCATTCCCTAAGATTTGGTCCAGTACCGCCCCTTCTCTTGTAGGACTTTGTGTGCTGGCTCAAAAAGCTCACCTGTATGCAGTTTAAGGATTCCACCCTCTTTAAGCCTTTTGCACTAAAACTATTTCAGTTAATATTGGGGAAGTTGAAATCCCCTACTACTATTACCCTGTTATTTTTAAACCTCTCTGAGATTTGCCTGCATATCTGCTCCTCTGTCTCTCCCTGACTGGAGGCCTGTAGTACACTACAGAGCAGCGGATTAGCGGTGAGGGAGTGGAGCCAGAGCGGTGGATAGTTTGTGGGTTCGGAGCTGACTGACAGTGTTCGAAGGAAAATCAAGTGTGACCTCACTGGGAAGCAGGTAAGTGATTGGTGAGTATATTTTTCTATTTCATTTTGCTTTTTTTGCTCTCTTTTCTTTCTCGAAACTTAGGTATTTATTAATATAGTAAGGTCTAGTATCTAATGGTAAGAGCAATGGCAGGGCTGCTCAGACCTCTGGAGTGCACATCCTGTGCTGTGTGACAACTCCTGGACACTTCCCGTGTCCTGGATAACCAGGATGGTTCACCTGGGAAGTGCAGTCAGAGCCGAGTCCATGGTACCACAGGTGGCTCAACTGTACAGGGGGGCACAAAGAAGACTGAAAGAGAAAAGGTGATAGGAGATTTGGTAGGGGAATAGACAGGTGTTTCTGTGGCTGCAGATGTGAGTCAGGATTGTGTGTTGCTTCCCTAGTGTCAGGGTCAAGGATGTTGTTGAATGGCTACAGAGCACCCTGAGTGGGGAGGGTGAACATCCAGCAGTCATGGTCCACATTGGTCCCAACAACATAGGTAGAAAGAGGGATGTGGTCCTGCAGTCAGAGTTTAGGGAGCTAGGTAAGATTAGCAAGCAGGATCTCAAAAGTAATAATCTCGGGATTACTCCCGGTACCACGTGCAAGTGAGTATGGAAATAGGAGGATAATGCAGATGAATGCATGGCTGGAAAGATGCTGCATGAAGGACGGCTTTAGATTCGTGGGACACTGGTACCAGTTCTGGAGGAGGTGGGACTTGTTCAGACTGGACAGGTTGCACCTCAACAGGGCTGGGACAAATTTCCTTGTGGGGCAATTTGCTAGTGCTATTGGGGAGGTTTTAAACTAACTTGGCAGGGGCATGTGAACCAGGAGATAATAGAAGAGAGGAACACCAAGGTGCACAAAAAATTGGGAGACCGATTGCGCTAGAGTAGAAAATAGTAAAGTATTAGGTGGGTTCAGAGTAAGAGAGAAAATAATAAAGTCTAAATTAGGGTTACAATGCATGGAATGTGGCAAATAAGGTTGGTGATAGCCAGATCGCCACGTGGAAGTATGAGGTTGTAGCAATAACAGGGACCTGGCTCAAAGATGGGCTGGGTAATAAATATTCCTGGACACAAGATGTTCAGGAAAGGGGGAGGGGTGGCAGTTTTGATTAAGAAGAACATTGCTGTGCTGGAGAGAGAGGATGTCCCAGAGGGGGCTGGAGCTGAGGAACAAAAAAGGTGCAAAAATATTGCTTAGTGTAGTCTATAGGTCACCAACTAGTGGGAACAATGTAGGGGTCAAATTTGCATGGAAATTACAGCGAGGTGCAGGAATTAGAGTAGTTATAATGGGCGACTTTGATTATCTGAATATAGACTGGAATAGCAGTCATATCAAGGTCAGAGAGGGGCAAGAGTTTCTAGACTGTGTTCAGGAGAATTTTCTACAGCAGTATCTTTCCAGTCTAATGAGAAAGGAGGCACCTGGTTCTTGGGAATGAAGTTGGCTAAGTGGATCAAGTGTCAGTAGGGGAACAATTAGGGGACAGTGATCATTGTATCATAAAGTTTAGGTTGGCTATGGAAACTGACAAGGAACAATCCAGAGTAAGAATAATTAACTGGGGAAAGCCAATGTCAATGGGATAAGAATGGATCTGACCCAGATAAACTGGAATCAAAGGTTGGCAGGCAAAAAGGTAGCTGAACAATGGGCTACCTTTAAAGAGGAGATAGTTTGGGCATAGTCAAGGTATATTGCCACAAAGGGAAAAGGTAGGGAAAACAAATCCACAGCTCCCTGGATGATGAAAAAGACAGAGATTAATAGGAAGAAGAAAAAGTGTGCTTTTGACAGATGTCAGATGGATAATACAATCGAGATCCAGGCTGAATATAGAAGGATCAGAGGGGAAGTGAAAAAGCAAATAGAAGCAAAGAGAGAGTATGAAAAGAGACTGGAAGCTAATATACAAGGGATTCCAAAAGTTTTCTATAGGTATTTAAACAGTGAAAGGTTAGTAAAAGGAGGAGTAAGGCCAACTAGGGACTAAAAAAGGGATTTACACATGGAGGCATAGCTGAGGTATTAAATGAATACTTTGCATCTGTCTTTACCATAAAAGCCCCAGGGGCTGGGAGAAAAAAATGAAAGGGAAAAAAAGAACAAAAGCGCAGGTGCGTGGGCTGGACTGTATCTGGAGCCTGCACAGAGTCACTTTGATCAGAGCTGTGCGAGTGCTGGAGACGCTTTTGTAGCAGGTGAGAGTCGGCGGGGCGCAGGAGAGGAATGGAGCCGGCAGGTGGGCGGGGAGGCTTCAGAAACACTTGGTGAAGGCCGCAAGCCCCAAATAAGAACCTCCAGTTTCCGCATTTGCAGCTCCCGGGGCTTTTTCCCAGAAACAGGCCCAGATAAACGGCCGCCATCTTGTGAGCAGGGAGCAGAATGCATGCGTGGCCATCTTGGTGATGACACAGAGTGAGCGGGGCTTCAGGGTCCCTGTGATCAAGACTGAAAATCATTGACTCATTGATTTGATTCTCACTCTGCACACAGAGGCTGGAGAACTGAACCCAGTCAGAGTAGAGGGAGGGAGAAAACTGGCAGTGGAGGAAAGAAATGGTGCAGATGGTGCGATGGGTTTGGATTTCAGCACAGGGAGGAGGGAGAGTGTGTGGGATGGGGATTTACAGCTTTGGGGGAACAAGAGAAGAAAAAATGTTCCATGAAACTAGAATTGTCTGTTCTGAATTTCTACCCTGCACTGATAGTGATGACTTTTGTAAACTCCTTTTACAGAGGATTAGAAGAGGACAATTTGCAAACTCAAACCAAATATCACATGAAGATCTGACAGTCACTCAATTCATCAGGACCTGAATGCCTTTGAATGTGGAAGGAAAATTGTTTGTCTCTTCTGTCTGCGGGAAAAGATTTCAATCGTAAGTGCTGACTGGAAAAGCACCGAGACACACACACCCGAGTGAGAGTGTTCCAGTGCACTGACTGTGGAAAGATCTTTAACCAGTTACACAGCCTGAAAAAACATCACCCCCATTCACAGAAAAGAGAAGCGGTAGACATGGTCTGTGTGTGGCCGAGATTTCAACTGATCATCCAACCTGGAGAGAGACATGGACCCCCGCACCACAGAGAAACTGTGGGAAGGGATTCAATTACCCATCACTGCTGGATACACATTGCCGAAGTCACACTTGGGAGAAGCCATTCACCTGCTCCGTGTGTGGAAAGGGATTCATTGAAGCATGCAGTCTTTTGAAACACAAGCACATTCATACTGGGAAGAGACCATTCACCTGCTCCATTTGTGGAAAGGGATTTAATCAGTCGTCCCACCTGTTAATGCACCAGTCAGTTCACAGTGGGGAGAGGCCATTCACATGCTCAGTGTGTAAGAAAGGATTCATTAATTCATCCCTCCTGCTGCAACACCAGCGTAGTCACACAGGACAGCAGCCGTTCATCTGCTTTGTGTGTGGGAAGGGATTCACTCGTCCATGGAGTGTCATTAAACAGCAGCGAGTCCACACTGGGGAGAGACCGTTCACCTGCTCTGTGTGTGGGAAGGGATTCACTTGGTTATCCCACCTGCTGAGACACCAGCGAGTTCACAAGTGACTGCAGGGGTTGGAATCTGCTGTTATTGTTCTTGTTAATCACAACCAGAACTGAATCTTGACTGGAAGCCTGTTTCCAATTGGGTTTCCACTGGGCTCAGCACTAGCTGCTTGCTTTTTGTGTTTATATATCAATTATTTAGACTTAAATGTCGGGGTTAAGATAGGAAGTTTGCAGATGATACAAAAATTGGTCATGTGGTTGATAATAAAGAAGAAAGAAGATATCTATGGACTGGTCAGGTGGGCAGAAAAGTGGCAAATGTAATTCAGTCTAGAGAAGTGTGAGGTAATGCTTTTTGGGAGGGCAGCAAGGCAAGGGAATGCACTGTAATATGGTAGGATGAAAAGTGTTTAAGGACAGAGGAACCTTGGAGTCCATGTTCACAGATATATGATGCTCGCAGGACAGGTAGGTAAGGTGGTCAAGAAGGCCTACAGATTACTTTCCTTTATTAACCGAAGCCTAGAGTATAACAGCAGGGCGATTATGCTGGAACTGCATAAATCGCTCCACCTCCCCCCAGCTAGAGAACTGCGTACAGTTCTGGTCTCAGTATTAATCAACTATAAAATAAGACAAGATCTATTAATTAGCATAAAACCAAAGCCACTTTGATAATTGATCATATAATTACAGTCAGTGTTCAATTAATCAATCAGATCTAGGGGATAAAGTTAAATAACAAGGGATAGTGACAATAAAAGGTTCTGAATTTTTCAGTAAATTAAAATCAAGAGATAGATAATATGCATTCAGTAAAACATTTGGGTTAACTCAAGTGACTGCAGGGACTGGATTCTGTTGTTACTGCAGTTGTTAATCATATCCAGGACTGAACCATGTTCATTCTGACATAGAAATCATAGAACCATTGAAATTTACAGCACAGAAGGAGGCCATTCGGCCCATTGTGTCCACGCTGGCCAACAAGTAGCCATCCAGCCCACTCCCACTTTCCAGCTGTTGGCCTGTAGGTTACGGTACTTCAGGTGCATATGCAAGTATTTTTTAAATGTTGTGAGGGTTTCTGCCTCTACCATCTTGTCAGACAGTCAGGTTTGTTTCTGCTGATGCTACTAATTCCGATCACTGGGCTGGAGTTTAATATTCTAGGAAACTGAAATATACCAGCTTTGTTTTAAACACATTGTTGTAGATTTTTCTCTTTCCCACCTGAATCTTTAGCATCACCCGGCTGGAGCTCAGAAAGGACAATCTGGGGGGAGGATCGTATGGCAGGAACATAACTTCAGCCTGGACACAGTCCTTCAGGATCACACTGAGAGGGACAAACGGTACTTTGGTCTTTCTCCTCTCTCTTCACTGACAGCAAAGTCCCCGTGTGGGTTAATCCTGAGGCCTGTAAGAAATGTGTCCCAGCCGCGCTCTTCCATGGTTCAGAGCTCCTGGGCACGGAACAGAAGGCTCCTTTACAACTATGTTTAGAGTCAGGAAGAACAACAGTGAATGCTAGAAACGTGCCTTCAAATCAGAGATTGGTGTAAAACTGTGATCTGTTCCTGACTGGAAGTGAAATGGCAGGTTTAAGTTTCCAGCCTAAAATTGACTGTCAATAATCCTCCTTTGAAATGGAGCAGTCAAATGAGCTCCCTTTCCTTGACTTACTGGTTGAGAAATCTGCTAAGGGGTTCTCCACCACGGTCTACTGCAAACCTATCTTCACTGGTCAATACATGCATTGGGATTCTTACAGTTCCATACAATATAAGATTGGCCTTATCAGCAACCTTGTAAATAGGGCCTGAGCCATTTGCTCACCATGAAAGTGTGATGCTGAAATAGTCGAATCAAAGGCATCCTGTGTGACAGAGGCGACCTTGATCACATCATCTCTCGCTGTATATCTCACAAACTTAAGAACCGACCTAAGGCTGCCATTTCCGGCCCTGAAAAGTGCCCAGTCTACCTCAAATTACCCTGGAAGGGTGATCTATCCCAAAAATATGAGCAATCGGTGAAGCTAGCAACATGTGTGGTGTTTGCCACTAACTGGATGCTGCCATCAAGCCAAAAAGACGTGCTGCCTATCACACAAATGAGCAATGTGATGTATGAATTTCAATATCAGTGTGATGGTAGGTATATCAGCCATATGTTTCAAAGATTGGCAGATCGTATCAAACATAGAAAAAAATTAGGAGCAGGAGTAGGCCATTTGGCCTTTCGGGCCTGCTCTGCCATCCAAAAAAGATCATGGCTGATTGTCTAATTCAGTACCCTGTTCCTGCTTTCTCCCTGGATCCCTTGATCCCTTTGGCATGAAGAAATATATCTCCTTCCTGAATCCTTGGCCTCCACTGCTTTCTACAATAGAAAATTCCACAGGTTCACCACCCTCTGAGTGAAGAAATTTCTCCTCATCTCTGTTCTAAATGGCATACCCCGTAGCCTGAGACTTTGACCCCTGGTTTTGGACTCCCCAGCCATCAGGAGCATCCTCCCTGCATCTAGACAGTCAAGTCCTGTTAGAATTTTACAGGTTTCCATGAGATCCCCTCTCATTCTTCCAAACTATAGTGAATATAGGCTTAGTCAACCCCATCAAAAAAAACATGTCCCACTGTTCATAGCTGTTTGAGCTGGAAACCCATGGATACAGTTATTTCAATCGGGTCATGGAAAATTATTTCCAATTTGTGACGAGGTAATCAATGAGGGGCTGTTACCCAGTATTCCTTGCGGAAGTGAATGTGCCCAATTCACTAACAGGAGCCCAGTGCGCAGGCGCGGTGCTGGGCTGCATTTGGAGCATGCGCAGTGTCACTTTGAACAGAGTTGCGCGAGTGCTGGACGATGCTTTTACAGCGGGTAAGAGTCGGCGGAGAGCAGCAGAGGAATGGAGTCGGCGGGTGGGTGGGAGAGGCTTCAGAAACACCTGGTGTAGGCCGCAAACCCAGAATATGAACCTCCAGGTCCCATGTTGGAGCTCCCAGGCTTTTTCCCAGGAACAGGCCCAGGCCAACAGCTTGGTTGAATGGAGAGCCAGAGCGCATGCGCGGCCATCTTGGTGACGACACAGAGGGCGGGGCTTCAGGGTCCCAGTGACTGGGAGAGAAAATCATTGACTCATTGATTTGATTCTCACTCTACACACAGGGGCTGGAGAACTGAACCCAGTCAGAGTAGAGAGAGTGAGGAAAGAGATGGTGCGATGGGTTTGGATTTCAGCACAGGGAGGAGAGAGAGTGTGTGGGACTGGGATTTACAGCTTTGGGGCAACAAATGGGAAAAAATGTTCCACAGAAACTAGAATTATCTGTTCTGAATTTCTGTCCTGTACTGACATTGATGAATTTTGTCCACTCCTTTTACAGAGTATAAGAAGGTGACGATTTGCCGATTCAAAACATCAAGTCATGATCCGAGAGTCACTCGATTCATCAGGACCTGAATATCATCGGCCTTTGAATGTGGAAGGAGAAATGTTTGCTCTGTCTGTGGGAAAAGATTTCAAACATCAGTATGACTGGAAAAGCACAGATACACACACACCCAAGAAAGAGTGTTTCAGTGCACTGACTGTGGAAAGAGCTTTAACCAGTTATTCAGCCTGAAAAAACATCACACCATTCACAGCAGGGAGAAACTGTAGACTGGTTCTGTGTGTGGACGAGGCTTCAACTGATCGTCCAATCTGGAGAGGCACAAGGACACCCACACCATGGAGAAACCATGGAAATGCGGGGACTGTGGGAAGGGATTCAGTTCCCCATCCCATCTGGAAACTCATCTACGCACTCACACTGGGGAGAAGCCGTTCACCTGCCCCATGTGTGGGAAGGAATTCACTCATTCATCCAGTCTCTATAGACACCAGCAACTTCATATGGGAGAGAGGCCGTTCACCTGCCTTCAATGTGGGAAGGGATTTTGTGCTATTTCACACCTCCGTGCACACCAGCAGGTTCACTCTGAGAAGAAACCCTTTAAATGTTCTGATTGTGAGAAGGGCTTTAAGAGCTCCAAGGATCTAATGAACCACCAACACATTCACACTGGGGAGAGGCCGTTCATTTGCTCTGTGTGTGGGAAGGGATTCACTCAGTCATCCCACCTCCTGAGACACCAACTTGTTCATACTGGTAAGAGACCTTTTAAATGTTCTGACTGTGAGAAGACATTTAAACACAAAAAGGATCTACTGAATCACCAACGTACTCACATTGGGGAGAGGCTGTTCACCTGCACTGAGTGTGGAAAGGAATTCACTGATTCATCTGACCTTCGGACACACCAGCAAGTTCACACAGGGGAAAGGCCATTCATCTGCACCGTGTGTGGGAAGGGATTCATTAATTCATCCCACCTCCTGAGACACCAACTTGTTCACACTGATGAGAGACCTTTTAAGTGTTCTGAATGTGAGAAGAGATTTAAAAGTAAAGGGAATCTGCTGGCACACCAGCAGGTTCACACTGGGGAGAGGCCGTTCACTTGCTCTGTGTGTGGGAAGGGATTCAACAATTCATCCAACCTGCTGAGACACCAGCAAGTTCACAAGTGACTGCAAGGATTGGATTCTGCTGTTATTGCTGCTGTTAATCACATCCAGGACTGAATTCTGACTGGATTGGAAATCTAAACAAGAAATGCTGGAAATACTCAGCAGGTCTGGCAGCATCTGTGGAGAAAGAAGCAGAAACGTTAACCTGAAACATTAACTCTGCTTCTCTCTCCACAGATGCTGCCAGACCTGCTGAGTATTTCCAGCATTTCTTGTTTTTATTTCAGATTTCCAGCATCTGCAGTATTTTCCTTTTATCTGATTGGGTTGGGTATCCACAGGTCTCAGCACTAGGCGGCTTGCTTTTCATAGTGTATATCAATAATTTAGATGTAAATTTAGGGTCATAATTAGGAAGCTTGCAGATGATGCAAAAATTGGTTGTGTGGTTGACAATGAAGAAGAAAGCTATCAACTGCAGGAAGATATCAGTCAACTGGTCAGGTGGGCAGAAAAGTAGCAAATGGAGTTCAACCCAGAGAAGTGTAAGGTCATGCATTTGGGGAGATCAAACAAGGCAAGGGAATGCACAGTGAATGGTCGGAATCTCAAATATGTCGAGGTACGAGGGACCTTGGAGTCCATGTCCACAGATAACTGAAGGTAGCAGGACAGGTACATAAGGTGGCCAAGTATGCCTACAGGATACATTCCCTTATTAGCCAAGGCCTAGAGTATAAGAGCAGGGAGATTATGCTGGAACTGTATAAAACCCTCATTAGATGCCCCACAGCTAGAAAACTGTACAGTTCTGGTCACTACATTTAATCAACTGGATAGTAAGACTAGATCAATTAATTGGCATAAAACTGATAATTTATCATGTTACAGTCAGTGTTCAGTTAATTAATCAGATCTAGGGGATAAAGTTAAATAATAAGAAACAGTGACACTAAAGTGTTCTAAATTTTCCAGTAAATTAAAATCTGAAATTCATAGATGATAATAGTTAATTAAAGCACTCAAGTTCCTATAAATTAAAGTGACATCAGCACAAAGGAAGCAGTTGAACAGTGAGTAGCTGATGAATCTTTATTTATTTAAATTTTAAGTTTGTTTTTGGTTAAGTCAATAAATAAAGGCAGAGCAGGGCATTTAAGTCCCGTGAAGTGTACATCCTGTTCCATGTGGGAATTCAAGGACACGTATCGTGTCCTGAATAACCAGGATGTGCAGGTAGTGTTGTCAGCTGTTGCAGCAGGAAGCCCAGGATAATGGTCGAGAGGTGTTTTTGTGACTGGAAGGCAGTTTCCAGTGGGGTTCTGCAAGGTTCAGTACTATATCAATGTCAATGTCAGTATATTTCAGTGACTTCGACTTTAACATAGGGAGTATGATGAAGACGTTTGCAGCCTTGTGGTTGATAGTGAGGAAGAAAGCTGTAGACTGCAGGAAGATATCAATGGACTGGTCAAGTGAACAGAAAAGAGGCAAATGGAGTTGAATCTGGAGAATTGTAGGTGATACATTTGGGTAAGGCTAATAAGGCAAGGGAATACAATACGACTGGTAGAATACTGAAAAACTGAACTGGAGAAACCACATAAATACTGTGGCTACAAGAGCAGGCCAGAAGCTGGGAGCTCTGCAGCGAGTTAACCACCTCCTGACTCCCCAAAGCCTGTCCACCATCCACAATGCACAAGTCAGGAGTGTAATGGAATACTCTCCACTTGTCTGGATTTGTGTGACTCCAATAACACTCTGGAAGCTTGACGCCATCCAGGACAAAGCAGCCTGCTTGATTGGTATCCCATCCACCCCTTAAGCAGTCACTTCCTCCACCACCGATGCACAGTGGCAGCAGTGTGTACATCTACTAGACGCAGTACAGCAACTCACCACACCTTCTTAGACAGCACCTTCCAAACTTGCAACCTCTACTACCTAGAAGGACAAGGGTAGCGAATGCATAGGAACACCACTATCTGCAAGTTCCCCTCCAATCCACACACCATCCTGACTTGGACCTCTTTCCTGTCTTTATGTGAGACAGCTTCTAACTCATTAAATCTCTTTCCCCTCTCTCTCGCTCTCTTTCTCTCTCAGACAGGGCCTGACTCACTTATAATCTCCTATTTTCTAATAGTCCTTTATAGGGAAAATTAATTTTTTGAATTACCCCTCATTTCTCCCAGTGATCATCCTCAGTTGAACTCCCCTTCGGGAAATGTGTTAAATACCAAATAAACTCATATGTTTTATTCTTTAACCTCAAAGTAATGAATGGCTCCCTACACCACACTTCTTTCTCATCTCAGATAAAAGGACAAGGAGACATTATAATGATGGGTACTGCATATCACAAGGCACCATATCATCTTGATGGAAAGGACCAAAAATGCTATAAAGTGGGGTACAGTTCCGCAGGTGACTGACACCCGAGGGAACCAACCAAGAAATAACATCTGCAGGTGACTGCCACTCTAAAGAACCAATCAGAGACTGATCACACTGCCTGAACCAATCAGAGGCTGGAAACGCCACTGATCATGAGCATAGGCAGTGCACCAGAAAGGGTTAAAAAGACTCACCGCCAGCAACACGGTGCAGAGTGTGAAGTTGGAGACTGCATACCCAGTGACAGAGAGAGGAGACCATGTATCAACTTGCGCCCAAGGCTAAATCAGGAGGCAAGACCCACCTTGCCTAACTTTTGATAAGTATTACTTTTGTTACTTAATAAATGTTTCCTGATATTACAACACCAGATTATCTCTTACTGCCAGCATGGTTATCGTCTCAAAAGGACAAATTAATATTAATTGGGTAAATACTCACATAGCTAGAGTTAACAAGACCCGGAACTCTTACAGTCATCCTGCCTCACTGAACATCAACTTGTTCACTGTGATCAGAGATGTTTTACATATCCTGACTGTGAGAAGTTCTTTAAAAGACGAGCTGCTGAAACACCAACACACACACTAGCGAGAGGCCAATCATTTGCTCTGTGTGTGTGTGGGAAGGGATTCACTCAGTCATTCCACCTGCTCAAACACCAACGAGTTCACAAGTGACCTGGAAATGCACCTGAAGTGCTGTAAACTGCAAGGTTATGGACCAGGTGCCGCAAGGTGGGATTAGACTGGGCGGCTAGTTTTTTTTTCGGCCGGCACGGACACGGCGGGCTGAATGGCCTCCTTCTGTGCCGTAATTTTTCTATGGTTCTATGACAGCAGGGATTGGAGTCTGCTGTAATTGCTGTTGTTAATCACATCCAGGACTGAACTATGTTCACTCTGACAGTTGGGGTTTATTTCTGCTGTTAATAAACCCCTATAACTGGGCTGGAGTTTAATATTCTGATAACTCTCAAATGATTAAATGTTGTTTCAAACACACTTTGTTGATCCTTAATTTCTCCAAGATAATGGTAGACTAATACATATCCTGTTACTGACAGTTCCATTTTTGAGCCTTTTCTCCTTTCTAACTTGAGATTATTTCAGTTCTCATACCATTGGTTTCTCTTATGGACATGTCCCAGCTCCCCACACCTTCCAGAGTGCCTCTGTTAGCCCTGGGACTGAGGGAAGGTATTGGTAACACATTCAGGATAATTAACACAAAGCCCACTCTCTAAATCACTTTCAGCTGCTGGACATATAGCCTGTGTCCCACAGCATCTCCCTCACCTTCGATGTGTGAATAGAGGATCATACCTGCAAACCTGGTTTAAATTTAAATCCACTCAGGAAATGTATTTAACAGGAGCCTTTTAGGCTGATGAGACCAGAACTAAACCTATAGGTAATTAGTTCAAATCATTTCATTCACATGTTTAAAATTAAAGTGAGATTTATGCTGTGGCATTTTTTACATATCTGGATAAATCAACATTTTTGCTGCACAGAAGTCAGCCTTTTCCTAACACTTGCAGCAGGGAGACGGTAATATCACAAAAAGGGAAGATCAGTGGGGCTTTAAGTCAGTACCTGACTCACACCAGGATGAGTCCGATTTCCTTCCACTCTGGTTAATGTTGTTCTTATCCACCATCAGCTTCACGGCCTCTGATTGGAAATGACGAGGAACGTTGGTCCAGTTGTGTTCTTTATGAGGTCACAGCCCTGGGTTCATCTTGCAATCAGAAGTGGAGAATCAATGTCAGTGTAATAGAAAATGAGACGGAGATTGATAGACAGAGACAGACTGACAGAGAGAGTGAGAGATAATCAGAGAGTGAGCCAGGCAGATGGAGAGACAAAGACGGAGAGTGAAAGACAGGGAGAGAGAGAGAGAGTGAAGGAGTGACAGACTGATAGTGAATTTAAAATCTTGAGATGGGTATACTTTTGTTGGGTAAGGTTATTAAAGGATATGGAACTAAACTGGGTAAATGTAGTTGAGATATTGATCAATCATGAGGTAACTGAATGGTGGAACAGGCTCAAGGGGCTGAATGGCCTTCTCTCGCTTATGTGTTCCTCTATTTTACAGGATCACTAATGCCCTGAGGCTCCTCTCTCAATACTGGGACCTTCTATTCCTGACAGTTATGGAGCAAGGTGATATGATCCCCGTGGAGATCACCATAACAAAAGAATCGAATTTACCGACTGGCCCCAATAGAAAAAAACAAACAGACAAGATTTCATTTTTATAAACTTTTTACACTCAAACCAAAGCAACATAAATGAAACATGAACTAACAGGTAAATCATGATATGTATACTTAAAGATTACACGTTAATTATCAGATACAACAAAGATAGATCTCTCAGATTTAACTGGGCAGACCGCTCAGCAAAGATGGCACCAAATAGTCATAAAGTTCCTCAAAACCATGAACTTCTTCAGGTGGATTTCCAGCTCCTGTCCTCCTAGACACAAACACAGATATATTGTCTCCTCATTGATAGCGAGCGTTGCCGTCTTCCCTATAACGTTTCAGTCTTGTCACCTCTCAATGTCCTCAGTCCTGCTCACAACAGTTTTAATGGTGCGGTTCCACCCATAACTCTGAGTCACTGCAAACAGTTGTAGCAACTTATATTTGCCAAGGGCCAGCTCCCAGAAACAAGTCTTCGCAGCCTGTCTTTTGAAAAACCAACAGCTTGTCTGGAAGAACAACAGCCTGCAGCTCGCTTCCACACTGATGACCTGGGAACTGACCATTGAATAGCTCTGGTCACATGACTCTTTCATTTAACCTGGTTCAGACTTCCCAGAACTCTGAAGCTTTTAGTTTCATTTTCCATAAATGACTGTCTTTAAAAAAAAAAGCCTTTGATACCAAAGTCCTTGCACCTAACAGTACATTCAATAAGTCAACTGTTCAGATAAAAATCTGCAGACGAGGGTATTCAGGGTGGTCCAGACAGGACAACAACCTCTTCATAGATGCATGATCCCGACTGCAAGACGATGGTGAGTCCGGGGAGAATGATAGGTGTTGTCATTGTAATGATAATCCTACCCTCAAATAAACACACCATTCCCAGGAGCGAAATATGAAACATGAAATTTAATTTGGATCAAATCAGATCTGGGATGGTCTTTCTCTCACATGGCTGTCAATATGGCCCATGTTACTGGGACTGGTGGAGCTGGACAAAGCCTGACCCAGCATCAACAGGACAGGACAGTCCCACTGGGAGGTGATATAAAGCTGAATTAAACTCAGGTTTATCATTTTCATTGTTTAATTAATTTTACAATGAGACTCGGTGGATATTTCCTGTCGGGCTAGCTTTCAGCTGAAAGGAGGACAAAGTTTTCACACCACCAATCACATCAATGTTCACTATATTGGATAGTCCTGGAAAACATCCTTGCAAATCCCTTTAACAGGACACTGATGAACTTTACATTTAGAAATGCAAATGTACAAGGTGTTTATAGTATGGTTTCTACGTTTTTCTATGTTTCTATAATTTAGGTTGGGGGTGGTGGGTCTGTGATTACTAATCCATTTGAAAGGGGTCCTGCAACCAAAACTCTTTCATAGGAAGAGCATAGGAAGATAGGAACAGGAGGAGGCCATTCAGCCCCTCGAGCCTGTCCCGCCATTCAATGAGATCATGGCTGATCTGCGGCCTAACTCCATATACCTGCCTTTGGCCCATATTCCCTTAATATCTTTGCTTAACAAAAATCTTATCTATCTCAGATTTAAAATTAACAACTGTTCTAGCTCCAACTGCTGTTTGTGGGAGAGAGTTCCAAACCTCTACCACCCTTTGCGTGAAGAAGTGCTTCCTAACATCTCTCCTGAACGGTCTGGTCCTAATTTTTAGACTATGCCCCCTAGTTTTAGAATCTCCAACCAGTGGAAATAGTTTATCTTTATCTAGCCTGTCTTTTCCTGTTAATATCTTGAAGACTTCAATCAGATCACCCTTTAAACTTCTAAATTGTAGTGAAAACAGGCCTAATTTGTGTAATATCTCCTCGTAACTTAACCCCTGTAGTCCAGGTATCATTCTTGTAAACCTACATTGCACTCCCTCCAAGGCCAATATATCCTTCCTAAGGTGTGGTGCCCAGAACTGCTCACAGTACTCCAAGTGGGATCTAACCAGGGTTTTGTACAGCTGCAGCATAACCTCTGTGTCTTTATATTCCAATCCTCTGGATATGAAGGCTAGCATTCCATTAGCCTTTTTGATTATTTTCTGCACTTGCTCATGGCATTTTAAAGATCTATGAACCTGAACCCCTAAGTCTCTTTGGACGTCCACTGTACTTAACCTCTTCCTATTTAGAAAGTACCCTGCTCTGTCCTCACACTTGCCCGCATTGAAATCCATCTGCCACAGTTTTGTCCACTCACCTAGTCTGTCAATATCTCTTTGCAATTTTACGCTATCATCTAGTCTGTCTACAATGCTGCCTAACTTTGTATCATCAGCAAATTTGGATATATGACTGACTATGCCATCATCCAAGTCGTTAATGAATAATGTGAATAATTGAGGCCCCAACACAGATCCCTGCGGGACACCACTAGTCACACCTTAGTTAACAGTCTCTTATGTGGGACTTTATCAAATGCCTTCTGGAAGTCCATATAAATAACATTCATGGACACTCAGCTGTCCACTACCCTAATCACCTCTTCAAAAAATTCAATGAGATTTGTCAGGAATGACCTTCCTGTCATGAATCCATGCTGGCTGTCCCTAATTAACTGAAATTTTTCTAGGTGTTTAGTCACCCTATCCTTGATTATAGACTCCAGCAACTTGCCCACCACAGATGTCAGGCTAACTGGTCTGTACTTTCCTTCATTCCCCCTTTCACCCTTCTTAAAAAGTGGAGTGACATGTGCAACTTTCCAATCCAGAGGGACCACTCCTGAATCTAGGGAACTCTGAAAGACTACAGTTAGGGCATTTACAATGTGCTCCCCTACTTCCTTTAACACCCTCGGATGGAAACCGTCAGGTCCTGGGGATTTCTCACTCTTTAGTTCCATTACTTTCCTTGCTACTGATGATTTACTTACGTTAATTGTATTAAGTCCCTGTCCCTATCGGCTGTTAATTTTTTCGGGACTTCCGACTATCCTCCTTCTCAACTGTAAATACTGAGGCAAAGTAATTGTTCAACATGTCTGCCATTTCCCCATTATCAATGACAATATCTCCATTTTCAGCTTTTAGTGGGCCTACTTTGCTCTTGACCACCCGCTTTCCCTTTATGTAACGATAAAATTTCTTCTTATTGATTTTGATGTCCCTTGCAAGTTTCCTTTCATAATCTCTTTTAGTAGCTCTTATAAGCTGCTTTATGACCCTTTGCTGGTCTTTGTATCGATCCCATTTGGCCAGATCTGTGCTGCGTTTTGCATTTTTGTAAGCCATTTCTTTTTGTTTTATGCTATCCTCCACACAAGATCAGGGGGCAGGTTGTTCAACCTTGCCCGTCTAAGAGCGAAGTCCAAAGTACGGAAAGTCCTCATCAGAGAACTCCTCTTTGCTGACGATGCTGCTTTAACATCTCACACTGAAGAATGCCTGCAGAGTCTCATCGACAGGTTTGCGTCTGCCTGCAATGAATTTGGCCTAACCATCAGCCTCAAGAAAACGAACATCATGGGGCAGGATGTCAGAAATGCTCCATCCATCAATATTGGCGACCACGCTCTGGAAGTGGTTCAAGAGTTCACCTACCTAGGCTCAACTATCACCAGTAACCTGTCTCTAGATGCAGAAATCAACAAGCGCATGGGTAAGGCTTCCACTGCTATGTCCAGACTGGCCAAGAGAGTGTGGGAAAATGGCGCACTGACACGGAACACAAAAGTCCGAGTGTATCAGGCCTGTGTCCTCAGTACCTTGCTCTACGGCAGCGAGGCCTGGACAACGTATGCCAGCCAAGAGCGACGTCTCAATTCATTCTATCTTCGCTGCCTTCGGAGAATACTTGGCATCAGGTGGCAGGACTATATCTCCAACACAGAAGTCCTTGAAGCGGCCAACACCCCCAGCTTATACACACTACTGAGTCAGCGGCACTTGAGATGGCTTGGCCATGTGAGCCGCATGGAAGATGGCAGGATCCCCAAAGACACATTGTACAGCGAGCTCGCCACTGGTATCAGACCCACCGGCCGTCCATGTCTCCGTTATAAAGACGTCTGCAAACGCGACATGAAATCGTGTGACATTGATCACAAGTCGTGGGAGTCAGTTGCCAGCATTCGCCAGAGCTGGCGGGCAGCCATAAAGACAGGGCTAAATTGTGGCGAGTCGAAGAGACTTAGTAGTTGGCAGGAAAAAAGACAGAGGCGCAAGGGGAGAGCCAACTGTGCAACAGCCCCAACAAACAAATTTCTCTGCAGCACCTGTGGAAGAGCCTGTCACTCCAGAATTGGCCTTTATAGCCACTCCAGGCGCTGCTTCACAAACCACTGACCACCTCCAGGCGCGTATCCATTGTCTCTCGAGATAAGGAGGCCCAAAAGAATCCCTAATCTCTTTAGTTGTCCGTGGCTGTTTTTTCTGTGAAGTGGAGCTTTTACCTCTCAGGGATATACTCGCTCTGTATTTCATTAAATGTTTCTTTAAATATTCTCCATTGTTCTTCAGTCATTTGACCCAGTTTACCGTGGACAATCTCTGTCTCATCCCGGTAAAGTCAGCCTTACCCAAGTCTAAAATTCTAGTAGCTGATTCGTGCTTTTCACTTTCAAACACTACCTTGAATTCAATCATGTTGTGATCACTATTTGATAAATGTTCACGCACAGTTAGGCTACGAATTAGATTTGGCTCATTATTCATAACTAAATCTAATATTGCCTGTCCCCTTGTTACATCTGGGACATATTGCTGCAGGAAACTATCCCGGGCACATTCCAGAAATTCACTACCTTTCTGACAGGTGCTAGTCTGCCTCTCCCAATCTATGTGTAAGTTAAAATCCCCCATTAATACTACTCTGCCTTTGTTACACACTTGCCTAATTTGTGCATTTATACAATCTAACACCTCAGAACTGCCACCAGGGTATCTATACACAACATCCATTACAGTTTTAGATCCTTTTCTGTTCCTCAATTCCACCCATAAGGTCTCCACTGGATGCTTTCCCCTCATTATATCCTCCCTCACCAATGAGGTGATATTATTTCTAATCAGTAAGGTTACTCCACCCCCTCTGCCATTTTCGCTGTTCCTCCTGTAAACTTTATAACCAGGTATATTTAGTTCCCAGTCCCGACCATCCTGCAGCCATGTCTCCGCAATGGCCACCACATCATAATTTTCCATTTGAATTTGCGCCTGCAATTCATCTAGTTTATTTCTTACACTCTGTGCATTTGTATATAGAACTCTTATTTTGGCTATACCCCCTAACCTGTCCCTCAGCACTGATGCTTTATTCGCCTGTTTATTATTTCTCTCTTCTGGTTTAACCAGTATACTTCTTGCAGTTTGGTAACAATCAGCCTCACCACTAACCTGCACTCCTACCTTCTCCTTTAACTTCCTGTTTTTCCATGTAACTGAACCCTTCCCCCCACTATTTAGTTTGAAGCCCTATCGACAGCCCCAGTTATACGATTTGCCAGGACTCTGGTCCCAGCATGATTCAGGTGGAGCCCATCCCATCGGGACAGCTCCCTCCTTCCCCAGTGCCAATGTCCCACGAATTCGGACCCATTTCTCCCACACCCATCTTTGAGCCAAGCATTTACCTCTTTAATCTTATTGACCCTTTGCCAATTTGCTCGTGGCTCAGGTAGTAATCCGGAGATTATTACCTTTTTGGTTCTGCTTTTTAAATTTAGCCCTTAGCTGCTCATATTCCCTCAGCAGAACCTCTAACCTCGTTCTACCGATATCGTTGGTACCAACATGGACCACGACAACTGGACCTTTCCCCTCCCACTCCAAGTTCCTCTGCAGCCCAGATGAGATATCCCGAACCCTGGCACCAGGTAGGCAACAGAGCCTTCGGGACTCTCGATCCCGGCCATAGAGAACAGTGTCAATGCCCCTAAATATACTATCCCTGATTATGACTACATTTCTCTCTTCTCCCCCCACTTGAATGGCTCCCTGTACCACAGTGCTGTGGTCAGTTTGCTCATCCTCCCTACAGTTTCTGCTCTCGTCCACACAGGGAGCAAGAATCTCGAACCTGTTGGGAAAGGACAAGGGCTGAGGCTCCTGCAGCACTACCTCCTGGATCCCTCTACCTGCCTCACTCATAGTCACACCCTCCTGTCCCTGACCACTGGCCGAATTCAGGTAGTTAATCTAAGGGGTGTGACTGCCTTCTGAAACACAGCGTCCAGGTAACTTTCCCCCTCTCTGATGTGTCGCAGTGTCCGAAGCTCATCAACTCTGAGTCAGAGTTCCTCGAGCAGCCAACACTTGCTACAGATGTAGTCACTAAGGAACCACAATGGGGTCCACCAGCTCCCACATCATGCAGGTACAACACATCGCCTGGCCCTGCATCTCTATTTTATTTAATTAGATTTTAATTTGTTTTTTTAAATTTCTGACTGGTCTCTAGTTTTTAATCTGTAAAATATTTCTCCTATTCACCTTTAATTTGAAATCAACTTCGAATAGGTAATTCAAATTAGCACTTACTTACAAACCAATGAACTTACGGTTTTCCTGTGATGACACTCTGTTTTATTTTTCACTCTGTTTTTACTCCCTTAAATTTCCCAAAAAATAAGATTTACACTAGGTACCTTGATTTCCCCCCCCCCCCCCCCCCAAAAAAAAAAGCCCCGGTCGGTGTTAAGGGGAATTCTGGGGATGTAGTAGGAAAATGGGATTAATGTAGGATTAGTATAAATGGGTGGTTGATGGTCGGCACAGACTTGGTGGGCCGAAGGGCCTGTTTCAGTGCTGTATCTCTAAATAAAAAAATATATATATTAAAAAGAACTGTAGACCTTTCTCTTTACTTCAGTTACTCACCAACCAATCACCTTGCAGCTTTCCTGTGATGTCACTGTTGACATTTTTTTTCCAAAACTCTGGCGCGCCGGGACTGCTCCCAGAAGATAATTCCTGCTCGCTGAATGAACTGAACCACTGCTATCGATTTGATGGACGTCTATGTACTCTCTGTAATTCTCTATGCTATTATGTTTCTGGTGAAAGGTCACAGATCTGAAACGTTAACTCTACTCTCTCCACAGATGCTGCCAGACCTGCTGAGTATTTCCAGCACTCTGATTTATTCAGAATATTAACTTCCAAACCAAGTAGAGGGGTTATTAATATCAGCAGGAACAATCCCCAACTATCAGAAGAGAAACGTGGAAAACTT
Source organism: Heterodontus francisci (assembly GCF_036365525.1). NCBI lineage: Eukaryota > Metazoa > Chordata > Chondrichthyes > Heterodontiformes > Heterodontidae > Heterodontus > Heterodontus francisci. The sequence goes on from NC_090404.1 coordinate 10,763,118, forward strand.
ATAGAACAGAAGCAGGCATTTGGCCCATCCTATCTTTGCCAGCTAAAAACAGAGCTATCCAGCCGAATCCCTCTTTCCAGCTCTTGGTCTGTTGCCCTGTAGGTTACAGAAACTGCGCATATCAAAGTGTTTTTTTTTAATGTGATGAAGGTTTCTGCCTCTTCCACCCCTTTCAGGCAGTGAGTTCCAGATTCCCAGCACTCTCTGGGTGAAATGATTTCTCCGCTCCCTCTCTCAGGTTTCTGCCAATTACTTTGGCAGAGTAATTGCTAAGTGAAATAGATCCCTCCCAGCCACTGTGTCTAGGCTCCTCATAATTTTATACACCTCAATTAAATCTACACTCAGCCTCCTCTGTTCCAAAGAAAACAACCCCAGCCTATCCAGTCTTTCATCATAGCTAAAGTTCTCCAGTCTAGCCAACATCTTCATAAATCTCCTCCATACCCACTCTTGTGCAATCACACCTACCCTGTAATGTGGTGACCAGAACAGTATGCAGTACTCTAGCTGTGATCTAACAAGTGTTTTATTCAGGTCCAGCATAACCTCCCTGCTCTTGTAATAAAAACAGAAAATGCTGGAAATGCTCAGCAGGTCTGACAGTATCTGTGGAGAGAGAAGCAGAGTTAAAGTTTCTGTTGATGAAAGATCACAGGCCTAAAAATGCTGGAAATACACGCTGTTCCTATATTCTATGTCTTAGCTAATAAAGGAATGTATCCCATATGCATTCTTAACCACTTTCTCCACCTGTCCTGCTACCTTCAAGGATCTGTGGACATGAACATCAAGGTCTCTCTGTTCCTCTACACTTCTCGGTATTCTACCAGTAATATTGTATTCCCTTGCCTTGTTAGCCTTCCCCAAACGCATTACCTCACACTTCTCCGGATTGAACTCCATTTGCCTCTTTTCTGCTCACTTGATCAATCCATTGATATCTTCCTGCAGTCTACAGCTTTCTTCCTCACTAATCAACCACAAAGCTGCAAAAGTCTTAATCATACCCTCTATGTTAAAGTCTAAATCATTAATATATACTGACATTGATATTGCTATAGTACTGAACCATGCAGAACCCCACTGGAAACTGCCTTCTGATCACAAAAACACCTCCTAACCATTACCTTTTGCTTCCTGCTACTCGAGCTGACGACACTTCCTGTACACGTGGTTGTCCAGGACATGAAAAGTGTCCTGGAGTTCCCACATGGAAAAGGATGTACACTCCACTGGACTGAGATGCCCTGCCATGTCTCTTTTATTTATTAGATTATTAATTGACTGAACTGGAATAAACTGAAGATTTAAATCAATAAAGACTCAACTACTCACCGGTCAGCTGCTCCCTTTGTGCTGATGTCATTTTATTTTATAGGGAGTTAACTTAAATGTTATACTGAATGCTTATTATCTGTATATATCATTTCAATTTATTGAAAAATTCAGAACCCTTTATTGTCACCAGCGCTTGTTATTTAACTTTATCCCCTAGATCTGATTGATTAATTGAACTGTAATTATAGGATAAATTAGCAAATTGGCTTTACTTTTATGCTAATTAATTGATCTAGTCTTACTCTATAGTTGATTAATGTGGAGACCAGATCAGGACATAGCTGTCTTGTTGTGGGGGTCTAATTAGCATTTTATACAGTTCTAGCATAATCTCTCTGCTCTAGGCCTGGGTTGATAAAGGAAAGTATCCAATATGCCTTCCTGACCATCTTATCTACCTGTCTTGCTACCTTCAGGTATGTGTGGACATGCACTCCAAAGTTCTTCTGTTCTGCTACCCTTTGCAGGAACCTACCATTCACAGTGCATTCCTTTGTCTTGTTTGCCCTCCCCAAATGCATTACCTTATGCTTTCCCAGTGGAATTCCATTTGCCAATTTTCTGCCCAACTGACCAGTCCACGGATATCTTCCTGCAGTCTACAACTTTCTTCCTCACTGACATCCACACGACCAATTTTTGTATCATCTACAAACTTCTTAATCATGACCCCCCTACACTTAAGTCTAAATCATTGATACAAACCACAGAAAAGCAAGTGGTCTGGTACTAAGCCCTGTGGAAACTCCACTGGAAACAGGCTTCCAGTCAGGATTCAGCCCTGGAAGTGATTAACAGCAGCAAAAAACAGCAGAATCCAAGCCCTGCAGTCACTGGTGAACTTGCTGGTGTCTCAGCCGATTGTTTGAATTAGCAAATCCCTTCCAACACACAGAGCAAATGAACGGCCACTCCTCAGTGTGAACCCACTGGTGTCTCAGAATGCAGAACTACCGAGAGAATCCCTTCCCACACAGGGAGCAAGTGAACAGCTTCTCCCCAGTGTGAGTACATTGGTGTTTCAGCAGGTCATTTTTACTTTTAAATCTCTTCTCACATTCAGAGCATTTAAATGGTCTCTTATCTGTGTGAACATTGGAGCAGGAGTAGGCCATTCAGCCCATTGAGCCTGCCCCACCATTAAATATGATCATGGCTGATCATCCACTTCAATGCCTTTTTCCCCACACTATCCCAACATCCTCAATGACTGAGCTTCCACAGCCTCTGGGATAGAGAGTTCCAAAGATTCACAACCCTCTGAGTAAAGAAATTTCTCCTCATCTCTGTCCTCAGTGGCTTCCCCTTTATTTTGAAATTGTGTCCCCTGGTTCTAGACTCCCCAACCAGGGGAAACATCTTAATTGCATCTATACTGTTATCCCTTTAAGTATTTTGTAGGTTTTAATGAGATCACCTCTCATTCTTCGAAATTCTGGAGAAAACATGCCCAGTTTCTCCAATCTCTCTTCATAGGACAGTCCCGCCATCCCGGGAACAAGTCTGGTGAATCTTTGTTGCAATCCCTCGATGGCAATAATATCCTTCCTAAGGTAAGGGGACCAAAACTGCACACAGTACTCCAAGTGCAGTCTAACCAATTGAAGCAAGACATCACTACTCCTGTCCTCAAATCCTCTTGTGATAACGGCTAACATACCATTAGCCTTCCTAATTGCTTGCTGCACCTGCATGTTAGCTTTCAGTGACTTATTGACAAGGACATCTTTGTACATCTACACTTTCTAATCTCTTACCATTTAAGAAATACTCTGCTCATCTATTCCTCCTACCAAAGTGGATAACCTCACATTTTTCCACATGATATTCCATCAGCCGCTTTCTTGCCCATTCACTAAGTCTATCCAAATCCCCTTGAAGCCACTTTGCATCTTCCTCACAACACATTCCCACCTAATTTTGTGTCATCTGCAAACTTGGAAATACTATATTTAGTCCCCACATCCAAATCAATGATATATATTGTGAACAACTGGGGCCCAAGCACTGATCCCTGTGGTACCAAACTAGTCACAGCCTGCCAACGCAAGAATGACCCATTTATTCCTACTCTCTGTTTTCTGCCTGTTAACCAATCCTTAATCCATGCCAGTATATTACCTCCTATCCCATGTGCTTTAATTTTGCTAACTAATCTCCTGTGGGCGACTTTATCAAAAGCCTTCTGAACATCCAAGTATACCACATCCACCGACTCCCCTTTATCAATTCTGTTAGTAACATCATCAAAAAACTCCAACAGCTTCGCCAAACGTGATTTCCCATTCATTAATCCATGTTGACCACGTTGACTTCCGAGATTGGAAGGAAGCTCATGTACTTCCCATTTTCCAAATCGGCGACAAATCAGAGCCAGGGAACTACGGGTCCATCAGTGTGAGCTCGATCACAGGGAAGATGCTTGAAGGGATCAGAGAGATGCCGTTTCTGATCACTGGGGAAGAGAAGGAGCCATTAGAGATACTCAACGTGGCTTCCAGAAAAAAAGATCGCATCTTAGAAACTTGTTTGTGTTTTGTGAAGAAGTTGCTGTGTTGGTGGATGAGGGGAATCCGGTTGACATTGTCTATCTCGGGGTGTAATCCAACAACAACTTGTATTTACATAGGTTGTGGGTCTGGAGGAGGTTACAGAAATACTGAGGATCCGGTTGACATTGTCTATCTCAGGGGTGTTAAACTCATTTTCCCTGGTGGGTCTGATCCGATATCCTGGCACTGGGTGAGGGCCACATTCAGCAGAAGTTATTAAAATAGAACTAGATGCAGATAAACTATATCGATACTTACTGACATTTAGATTATATTCACTGCTGCTGCTGCTCCTGATACCTGGCGCCTCTTAGCTTGAAACATCACATCAACACTTGGAGCAAATGACTGGGCTGAGGCCTGTCTTGGATAAAAACACAAGGACCACTTGTCATCACAGAATCATAGAATTCAGCCCATGGTATCTGTGCTGGCTGAAAAAAAGTTATTCAGCCTAATCCCGCTTTCCAGCTCTTGTTCCATAGCCCTCAAGTGCATATCCAAGTGCTTTTTAAAAATGTGATGAGACTCTCCGCCTCTCCCACCCTTTCAGAATTCCAGACCTCCGCTCCCCTCTGGGTTAAACATTTTCTCCTCAACTCACCCCTAACATTTCCACCTATTATTTTAAATCTATGCCTCTTGTTTGTTTTAACTCTCCTGTCTTCCATTGATTTCAATGTCATGGAAACTGACAGTTGGAACCTGTCAGCATTTGAAAGATATTTACAAATGATTCAATTTGGGATCTTTCTCTCTTCTGTCCACTCAAGATTTTAGATAACAGATTTTCCCCTGTGAATATCGAGCTGGACTATTGGGCTGTGATGTGTTTCCTTGTTCATCTTGTTGACTCTAAATACTGAATCTTGTCGTTTCAGTCACCAGATAATCAAGCTCACAACAACAGATTGAGATTGTCTTTTACTGACTTTATTAACAGCACTGTAATAATACAGACAGAGTATAGTTACCCGATCCGGAGAACAGAGATAATACAGTGGATTCAGAGCTCTCTTCTCCACAGGTCTGATTGAACGAGCTGCAGCTACATTGGTGATATTTATATTTAACTTGTTCATTACATTCATGATCTGCCCCTGCTCAAACCATAACCACAAGGATATCTGTGCATTGCTCTGACTGTGAGCACAAGGCTGTGTCACTATCACACACAAATACTGTTTCCTTGTTTCATATCTCCACACAAAGACCATCTCTTTACATAATTGCAGCAGACATAAGCAAGGATGAGGTTCATTAATCTACACCCACATTTCAAAACAGCAAAACACTGGGACAAAGGTTCAGTTATTTTCCATTACAGGTAAAATACAGAGCAGTACAGCAGCACAATGGCAGCTTAACACAGTCTCATCAGGCTCCTGTTAATTATATTTCCTGAGTGGATTTAAATTTAGAGTCATAGAGAGATACAGCACTGAAACAGGCCCTTTGACCCACTGAGTCAGTGCTGACCCAACAACCACCCATTTATACTAATCCTACATTAATCCCACCTTCCCTCAATTCTCCTACCAACCACCTCCACTAGGGGCAATTTACAATGGCCAATTTACCTATCAACCCACAAGTCTTTGGCATGTGGGAGGAAAGCAGAACACCCAGAGGTAATTGACTTCTCCATGAGGGGAAGCAGGTTCTTCCAGTCTACCCTATCTAGGCCCCTCATAATTTTGTACATCTCAATTAAGTCACCCCTCAGCCTCGTCTAATAAGGAAAGCGACCCTAGCCTATCCAATCTTTCCTCATAGCGGCAACTTTCAGGCCCTGGCAATAATGTTGTAAATCTCCTCTGTACTCTCTCCAGAGCAATTATGTCCTTCCTGTAATGTGGTGACCAGAACTGTATGCAGTACTCCAACTGTGGCCTAGCCAGCATTTTATACAGTTCCAGCATTACATTCCTGCTTTTGTATTCTATACTTTGACCAATAAAGAAAAGCATTCCATATGCCTTCTTCACTGCTTTACCAACCTGTCCTGCCACCTTCAGGGACCTGTGGACATGCACTCCGAGGTCTCTCACTTCTTCTACCCCTCTCAATATCCTCCCGTTTATTGTATATTCCCTTGCTGTGTTTGCCCTCCGCAAATGCATTACCTCACATTTCTCTGGATTTAATTCCATTTGCCACTTTTCCGCCCACTCAACCAAACCAACCAACCTCTTTCTGGAGTCTACAGCTATCCTCTTCATATCAACTACACGGCCAATTTTTGCGTCATCAGCAAATTTCCCAATCACTCCTCCCACATTTAAGTCCAAATCATTAATATATACCACAAACAACAAGGGACCCAACACTGAGCCCTGTGGAACGCCACTGGAAACAGCTTTCCATTCGCAAAAACATCCGTCAACCATTACCCTTTGTTTCCTATCACTGAGCCAATTTTGGATCCAACCTGCCACATTCCCCTGCATCCCATAAGCTTTCATTTTACAGACTCGTCTGCCATGTGGGACCTTGTCAAATGCCTTACTAAAATCCATGAAGACCACATCCACTGCACTACCCTCAGCAATCCTCCTTGTTACTTCCACAAAAAACTCAATCAAGTTAGTGAGACATGACCTTCCCTTAACAAATCCATGCTGACTATCCCTGATTAATCCATACCTTTCTAAGTGGCAGTTTAACCTGTCTCCTGTTTAAATCTTTTTGCTTTCTGTGTGGCAGTCTCAATGAACAAAGATATGGCGTTATGAACTATTACTGTTCTTTTCAGTGTCGACTCCGCTCTTTTTCTCTCTATCTGTCATTCCCTATTTCTCTGTTTATGGCTCTCTCTCACCCTGTCTTTTTTTTCTCTCTTTTGCTCTTTCCATCACTGATTTCCTCCTCTGGCTAGTGAATTAGCCCAGGTCTGCGAATAGCACAATTCTTGCTCTGTTGCTTCTATAGGAAATACACAGCATGTGTGCAGTACAGTAGTAAGTAGCCTCAGCTGGGAGGCTGGGTTCATTTTCAGCAGAACTGAAGGGTCACTGACCTGAAACGTTAACTCTGGTGCTTTCTCCACAGATGCTGCCAGACCTGCTGAGTGTTCCCAGCATTTTTTGTTTTTATTTTTATTTAATTGTTTTCACTTGCTCAGTGGAAAAAAAAGCCAGAAGTGGAGTCAGCAGGATTCGAACCTGCACAGGGGAACCCTAATGGATTTCTAGGCTATTGCCTTAACCACTCAGCCATGACTACACACTGCATAGTGTGGCTCGGGTTGTTCATACAAAATCATAAATAACCATTGATTTGGGTGATCTGGACATTCAATAAGAAGATATAAAATAACAGCAGGATCAGGCCATAAGCTCCCTCCAGTCTGCTCTGCCATTTAACAAGATCATGGCTGATCCTCCACATCAACTACAATTTCCCACACAATCCCTAAAGTGCTTGATTCCCTTACAGTCCAAACAATCCATCCATGTCAGCCTTCAATATATTCACCGACTGAGCATCCACAGCTCTCTGGCAGAGACAATTCCAAAGATTCACAACCCTCTGACTGAACAAATGTCTCCTCATCTCAGACTGAAATGATGTTCCTCTTATCCTGACATTCTGCCCCGGGAAACAGCCTTATGTGTCTCCTCATTTCAGGAAGGGAGGGTGACAGAAAGCAGGAAACTACAGGCCAGTTAATCTAACACTAGTCATAGTGAAAATACTGGAATCTATTATTGAGGAGGTTTTAGCAGGGCATTGAGTTCCATCACATTAACCATGTGACCTTCCCTGTTTTGCAGATAACGGTCAGCACCATGGGATTTCTGTTATCTCGGGATTGTTTCTCATTGTTTGTCTATCGGGTTTCCAATTCAATTTCTGCTGGATATTGAAGAGAATCTCATTTCAGGATGAGGGCCCAATGTTGGTAAATATTAAATCCAGGAAGAAATGCTGAGTAAAATGGATGGTAATGTTTGGAAGGAGGTGCAGCTAAGAAGTGGAAGATGTTATTGATGAATGAGTGGAATGCATGGCAGCGTCGGGCTTTTGCCAGTCACCTTGGAATGGGGAGCAGACTGAGACACCAGGTGGAAACCAACAATTGTCTCACTGTGATATAAGATATGGAGCCAGCAGCTCAGTATGCCTGACTAACTCACTCAGCAGAGTATAGAACTCTTAATCTTTTGGTAGCGTGTTGGAACACCAGATTGGGTGGGTTTGAATTTAGACTTTTGCCGTTTTGCAGGTGAACCCAGCTCTCCATTCCTCTGACACTTTCCCCGCGCTGAAACTGAATCTTTCTCCTGTAGGCTTTTGCTAATATCACAATTGCTGTTTTACCAGTGAAACCCGCCCTCCGCCTCACTGCAAGTGCGAGAGACGGGTTTGTCGGCGCCGCCTAATGTACAATGAATGATGACACTTTAAAAGTGCGAATTTCCAGTCAAACCCCTGTCCCAACAAAACTGCTCAGAGTCACAGAATTAGAATGGCCACTTCCTGGGGACCGATAGTGGCGAGATCACATCGAAAGGGATCCCGATGGGAATAATCTGATTAATTAGATTAGGGGAGAATTTAGGGAACTCCACCTGAACGTTATTCACAATAAATTAATGACTTTTTTCCTGTGTGATTTGTGTTGGTTTTATCAATGAAATGTTTGTAAAAGACCATGGAAGAGAAGGATTGAGATATTCAGTGTAGGACAGAAGTGAGATGATTGAACTGAAAAGCAACAAATTCCCAACAAGAGCCGATACAGATGACTGATCCAGAACAGGTCTCCATCTTTTCTTTCTTTACTTGTTCCATTAATAACGTTTTTGCCTTGAATCATCCTTTGTATATTCAAACTGTCTACTATTTGGCAAGGCCAGAACCACACATTCCATAGCTAAGAGGTGTCAATTACACCCAACTTTAACCCATCAAGAGACGTTTTTGAGTTGAATGGGCTCTTCTGAAACAAAGAAGGTGTGACATAGCCACAACCTGGGCCATTGTCGGTCACCACAGGGAGGAAGATTTGTGTCTCCCAACAGAAGCAAAATGTGAGAAACTTCTAGATTAAATGGTAGCTCTCTGGAGAGCGACCCAGGAAAATGCATCACCAAAGCTTGTCCAGTTGAGAGCTGGGAGAAAATCCAGCAATCCAAAAAGGAAGTCACCCTGCTGTGAATTCTACATTTCAACATGTGCAGCAGAGAATTGGAAATCATCCCCTGTCTTCAAACAGAACTTTCATCCAACAGAGAAATTTACAAACACCTCAGGCCTGCAAGTGAAGGGTAATTGACCTCTGGGAAAGTTCAACAGGTTTGCTGTGAATCCCAAAACCCTACTTCACTTTGAACCACTTACCCCTTTTCCTCTCGATCTGTCTCTTCTTTTGTGTGTGTCGAGTGAATGCGTCCATGGGTGTGGTTGCGACAATTTTGGGATAAGGCACATTGCTCAATGAATAATTAATCTTCAGTTTTGAAACTGTTTGTTAGAGTGAGTGAGTGCAGAGGATTCAGTATTTCACCTTCTGCCTCAACACTTTCTCTGAGCTGAGACCAAGTGATTAGATGTTATAGAGTCATAGAGTTTTACAGCACAGAAACAGGCCCTTCGGCCCAACGGGCCTATGCCGACCATCAAGCACCTGTCCTAACTAATCCCATTTCCCTGCACTTGGGCCGTAGCCTTGTATATTATGGCGTTTCAAGTGCTCATCTAAATATTTCTTGAATGTCGTAAGTGTTCCTGCCTCTACCACTTCTTCAGGCAGTGTGTTCCAGATTCCAACCACCCTCTGGGTGAAAAAATTCCTCCTCAACTCCCCTCTAAACCTCCTGCCCCATACCTTAAATCTATGCCCCCTAGTTATTGACCCCTCTGCTAAGGGAAAAAAGTTTCTTCTTATCTATCCTATCAATGCCCCTCATAATTTTGTATACCTCAATCAGGTCCCCCCCTCAGCCTTCTCTGCTCCATGGAAAACAACCCCAGTCTATCTAGTCCATCTTCATAACTGAAATGCTCCAGCCCAGGCAACATCCTGGTGAATCTCCTCTGCACCCTCTCCAGTGCAATCACATCCTTCCTATAGTGTGGTGACCAGAACTGTACACAGTACTCCAGCTGTGGCCTAACTAGCATTTTATACACCTCCATCATAACCTCCCTACTCTTATATTCGATGCCTCGGCTAATAAAGGCAAGTATCCCGTAAGCCTTCCTAACCACCTTATCTACCTGTGCTACTGCCTTCAGTGATCTATGGACAAGCATGTACCATTGAGAAATAAAGTAGTGGATATCAGCTTCACCTGACACTAAAGGTCCCTGGTCACTTGAGAGATATTTCCCTCAGTGTGTAACAGGATGTTGTTAGTTTATTAATAGTGATGAAAACAATCACCCTTCATTTGCCAGATAAACAGCTTTGTAAAATACACTTCCTTGACCGGGAATCAAACCAGGGTCATGCCTGTACCAAATCCTAACCATTAGACCACCAAAGAACAGTAATCAAAGACTTGCCAACCATGGCAGGTACAATTGAATATAGCATTTTGAATTTGGATATGATTTTGAATTCTTGCACTGGATATAAATCTATTTCATAACTTTACTGCTTACAAACCTATTTCCATGTGTCTGTGTTATAGAGTCATAGAGTCGTACAGCATAGAAACAGGCCCTTCGGCCCACCGTGTCCATGCTGACCATAATGCCTATCTATACTAATCCCACCTGCCTGCATTAATTCCATATCCCTCTATGCCTTGCTCATTCAAGTACCTGTCCAGATGCCTCTTAAATGTTGCCACTGTTCCTGCCTCCACCACCTCCTCAGGCAGCTCATTCCAGATACTCACTATTCTTTGTGTGAAAAATTTACCCCTTTGATCCCCTTTAAACCTCCTCCCTCTCACCTTAAATCTATGCCCTCTAGTTTTGGTCACCCCTACCATGGGAAACAGACTCTGGCTATCTACCCTATCTATGCCTCTCATAATTTTATATACCTCTATCATGTCCCCTCTCAGCCTCCTTTACTCCAGGGATAGCAGACCCAGCCTATCCAATCTCTCTTTATATCTCAACCCCTCCAAACCAGGCAACATCCTTGTGAATCTTTTCTGCACCCTCTCTAACTTAATCACATCTTTCCTGTAGTGCGGCGACCAGAACTGCACACAGTACTCCAAATGCGGCCTAACCAACGTTATGTCCAACTATAACATGACATCCCAGCTCTTGTACTCAATGCCTCGGCCAATGAAGGCAAGCATGCCATATGCCTTCTTCACCACCCTGTCTACCTGTGTTGCCAATTTCAGGGAACTATGTACTTGCACCCCAAGGTCTCTCTGCTTAACAACACTCCTCAGGGCCCTGCCATTCACTGTATATGTCCTGCCCTGGTTTAACTTCCCAAGATGCATCACTTCACACTTGTCTGCATTAAATTCCATTTGCCACTCCCTTGTCCACTTTCCCAGTTGATCTATATCCTGTTGTAACCTTAGACAACCTTCTTCACTGTCCACTATGCCACCAATTTTGGTGTTATCTGCAAACTTACTAATCATGCCCCTTACATTCACATCCAAGTCATTAATATATATGACAAACAACAGAGGGCCCAGCACCGATCCCTGCGGCACACCACTGGTCACCGCCCTCCAATCTGAAAAACAACCCTCCACTACCACCCTCTGCCTCCTATCACCAAGCCAATTTTGTATCCAATTTGCTAGCTCACCCTGGATCCCATGTGTTCAAACCTTCTGGACTAGCCTGCCATGCGGGACCTTGTCAAAGGCCTTACTAAAGTCCATGTAGACAACGTCCATCGCCCTGCCCTCATCAATCCTCTTGGTCACCTCCTCGAAAAACTCAATCAAATTCGTGAGACATAATTTCCCACACACAAAGCCATGCTGACTATCTCTAATCAGACTATGCCTTTCCAGATGCATATAAATCCTGTCTCTCAGAATCCTTTCCAATAACCTTCCCACCACTGATGTAAGGCTCCCCGGCCTGTAGTTCCCTGGCTTATCCCTGCTGCCCTTCTTAAATAAAGGCACAACATTAGCTATCCTCCAGTCTTCTGGTACCTCACCTTTGGCTAACAATGATACAAAAATCTCTGCCAGGGCCCCAGCAATCTCCTCCTTTGCTTCCCATAGCATCCTAGGATACACCTGGTCAAGCGCTGGGGATTTATCCACCTTAATGCACTTCAAAACCTGCAACATCTCCTCCTTTGTAATGTTGATATGCTCCAGGATATCGGTGTTCCCTCCCTTGAACTCATTAGCTTCCATGACCTTCTACACGGTAAATACGGATGAGAAATATTCATTTAAGACCTCGCCCATTTCACACTGATCCTTAAGGGGACCTACTCTCTCCCTAGCTACCCTTTTACTATTAATATACTTATAGAATCTTTTAGGATTCTCCTTTATCTTATCTGCCAGGGAAATCTAATGGCACCTTTCGCCCTCCTAATTTCTGTCTTAAGTGTAGTCCTACATCCTCTATACTCCTCGAGGGACTCACTCGATCCCAGCTGCCTATACCTGACATATGCCTCCTCTTTGTCCTGACCAGACCCTCAATATCCCTTGTCAACCAATGTTCCCTAAACTTGCCAGCCTTGCCCTTCCGTCTAACAGGAACATGCCGGCCCTGAACTCTTCCTATCTCACTTTTAAAAGCCTCCACTTGCCAGACGACCCTTTACCTGTAAACAGCCTCTTACATTCAACTTTTGAGAGTCCCTGTCTGATGCCATCGAAATTAGCCTTCTCCCAATTTAGGATTTCAACCTGAGGACCAGTCCTATCCTTTTCCATAACTATCTTGAAGCTAATAGAGTTATGGTCACTGGTCCCAAAGTGCACTCCCACTGACAGATCAACCACCTGCCCATCCTCATTTCCTAAGAGGAGGTCGAGTGTAGCCCCTTCTCTGGTAGGGCCATCCACATACTGCTTCAGAAAACTATCCTGGACACACTTAACAAATTCTTCCCCATCTGATCCCTTAGCACTAAGGAAGTCCCAGTCAATATTAGGGAAGTTAAAATCACCTGCTATTACAACCCTATAATTCCTACACCTATCTGTGATTTCCCTACATATATTCTCCTCCACTTCCATCTGACTATTGGGGGGCCTATAGTATAATCCCATCAAAGTGATCACCCCTTTCTTATTTCTAAGTTCTACCCTTATGGCCTCGCTGGACATTCCCCCCAGGATATCCTCTCTAAGTACTGCCGTGATGTCCTCCCTAATCAATAGTGCAACTCCCCTTCCTCTCTGTCACGCCAGAAGGATCAGTACCCCGGAACATTGAGCTGCCAGTCCTGCCCATCCCTTTGTTCATTTCTCGGTTGAATCTGTCATCATTCAGAAAATGTTTTCTGCTGATTTATTTCTCTCTTACCATTCATTTGCACCAAAAGACATTTATACACAACACAGATAAACACAAATACATTGAGAAATAACACACATATACACACACATTTATTCAGAACCAGCACAATGCATTTACAGTACCAATCATCAATATTTATATATTTAGAACCTGATGTATATTATAAAAATAAAAGTAAATTTACCACTGACACGCATACAAAGGATCACACTCAAAACATAAACACTCACATTTTATATAGAAACATGACAGCCACATACACACACTCACAGTTTATATTGTCACACGTCCTGTTTGAACATCATTAAAATGGTCCACTGTGTTCAGAATTATTTTCCTGAATAGCAGCTGTACAATAGCCCCATATTGTGCATTCACAGAATCAATTTGAATTTGTTCCTTTGAAGGCAATAACTTAATATATTTCTAATGGTTTATATGTAGGGACATGGTGCGTTTATTTATACGGGTTATCTTTTCCTCACTTTATTTGAAGTTAATACTTTTGCAAGTATTTCAGTGGGAACGAAGTGGATAGAAGCAGAGCTGGTAATGTTTTAAGAATAGTTTTTTGCAGCCACAGCACAAAGCACAAAGCTAAAATTGTGGGGGAATGAAAACTGCACAACTCTCCGTCCCTGGGTGGGCTCGAACCACCAACCTTTCGGTTAACAGCCGAACGCGCTAGCCAATTGCGCCACAGAGACAGATGCATCTACCTTTTACAATAGGCTTCAAAGCAGTATATCAGCGAATTAAAGTGTTAGTTACTGTGACCTGTATAATCTTGGCAGAGACGAGCTTCCCCAGGCAGACGCTGCGGGACAATTCCTGGGGTTTGCTGCCATCTGGTGGAATAAAGCAGAATTGCCCCCATCAATTTTTCCTCCAATCGGAGAACTATTTATGAATTTCTTTTGTAAGACATTGAGAACAGGACAACACCAAAGCTTTCGTGGCAATTAAATAGTTGTATTTAGCACAAAATAATGCAGATCTCACAATGCCAGACTGCTAACAAAAAATCTTACCAGCTCAGAAAACCATTGTCGATTGTTGTAAAAACCCATCTGGTTCACTAATGTCCTTCAGGGAAGGAAATCTGCCGTCCTGACCTGGTCTGGCCTACATGTGACTCCAGACCCACAGCAATGTGACTCTTAACTGCCCGCTGAAATAGCCTTGCAAGCCACTCAGTTCAAGTGCAATTAGGGATGGACATCCACATCCCACGGATAAAAAAAGGCAATAGTTAGTTAGTGACATGGGCCCATTCCCACTTTGAGCAACGTTGATAGTGAGAATCCAACAGGAGGGAGATTGTTAAAGCTGTGTGTGTGCGTGTGACAGAGAGAGAGAGGACAGGGTGTGATACAGGGATCCTCACTCGGCCTCCGCAATGAACAACTTCTGTCCAGTAATTTCACCCTCAATTTTTACTGTGCTCTCTCTCTCCTCTAATCTCACTACCCTCCACTCCTCCCTAAATCTCTCCCCTGACATATAAACTCTCCTGGCCATATTTCCACACAGTGGCGCAGTGGTTAGCACCGCAGCCTCACAGCTCCAGGGACCCGGGTTCGATTCCGGGTACTGCCTGTGTGGAGTTTGCAAGTTCTCCCTGTGTCTGCGTGGGTTTTCTCCGGGTGCTCCGGTTTCCTCCCACAAGCCAAAAGACTTGCAGGTTGATAGGTAAATTGGCCATTATAAATTGTCACTAGTATAGGTAGGTGGTAGGGAAATATAGGAACAGGTGGGGATGTTTGGTAGGAATATGGGATTAGTGTAGGATTCGTTTAATGGGTGGTTGATGTTCGGCACAGACTCGGTGGGCCGAAGGGCCTGTTTCAGTGCTGTATCTCTAATCTAATCTAACCTCACCCCTCCCCTTTCTCCCTGCTTCTGGACTCACTTTAAACCTGTTACATCTCTGACCTTTAGAAACATAGAAAATAGGAGCAGGAGGAGGCCATTCGGCCCTTCGAGCCTGCTCCACCATTCAATACAATCAAGGCTGATCATCCAACTCAGCAACCTGTTCCTGCTTTCGCCCCATACCCTATAGAAACAGTTCTGAAGAAAGGCCACCCACCTGAAATGTTAACTCTGTTTCTCTCTCCAGATTTGATGTCAAACCTGCTGAGGATTTTCAGCATTTTCTGTTTTCTTTCAGATTTCCATCATCCGTACTGTATTGGCTTTTGAGCTCAAATTGTTGAAGGATCATTTCCAGGGAGCTACCATTAGACTTGGCTCCCCAGGGGGACTGCCACATGGCAGAAGGTCCATTCCCCCTCCTGGATACAGACAGATGCAGCTTGGACTCTCCCATACCTGGGGGACAGGTTCTGAGACACAGAAAACTGCTACCTGGAAGGTGACTCACTCTGGGCTGGGTGGAGTGTGGCTTGAGTGACAGACCTCACGCTATATCAGGACTGG
This sequence comes from Heterodontus francisci, assembly GCF_036365525.1. Classification (NCBI taxonomy): domain Eukaryota; kingdom Metazoa; phylum Chordata; class Chondrichthyes; order Heterodontiformes; family Heterodontidae; genus Heterodontus; species Heterodontus francisci. The sequence continues at coordinate 10,778,885 of NC_090404.1, forward strand.
TCTGAGCCATTGCTCCCTCTTTTGCTCCTGGAATGGACAGATACAGTCAGGTTGGTGAAGGTCTCTGGTTTTAAACTCTATCCCGCTCAATAGGTGTTTTGGATGTGTTGTGGGACTGTGTGAGTTTCTGTGTGTAAGTCTGAACCATATTGTGCCCCCGGGACCAGGCAAACACCCCCATCCACACTTTCTCACCAGTCTAATTACCCTCCCTGTTAACAGACTCCACCCCCCTCCGTATAATTATCCTCCTCATATAACTTGGTGCAATAGTGTAAATTGGGTGGTTGTGAACTGGCCGCCCATTTCAGATCTCTCCCCTGTTTTTACAACAATGCGAGAAAAGCCCAGGAGAGATGGAAAGCAGGATCCCAGTTCATTATCGCTTGTACAATACCATGGCACTGAGTCCAAATCTCCCCCCATGACAGGCACTGAGACACAGAAACTAAAGGTCCAGGGGGAAGGACCGAACTGAGTGAAAGAAATAAAAAGAGAGGGAGGGAGGAACCAGTGATAGGAACTGAGAGCAGACATACCAAGAAATTGACAGAGAGAAAGGCTGGAAGAGATGGAGGGAGAGAGAGAAGAGATTAAGAACCTGGAGAAGTGTGAGGTGATTCATTTTGGGAGGTCAAACAAGGCAAAGGAATACATGATTAATGGGAAAATACTGAGCGATGTAGAGGAAGTGAGGGACCTTGGAGTGAACGTCCACAGATCCCTGAAGGTGGCAGGTCAGGTCGATAAAGTGGTTAAGAAGGCATATGGAATCCTTTCCTTTATGAGCCGAGGTATAGAATATAAGAGCAGGGAGGTTATGCTGGAACTGTATAAATCATTGGTTAGGCCACAACTTGAGTACTGAGTGCAGTTCTGGTCACCTTATTACAGAAAGGATGTAATTGCACTAGAGAGGGTACAGAGGAGATTTACGAGGATGTTGCCAGAATTGGAAAATGCAGCTATTAGGAAAGATTGGATAGGCTGGGGTTGTTTTCCCTGGAACAGAGAAGGCTGAGGGGAGATCTGATTGAATGTACAAAATTTTGAGGGACCTGGATAGGGTGAAGGTGAAGGGTCTATTCACCTTAGCAGAGAGGTCAGTGGCGAGGGGACGTAGATTTAAAATGTTTGGTAGAAAAATTAGAGGGGAGATGAGGAAAAACCTTTTCACCCAGAGGATGGTGATGGTCTGGAACTCACTGCCTGAAAAGGTATTTGAGGCAGAAACCCTCAACTCATTCAAAAGGAGTCTGGATATGCACCTCAAGTGCTGTAATGTGCAAGGCCAAATGCTGGAAGGTGGGATTAGAATAGGTGGATCGTTTTTTGGCTGGCACAGACATAATGGGGCAAGTGGCCTTTTTCTGGCTGGCACTAATATCCTGGCTGCAAGGTTTGCTAGCGTCACTCGGGAGTGTTTAAACTAGTGTGGCAGGGGGGTGGGAACCAGAGCAGTAGGACAGCTAGTGAAGTAAATGAGGAGGACATAGTAAATAAAGCCAGTAGGACTAAGAGGAAGAGCAGGCAGGGAGATGTTGCTGAGCACAGCGGGACTGGTGGTCTGAAGTGCATTTGTTTCAATGCGAGAAGTATAACAGGTAAGGCAGATGAACTTAGAGCTTGGATTAGTACTTGGAAATATGATGTTGTTGCTATTACAGAGACTTGGTTGAGGGAAGAGCAGGATTGGCAACTAAATGTTCCAGGCTTTAGAAGCTTCAGGCGGGATAGAGGGGGATTGAAAAGGGGTGGGGGAGTTGCATTACTGGTTAAGGAGAATATCACAGCTGTACTGCGGGAGGACACCTCAGAGAGGTCATGCAGCGAGGCAATATGGGTGGAGCTCAGGAATAGGAAGGGTGCAGTCACGATGTTGGGGGTTCACTACAGGCCTCCCAACAGCCAGTGGGAGGTAGAAGAGCAGATATGTAGACAGATTTTGGAAAGATGTAAAGGTAACAGGGTTGTAGTGGTGGGTGATTTTAACTTCCCCAATATTGAGTGGGACTCACTTAGTGCTAGGGGCTTGGATGGGGCAGAATTTGGAAACAAATGAACTTATTAGCAAGAGGCAGCATGGTTTTGTGAAGGGGAGGTCGTGTCTTACTAATTTGATTAGGTTTTTTGAGGAAGTGACGAAGATGATTGATGAGGGAAGGGCGGTGGATGTTGTCTATATGGACTTTAGTAAAGCCTTTGACAAGGTCCCACAAGGCAGACTGGTGCAAAAGGTGAAGTCACACGGGATCAGAGGTGAGCTGGCAAGATGGATACAGAACTGGCTCAGTCACAGAAGACAGAGGGTAACAGTGGATGGGTGTTTTTCTGAATGGAGGGATGTGAATAGTGGTGTTCTGCAGGGATCAGTGCTGGGACCTTTGCTGTTTGTAGTATATATAAATGATTTGGAGGAAAATGTAGCTGGTCTGATTAGTAAGTTTGCAGACGACACAAAGGTTGGTGGAGTTGCGGATAATGATGAGGATTGTCAGAGGATACAGCAGGATATAAATCGATTGGAGACTTGGGCGGAGAAATGGCAGATGGAGTTTAATCCGGACAAATGTGAGGTAATGCATTTTGGAAGGTCTAATGCAGGTGGGAGGTATACAGTAAACGGCAGAACCCTTAGGAGTATTGACAGGCAGAGAGATCTGGGCGTACAGGTCCACAGGTCACTGAAAGTGGCAACGCAGGTCGATAAGGTAGTCAAGAAGGCATACGGCATGCTTTCCTTCATCGGTCGGGGCACAGAGTATAAAAATTGGCAAGTCATGTTGCAGCTGTACAGAACCTTAGTTAGGCCACACTTAGAATATTGCGTGCAATTCTGGTCACCACACTACCAGAAGGACGTGGAGGCTTTGGAGAGGGTACATAGAACATAGAACAGTACAGCACAGTACAGGCCCATCGGCCCACGATGTTGTGCCGAACCTATTAACCTACTCTAAGATCAAACTAACTACCTACCCTTCATTCTACTATCATCCATGTACCTATCCAAGAGTCGCTTAAATGCCCCTAATGTATCTGCTTCTACTACCACCGCTGGCAGCGCATTCCACGCACCCACCACTCTCTGAGTAAAGAACCTACCTCTGACATCTCCCCAAAACCTTCCTCCAATCACCTTAAAATTATGCCCCCTGGTGATAGCCCTTTCCGCCCTGGGAAAAAGTCTCTGACTATCCACTCTATCTATGCCTCTCATCATCTTGTACCCCTCTATCAAGTCACCTCTCATCCTTCTTCGCTCCAATGAGAAAAGCCCTAGCTCCCTCAACCTTTCTTCATCAGATATGCCCTCCAGTCCAGGCAGTATCCTGGTAAATCTCCTCTGCACCCTCTCTAAAGCTTACACATCCTTCCTATAATGAGGTGACCAGAACTGAACACAATATTCCAAGAGTGGTCTAACTAGGGCTTTACAGAGCTGCAGCATAACCTTGTGGCTCTTAAACTCAACCCCCCTGTTAATGAAAGCCTACACCCCATACGCCTTAACAACCCTATCAACTTGGGTGGCTACTTTGAGCGATCTATAGACATGGACCCCAAGATCCCTCTGTTCCTCCACACTACCAAGAATCCTGTCTTTAAGCCTGTATTCTGCAATCAAATTCGACCTTCCAAAATGAATCACTTCACACTTTTCCAGGTTGAACTCCATCTGTCACTTCTCAGCCCAGCTCTGCATCCTGTCAATGTCCCGTTGCAACCTACAACAGCCTTCCACACTATCCACAACTCCAGCAACCTTCGTGTCATCGGCAAACTTGCTAACCCAGCCTTCCACTTCCTCATCCAAGTCATTTATACAAATCACAAAGAGCAGAGATCCCAGAACAGATCCCTGCGGAACACCACTGGTCACCGAGCTCCAGGCTGAATACTTTCCATCTACTACCACCCTCTGACTTCTATGGGCCAGCCAATTTTGTATCCAGACAGCCAACTTTCCCTGAATCCCATGCCTCCTTACTTTCTGAATGAGCCTACCATGGGGAACCTTATCAAACGCCTTGCTAAAATCCATATACACCACATCCACTGCTCTTCCTTCATCAATGTGTTTTGTCACATCTTCAAAGAATTCAATAAGGCTTGTGAGGCATGACCTGCCCCTCACAAAGCCATGCTGACTGTCTCTAATCAAACCATGCTTTTCCAAATAATCATAAATCCTGTCTCTCAGAATCCTCTCCAATAAATTGCCCACTCCCGACGTAAGACTGACTGGTCTATAATTCCCAGGGTTATCCCTATTCCCTTTCTTGAACAAGGGAACAACATTTGCCACCCTCCAATCATCCGGTACTACTCCAGTGGACAGTGAAGACGCAAAGATCATTGCCAAAGGTGCAGCAATCTCTTCCCTCGCTTCCCGTAATATCCTTGGGTATATCGCGTCTGGCCCCGGGGACTTATCTGTCCTCATGTCTTTCAACATTTCCAGCACATCCTCCCTCTTGACCTCAACCTGTTCGAGCATATCAGCCTGTTCCACGCTGTCCTCACAAACGACCAGGTCCCTCTCACTAGTGAATACTGCAGCAAAGTATTCATTTAGGACCTCCCCTACCTCCTCCGACTCCAGGCACAAGTTCCCTCCACTATCCCTGATCGGCCCTACCCTCACTCTGGCCATCCTCTTGTTCCTCACATAAGTATAGAACGCCTTGGAATTTTCCTGAATCTTACCCGCCAAGACTTTTTCATGTCCCCTTCTAGCTCTCCTAAGTCCATTCTTCAGTTCCTTCCTGGCTACCTTGTAACCCTCTAGAGCCCTGTCTGATCCTTGCTTCCTCAACCTTAAGTAAGCTTCCTTCTTCCTCTTGACTAGCTGTTCCACATCTCTTGTCATCCAAGGTTCCTTCACCCTACCGTCCCTTCCCTGCCTTATCAGGACAAACCTATCCAGCAGTCGCAGCAAGTGCTCCCTAAACAACCTCCACATTTCTGTCGTGCATTTCCCTGAGAACATCTGTTCCCAATTTATGCTCCCCAGTTCCTGCCTAATAGCATTGTAACTCCCCCTCCCCCAATTAAATATTTTCCCATCCCGTCTGCTCCTGTCCCTCTCCATGACTATAGTAAAGGTCAGGGAGTTGTGATCACTATCACTGAAATGCTCTCCCACCGAGAGATCTGCCACTTGGCCTGGTTCGTTGCCAAGCACCAAGTCCAACATAGTCTCCCCTCTAGTTGGCCTATCTACATATTGAGTCAGGAAACCTTCCTGGACACACCTGAGAAAAACTGCTCCATCCAAACTATTTGCACTAAGGAGGTTCCAATCAAATATTAGGGAAGTTGAAGTCACCCATGACAACAACCCTGTTACTTCTGCACCTTTCCAAAATCTGCCTCCCAATCTGTTCCTCCATGTCTCTGTTGCTATTGGGGGGTCTATAGAAAACTCCCAACAAAGTGACTGCTCCTTTCCTGTTTCTGACTTCCACCCATAATGACGCAGTAGACAAACCCTCCTCGACGACCTCCCTTTCTGCAGCTGTGATACTATCCCTGATTAACAATGTCACTCCTCCACCTCTTTTACCTCCCTCCCTATTCCTTTTGAAACATCTAAACGCTGGAACATCCAACATCCATTCCTGCCCCTGTGATATCCACATCTCTGTAATGGCCACAACATCGTAGCTCCAAGTACTGATCCATGCTCTAAGTTCATCACCCTTATTCCTGACACTTCTTGCGTTAAAATAGACACACTTCAACCCATCATACTGGCTGCAACTTTGCCCTGTCAACTGTCTAACCTTCCTCACAGACTCTCTGCACTCGGTATCTGCCTGTTCAACAGCTACCCCATCCACTGATCCGTGGCTCCGGTTCCCATCCCCTTGCCAAACTAGTTTAAACCCTCCCGAAGAGCTCTAGCAAACCTCCCGCCCAGGATATTGGTGCCCCTCCAGTTCAGATGCAACCCGTCCTTCTTGTACAGGTACAGATGGATGTTGCCTGGTCTGGAGGGCATTAGCTATGAGGAGAGGTTGGAAAAACTTGGATTGTTTTCATTGGAACGACGGAGGTGGAAGGGCGACATGATAGAGGTTTACAAAGTTATGAGCGGCATGGACAGAGTGGATAGTCAGAAGCTTTTTCCCAGGGTGGAAGTGTCAGTTACTAGGGGACATAGGTTTCAGGTGCGAGGGGCAAAGTTTAGAGGGGATGTGTGAGGCAAGTTTTTTATAATTTTAATTTTTTTTTTAATTTAGGGATACAGCTCTGAAACAGGCCCTTCAGCCCACCGAGTCTGTGCCGACCAACAACCACCCATTTATACTAACCCTACAGTAATCCCATATTCCCTATCACCTCCCTACACTAGGGGCAATTTACAATGGCCAATTTATCTATTACCTGTAAGTCTTTGGATGTGGGAGGAAACTGGAGCACCCGGCGAAAACCCACGCAGACACAGGGAGAACTTGCAAACTCCGCACAGGTAGTACCCAGAATCGAACCCAGGTCCCTAGAGCTGTGAGGCTGCGGTGCTAACCACTGCGCCACTGTGCCACACAGAGTGTGGTGAGTGCCTGGAACTTGCTGCCAGGGGAGGTGGTGGAAGCAGATACGATAGCGACGTTTAAAAGACATCTTGACAAATATATGAATAGGAAGGGAATAGAGGGATATGGGCCCGGAAGTGCAGAAGGTGTTAGTTTAGGCAGGCATCAAGATCGGTGCAGGCTTGGAGGGCCGAATGGCCTGTTCCTGTGCTGTACTGTTCTTTGTTCTTAAACATTCTATAATTCTATGACAATGGCTATCCTGATTACATCATTTCTCACTGTATATCGCGCAAACCTATGAACGGGCCTAAGGCCGTCATTTTTGGCCCTGAAAAGTGCCCAGTCTACCTCAAATTACCCTGGAAGGGTTATGTATCTCAAACATTTGAGCAAAAGGTGAAGCCAGCTGTTTCAGGCTGCTGCAATGAAGTAGCAACATATGTGGTGTTCGCCACTGACAAGATGCTGCCATCAAGCCAAAAAATGTTCTGTCTATCATGCAAATGAGTAATGTGATAAATGAATTTCAATACCAGTGTGATGCCAGGTATATAGGCCCGTACCTCCCAAAGACAGGTGGATCGTATCAAACAACGTGTCCCTTCCGCTTTTCACAATGGGCAAAGTACAGGCCATACCCAACCAGCCCGTGCTTGCAATACTCAAAACACTGTGTTCAACATTAGCTCTGAATCCCGATTGCACAACATTTGCTAAATAATCTTCAGTGTGCTAAGAATTACGCTGACAACCAATTTACAATTGTCAGTCGTGCTCGCACTGTGGCACATCTGCGCACACTGGAAGCTACATATATTAATACATATGTCCCTGTTCTTAGTAGATAGAAAGAACATGTACACGCATTGTGCCTGTTTCAGCTAAACAAAATAAGTGACATCATTCACTGGTTTATTTCTCAGGACAATGCCGTGACCAATCAGTCAAGCTGCTTGGTTTAAATTTAAAGCAAAGCTTAGCAGTTAATTGTGAGTCACCATAAACTGGTGCATTCCCCATGGCAACACCTCTACCAATCAGAGTCCACTTCTCAACCAATCAGCACTCTTTTTTCACACTGTGTAAATGTGTTGCTTTCCCATACATTGGTATTCTTGCGATTTGTCCTGATGAGTGCAAGAAGTAAAGCTTCGACAAAGTGTCTCTATTTCAGCAATTCTCACGTTCTGTACTGGCAAATGACTATTTACAAAAATCAGCAGTTTCAATGGCGGGGTTGTTACCCAGCATTCCCCGCGGAGGTAACGGTGCCCTTTTCACACCACTGGAGTCTAGTGCGCAGGCGCATTGATAGATTGTATCGGAACATGCGCAGTGTCATTTTGATCAGAGCTGTTGGAGCCACTTTCGCAGCAGGTGAGAGTCGGCGGGGCGCAGGGGAGAAATGGAGCCGGTGGGTGGACGGGGAGGCTTCAGAAACACTTGGTATGGGCCGCAAGCCCCGAATAAAAACCACCACATATTGCTGTAATTTAAAAACGTCCAGGTCCCGCGTTTGCAGCCCCGGGGCTTTTCTGGGCAAGAGGCCCCAAGTAAACAGCCGCCATTTTGGCTGAGCGGGGACCAGAAGGCATGCGCGGCCATCTTGGTGACGACACAGAGTGGGCGGGGTTTCAGGGTCCCAGTGACCAGGAGAGAAAATCATTGACTCATTGATTTGATTCTCACTCTGCACACAGGGGCTGGAGAACTGAACCCAGCCAGAGTGGAGGGAGAGATGGTGAGATAGGTTTGCATTTCAGCTCAGGGAGGAGGGAGAGTGTGTGGGACTGGGATTTACAGCTTTGGGGGACAAAAAAAAAATTGTTCTGAATTTCTATCCTGTGATGATTTTTGTAAACTCCTTTTACAGGTTATTAGAAGGGGAGGATTTGCAGATGGGAAATGCAAACCAAACTTCACATCAAGATCTGACAGTCACTCAATTCATCGGACCCTGAAATATCATTGGCCTTGAATGTGGAAGAAGAAATATTTGTCTGTTCTATCTGTGGGAATAGATTTCAAACATCAGTGTGACTGGAAAGGCACCGAGACACCAAGTGAGAGTGTTCCAGTGAATTGACTGTGGAAAGATCCTGAACCAGATATACAGCCTGAAAAAACATTGCACCATTCACAGTGGGGAAAAAACGTACATATTTTCTTTGTGTGGACTGATCATCCAACCTGGAGAGACACAAGGACACCCGCACCACGGAGAATCCATGGAAATGTGGGGATTGTGGGAAGGGATTTAGTTCCCCGTCCCATCTGGAATCTCATCGACGCAGTCACACTAGGGAGAGGCCATTTACCTGCTCCGTGTGCGGGAAAGGATTCACTTGGTCATCCTGCCTTCTGACACACCAACTTGTTCACTCTGATAAGAGGCCGTTTACATGTTCTCAGTGTGAGAGGAGCTTTAAAAGAAAACACGAGCTGCTGAAACACCAGCGCGTTCACACCGGGGAGAGGCCGTTCACCTGCTCCGTGTGCGGAAAGGGATTCACTCAGTCATCTGATCTGCTGACACATCAAGTTGTTCACACCGATCAGAGACCGTTTACATGTTCTGACTGTGAGAAGAGCTTTAAAAGCACAAAGGATTTGCTGAAACACCAACGTACTCACACTGGGGAGAGGCCATTCACCTGCTCTGTGTGTGGGAAGGGATTCGCCCAGTCATGCCTCCTGCTGAGGCACCAGCGAGTTCACACCGGGGAGAAGCCATTCACCTGCTCCGTGTGTGGAAAGGGATTCACTCAGTCATCTGATCTGCAGGCGCATCAACTTGTTCACACTGATCAGAGACCTTTTAAATGCTCTGACTGTGAGAAGAGCTTTAAAAGCACAAAGGATCTGCTGAAACACCAACGCACTCACACTGGGGAGAAGCCGTTCACCTGCTCTGTGTGTAGGAAGCGATTCAGCAATTCCTCAAACCTGCTGAGACACCAGCGAGTTCACAAGTAACTGCAGAAATTGGATTCTGCTGCTAATGCTGTTAATCACATCCAGGACTGAACCATGTTCTTTCTAACAGTTGCAGTTTGTTTCTGCAGATGTTGATAACCCTTATAACAGAGCTGGAATTTAATATTCTTGGTAAATGTTAAATAAATCAGTTTTGTTTCCACAAACTGTGTGTCAAGTCCTTGATGCCTTCAGGATAAGAGGAGAGTCTTGAAAGAGGTGTCTGTAGAGACAGTAGATGCATTGGTCATCTTTCAAAATTCTATAGATTGTGCAATGGTTCCTGCAGATTGGAAGGTGGCAATTGTAGCCCCACTATTTAAGAAAGGAGGGCGAGAGAAAATAAGGAACTACAGACGTGTTAGCCTAACATCAGTCATAAGGAAAATGCTAGAATCTGAGAATAAAGGATGTGATAACAGAATGCTTAGAAAATAATGGTGGGATTGGGAGAGTCAGCATGGATTTTATTTATTTATTGATATAGCACTGAAACAGGCCCTTCGGCCCACCGAGTCTGTGCCGACTAAGAACCACCCATTTATACTAACCCTACAGTAATCCCATATTCCCTACCACCTACCTACACTAGGGGCAATTTACAATGGCCAATTTATCTATCACCTGCAAGTCTTTGGCGGTGGGAGGAAACCGGAGCACCCGGCGAAAACCCACACAGACACAGGGAGAACTTGCAAACTCCGCACAGGCAGTACCCAGAATCTGGCAGTACCCACTGCGCCACCGGAAATCATATTTAACAAACCTATTGGAGATTTTTGAGGATGTAACTAGCAGGATAGATAGGGAGAACCAGTGGATGTGGTATATTTATATTTTCAGAAACCTTTTGATAAGGTCCTACACTAGAGGTTAAGTAAACAAAATTAGAGCACATGGGATTGGGGAGAATATATTGGCATGGATTGAGAATTAATTAATGGAGAGAAAACAGAGAGAAGGAAGAAATAAGTTATTTTCAGGTTGGCAGGCTGTGACTAGTGGGGTAGGGACATAGGACATAGAAGTAGGAATAGGCCATTCAGCCCATCGAGCCTGCTCCGCCATTCAATCAGGTCATGGCTGATCATTATCTCAATGCCACTTTCCCATGCTATCCCCATAATGTACCACAAGGATCAGTGCTTGGGGCTCCAGCTATTCACAATCTATATCAATGATTTGGATGTGGGGATTAAATGTAATTTTTTCACATTTGCAAATGACACAAAACTAGGTGCAAGAGTGAGTTGTGAGGAGGATGCAAAGACCCTTCAAGGGGATTTGGGGGAGGCTAAATGAGTGGACATAAAGTTGGTAAATGGAATACAAAGTGGAGAAATGTGAGGTTATCCACTTCGGTAGGAAAAACAGAGTATTTCTTAAACGGTGAGAGGCTGGGAACAAAGAACAGTACAGCACAGGAACAGGCCATTCGGCCCTCCAAGCCTGCGCTGATCTTGATGCCTGCCTAAACTAAAACCTTCTGCACTTCCGGGGACCATATCCCTCTATTCCCATCCTATTCATGTATTTGTCAAGATGCCTCTTAAACGTCATTATCGTATCTGCTTCCACCACCTCCCCCGGCAGCAAGTTCCAGGCACTCACCACCCTCTGTGTAAAGAGCTTGCCTCGCACATCCTCTCTAAACTTTGCCCCTCTCACCTTAAACCTATGCCCCCTAGTAACTGACTCTTCCACCCTGGGAAAAAGCTTCTGACTATCCACTCTGTCCATGCCGCTCATAACTTTGTAAACCTCTATCATGTCGCCCTTCCACCTCCGTCGTTCCAGTGAAAACAATCCGAGTTTATCCAACCTCTCCTCATAGCTAATGCACTCCAGACCAGGCAACATCCTGGTAAACCTCTTCTGTACCCTCTACCAAAGCCTCTACGTCCTTCTGGTAGTGTGGCGACCAGAATTGCACGCAATATTCTAAGTGTGGCCTAACTAAAGTTCTGTACAGCTGCAGCATGACTTGCCAATTTTTAGTGTTGAACTTCAAAGGGACTTGGGTGTCCTTGTTCATGAGTCACTGAAAGCTAACATGCAGGTACAGCATTAAGAAGGCAAGTGGTATGCTGGCCTTAATTACAAGAGTTCCGAAGAAGGATCACTGACCCGAAACGTTAACTCTGCTTCTCTTTCCACAGATGCTGCCAGACCTGCTGAGTGAATCCAGCATTTCTTGTTTTTGTTGTTAATTACAAGAGGATTTGAGTATAGAAGTAAAGATGTCTGACTGCAGTTATACAGATCCTTGGTGAGACTGCACCTGGAGTATTGTGTACAGCTTTGGTCTACTTCCCTTTAGGAAAGATATACTTGCCATAGAGGGAGTGCAACAAAAGTTCATCAAACTAATTGCTGGGATGAAGTGATTGTCCTATGAGGAAAGTTTAAATAGACTGGGCTTTTATTCTCTGGAGTTTAGAAGAATGAGTGGTGATCTCATTGAAGCATACAAAATTCTTACAGGGCTCGACAGGGTAGATGGAGGAAGGATGTTTCCCGTGGCTGGAGGGTCCAGAACCAGGGGATAAAGCCTCAGAATAAGGGGCAGACCATTTAGGACTGAGATGAGAAATTTCTTCACTCAGAGGATGGTGAATCTGTGGAATTCTTTGTGGAGACTCAGTCGTTGAGTATGTTCAAGACTGAGATCGGTAGATTTCTACATTTTATTTTATTTATTTAGAGATACAGCACTGAAACAGGCCCTTCGGCCTACCGAGTCTGTGCCGACCATCAACCACCTATTTATATTAATCCCATATTCCTACCACATCCCCACCTTCCCTCAATTCCCCTACCACCTACCTATACTAGGGGCAATTTGCAATGGCCAATTTACCCATCAACCTGCATCAAACGATATGGGGACAGTGCGGGAAAATCGTGTTGAAGTAGAAGATCAGCCATGATCCCATTGAATGGTGGAGCGAACTCGAAGGGCTGAATGGCCTACTTCTGCTACTATTTCTTATGTTATATTCTTATGAGACCAATTGAAATGCTGCTGTTGAATGTTCAATTTTTGGGCCTTTTCTCCTCTGTTAAAGAAAGACTTGCATTTTTGTAGCTCCTTTCATGACATCAGAACGTCTCAAAACACTTTACAGCCAATGAAGTTTAGAGGGAGCTTTACCCCAAATGGTCAAGTCCAACTCCTATTTCTTATGCTCTCTGTGTCTAACCTATGCTGTACCTGCCCTGGGAGTGTTTGATGGAACAGTGTAGAGGGAGCTTTACTCTGTATTTTACCTATGCTGTACCTGCCCTGGGAGCGTTTGATGGAACAGTGTAGAGGGAGCTTTACTCTGTATTTTACCTATGCTGTACCTGCCCTGGGAGTGTTTGATGGAACAGTGTAGAGGGAGCTTTACTCTGTATTTTACCTGTGCTGTACCTGCCCGGGGAGTGTTTGATGCGACAGTGTAGAGGGAGCTTTGTAGCAAAGTATTAGGTGGTGTCAGAGTGAGAGTGTTAGTACTAGAGAAGGGAGTAATTCCATATTAGATAGGAGTGGACTGAGAAGGACTATGAGGAATGCAAAGACAGGATTACAATGCATGTGTGTAAATGCACAAAATGTGGTGAATAAGGTTGGTGAACTACAAGCACAAATAGCAGTATGGGAATACGGTGTAGTGGAAATAATGGAAAGGTGCTGAAAAATGGCGAGGACTGGGCACTTAATATACAAGGATAATGTGTTTGGAAAAAAGGGAGATGGGACGGCAGTCCTGATGAGGGAAGGCATTGCAGTGCTGGAACGGGAAGATGTCCTTGAAGGGGCAAGGACATAATCCATTTGGTTAGAGTTGTGGAACAAAAAGGGTATGATCATATCACCAGGGGTATTCTATAGACCTCCAAGTAGTGAGAGAGAGAGGAGCAAGACTGCAGGAAAATCACAGAGATGTACAAGAACTCTAGAGTGGTGATATTGGGGAACTTCAATTACCCAAATATCAATTGGGATAATTTTAGAGTAAAGGGAAAGGAGGGAGAGGAATTTCTAGAATGTGTTCAAGAGAACTTCCTGGATCAGTATGTTTTCAGCCCAACTAGAAAAGAGGCATTGCTGGATCTGGTGCTGGGAAATGTGGAGGGCCAAGTGTCTGCGGGGAGCACTTGGGTAAGAGTGATCATCGTATCATCAGGTTTATACAAGTAATGCAGAAAAGCGAGGAACAAAATAAGGTAGAATGTATAGATTGGAAGAGGACTAATTTCAATAATGATGAGAAGGGATCTAGCCAGGGTTAAATGAAACCAAAGACTGGCAGGAGAAGCTGTATCAGAACAATGGTTATCTTTAAGGAAGAGATCTTTAAGTACAGGCTAGGAACATTCCAACAATGGTGAAAGGTAGGGCAACCAAGAACAGGGCTCCTTGGATGACGAGAGAGACAGAAATGATGGTGTATGATGCGTTTCAGGTGAACTCATCAAGTGAGAACCGGGCCAGGTACAATAAGCTGAGAGAGGAGGTGAAGAGGAAATTAAGATTGGCAAAGAGAGAATATGAAAATAGAATGGCAGTCAACACAAAAGGGAACCCAAAGATCTTCGACATCAAGCAAGAAAGAGGAGGAGTAGAGGCCATTGGGGACAATGGGGGTAATATATGCTTAGAGGTGCAGGTCAAGGCTAATATATGTAATGAGTACTTTGTATCAGTGTTCACTAGGGAAATGGAGGCTGACAAAATATCAGTAGAAGCCATGTGAGTAGAGGCAATGGATAGGATAAAAACTGAGAGAGTGGAGTACTATAAAGACTGGCTATGCTTAGCATAGATAAGTCACCTGGTTTGGATGGCTTGCATCCCAGGTTGCTGAAGGATGTGGGGATGGAGATAGCAGAAGGGCTTGCCTTAATATTCCAATCTTCCCTAGATACAGGAGAGGTGCCAGAGGATTGGAGAGTGACAAATGAGACACCCTTGTTCAAAATAGGGTGTAAGGACAGTCCTAGCAACTACAGGCCAGTTAGTTTAACATCAGTAGTAGGTAAGGCTTTAGAAGCTATAATCAGAGAAAATATCAACAGACACTTGGAGAGGTTCAAGCTTATTAAGGATAACCAGCAATGGATTTGTGAAAGGCAGATCATGTTTGACTAATCTAATTGAATTTTTTGATGAAGTAATAGAGAAAGTTGATTAAGGGAATGTGGTGGATGTTGTTTGTATGGATTTTAAGAAAGCATTTGATAAGGTACCACATAAAAAGCTGTACACAAACTTGAGGCTCGTGGAACAGAAGGGTCAGTTTCCAATTGGATTAAAAAAATGACAAAGACAGAAAACATTGAGTCATAGTAAATGATTGCTTTTCAGACTGGAGGATGGTAAATAGTGGTGTTCCCCAAGGGTCAGTGCTTGGACCACTGCTTTTTTGCTATATATAAATGACTCGGACCTTGAAATACAGAGTAGACTCTGAAAATTTTCCAATGACACCACACTTGGAGGTAAGGCAAACAGTGAGGATGACATAAACTGCCTGCAACAGGACATAGATAGGCTAGCAGAATGGGCAGAGAGGTGGCAGATGGAATTTAATGCTGACAAATGTGAGGTGATGCATTTTGGCAGAAGGAATAGGGAGAGGTAATATATACTTAATGGCACAGTTCCAAAGAGCGTGCAGGAACAGAGGGGTGCATGTGCATAGATCTTTGAAGGTGGAAGGACATATTGAGAGAGTGGTTAGTAAAGCATCTGGGATCTTGGGATTCATTAATAGAGGCATTGAGTACAAAAGCAGGGAAGTTATGCTGAACCCTTATAAAGCTCTGGTTAGACCCCAACTGGAGTATTGCATCCAGTTCAGGTGACCACACTTCAGGAAGGATGTGAGGGTCCTTGAGCGGGTGCAAAGGAGATTTACAAGAATGATAGGGGATTTTTGTTACAAGGTTAGGTTGGAAAAGCTGGGGTTGTTTTCCTCAGGACAAAGGAGATTGAGGAGAGATTTACTAGAGGTGTACAAGATTATGACAGGTTTAACAAAGTTAGACAAGGAAAAATTGTTCCCATTAACTAATGTTACAAGGAGTAGGGACACAGACTGAAGGTTTTGAGCAGAGATGCAGGGGAAATATGAGAACAAACTTTTTTACGCAGCAGGTGGTAATGACCTGGAACTCGCTGCCTACAAGTATGGTGGAAGCGGAGACAATCAATGACTTGAAGAGGAATTTGTATGCCTACTTGAGGGAAATAAACTTGCAGAGCTATGGAGATTGAGCAGGGGTGGGGGACTGACTGAAGAGCTCTGTGGAGAGCTGGCATGGACTTAATGGGCCAAACGGCCTCCTTCTGTGCCGTAAATGAATATGCCTGTATGATCCTGTGGCTGGGGAGCAAATATTTCAACATTTGTTGGTCAAATATATTAATTCAGGGCCGACAGCAGGGATTATTTGAGGGAATAACACAGTGTAGTGAGAAAGGAAGTGTAGTGAGAAAGGAAATGCAGTGGATGTTGTGTAGATCAATTATCAAAAAGTGTTTGATAAAATGCCAAACAGGAGGCTTGTTGGTAAAATTAAAGCTTATTGACAAACTTTTGCGATGGAGTTTAAAGTATGTGATGGACAATGACACTGCATCTATTGCTGGAGCCTCTTCGCGCCACTAGAGCCCAACGCGCAGGCGCAGCGCTGGATTGTCTAGGAGCATGTGCAGTGTCACTTTGATTCGAGCTGTGCGAGTGCTGGAGATGCTTTCGCAGCGGATGAGAGTCGACGGGTCGCAGGGGAGGAATGGAGCCAGCGGGTGGGCGGGGAGGCTTTAGAAACATCTGGCGTAGGCCGCAAGCCCCGAATAAGAACCTCCAGATCCCGCGTTTGGAGCTTCGGGGCTTTTTCCTGGGCACAGCCTCTAGTAACGGTTGCCATCTTGGTTGAGCGGGAGCAGAGCGCATGTGCAGCCATCTTGGCGATGACTGGGCGGGGTTTATAGTTTTGCACAGGCGCAGATGATCGGTGTGACGTCATCCAACTCGCCGGGTCTTTCCTCAGTGGTGGGAGTTTTGAAAACTGATTCCAGGGTTTCTGAGATCTTTCCAGCTGCAAGCTCCAGCAGGAGGTTTTAAATTTGAAAACAGTGGAATAGTTTTAGAGGTGATTATTTCTGAACATTTTTCTGCAATTTAGAACACATAGTGCTTTGCGGTGCTTGTCTGTAAGGGATTCCATGGCTCTGCGGCTGATGTGCCCCTTTGCTGTGGACCTGAATCCATGTCCATCCATTGCTCAGTTTCACCCCTGCCGTCCCCGATCGCCTCTCTGCCATTGCCTCACTTCCCCTCCCTCTAATAATGGCTGTATTTTAGACATGTTTGGTTTTTTACTGTTACTTCCCAAGACCATGACTGAATGAGGTTTTCACTGCTGCCCATCCCCTGACCATGTGCTGCTGGATTACCAGCTTTATCTTCCCCAGCATCTTTCATGGTCAGGAATTGTTTTTCCTGCGCTATAGTCCATTTCTCTTCCACTTCTGAGCTTATATTGACCAACAAATTCGGCACCATTTTTATTCCCTGTAATTCATCACACCCTGAAATGTGTTTCTTTCTCCACAGATGCTGCCTGATCTGCTTATTTATTGACCGCATTTTTCTCCTAATTTCAGAATTCCATCATCCATAGTATTTTGCTTTTGTTTTATTGCAGCCGTTGTTCACAGAGCCGAGTCTAGAAACACAGACGGGCCGATTAAGAATTGGTTTGTATCGCGGTGCGTGTTGGTTGGATGCTAAAGTCGGTCCCTGGCCTCCTGCGTAGGTCTTTTTGTAGCATCAGTTTGAGCTGGAGTGGAGATGGAGGGGAAGCTGCTGGGTTGAACTCAGTCAGGCCCAACAATTTATGATTTGGGACTGTCAAGGGAGGTAGATTCTAGGGGAGATTCGGTTGCTAAACAGACATTTTATGTACAGTGTGAAGGTAATTGTTTCAGGAACAAATATTTCTGTAGAGGCCTTTAATCCATTTTACAAAGACAGATTTTTTTTTTACTTTATTCTTAGGATATGGATGTCATGAGCAAGACCAGCACATATTCTCAATCTCCAGTTGTCCATTGAGAAGCTGATGTTGGGCTGTCTTCTTGATCCGTTGCAGTCCATGTGGTGAAGGTACTTCCACAATGCTGTTAGGTAAGGAGTTACAGGATTTTCACCCAGTGATTGCGAAGGAACAGTGATAAATGTTTAAATCAGCAACACCAATTTGTATTTATCTAGCATCTTTAATGTAATAAAATGTTCCTAGGCTTTTCATAGGAGTGTTATAAAGTGAAATTTGACTTGAGATATGAGGGCAGTTGTTCAGAAGCTTGGTTAAAGAGGTAGGTTTTAAGAGGTATCTTAAAGGAGAAAAGAGAGGTGGAGAGGCGGTAAGGTTCAGGGAGGAAGCAGCAGAGGTTGTTTTATATAGTAAAAGCAAAATACTGCGGATGCTGAAAATCTGAAATAAAAACAAAAAATGCTGGAACCACTCAGCAGGTCTGGCAGCATCTGTGGAAAAAGAAGCAGAGTTAACGTTTCGGGTCAGTGACCCTTCTTCGGAACCCTTGTTTTATATAGCTTTAATGTAATAGCCTGTCACTTTGCCCAAATGATCATTTAGTGCACGAGCTGAGACAGCAACATGATCAAATTGCACTGAAATAGTGCCTTTATTGAAGAAAAACATTTGTACACAATGTCACTAATTATCAAGTCCAGGTTCCCATATACTTTATTAAATGCTTTGTTAACCTGTCCTGCCACCTTCAAAGATTTGTGCCCAAACAACACAGGTCTGTCCTTTTTGCACCCCCTTTAAAATTGTACCGTTTAACTTGTGCCTTTTCCTCATTCTTGGTGCTATTTACTAACACAGCAGCACAGTCACACCAGAGGGAGACAGTTCCTATGTAAATAGTAAGCAGGTAGTAAGAGGTGGAGTGGGGCCCATTAGGGACAATGAGGGTAATATATGCTTAGAGGCACAGGGCAAGACTAGAATACTTAATGAGTACTTTCTTTGGATGCAGAGATTTAGAGGTAATGGATGGGGTGAAAATTGATAGGCAGGATGTACTGGAAAGGCTGGCTATGCTTAGAGTGGACAAGTCACCTGGTCCAAATGGCTTGCATCCCAGTTGCTAAAGGAAGTGGGAGTGGAGATTGTGGAAGGGCTTACCATATTCTTCCAATATTCTTTCGATATGGGAGAGGTGAAAGAGGAGTGGAAAATGGCAAATGTGACATCCTCGTTCAAGAAAGGGTGTAAGGACATCTCTAGTAACCACAGGCCGGTCAGTTTAACATCAGTGGTGGGTATGGTTTTAGAAACAAGAAGTAGGGAAAAAATAAACAGGCACTTGGAGAGTTTTGGGTTAATTAAGGATAGCCTTGTACGGATTGCAAAAAGCAGATCGCTTTTGACTAATCTAATTGAATTTCTTGTTGAAGTATCAGAGAAGGTTGATGAAGGGAATGCAGTGGATGTTGGCTATATGGATTTTAAGAAAGCATTTGACAAAGTACCACATGTAAAGCTGGTTCACAAAATTGAGGTTCATGGAATAGGAGGGTCAGTGTCAGCTTGGATTTTTAAAAAATGGTTCAAGGGCAGGAACAATAAGTTGTGGTAAATGGCTGTATTTCAGCTGGAGGACAGTAGTCAGTGGTGTTGCCTAAGGGTCAGTGTTAGGACCACTGGGGTTGTTCTCCTTGGAACAGAGAAGGCTGGTGGGAGATTTGATTGAAATGTACAAAATTGTGAGGGGCCTGGATAGAGTGGATGTGAAGGGCCTGTTTACCTTAGCAGAGAGGTCAGTGACCAGGGGACATAGATTTAAAGTGATTGGTAGAAAGATTAGGGGGAGAAGAGGAAAAATGTTTTCACCCAGAGGGTGGTGGGGGTCTGAAACTCGCTGCCTGAAAGGGTAGTAGAGCAAGAAACCCTCAACTCATTTCAAAGTGGTCTGGATAAGCACCTCAAGTGCTGCAGGGCGACGGACCAAATGCTGGAAGGTGGAATTAGGTTGGGTGGCTCGTTTTTCGGCAGGTGCAGACACGATGGGCCAAGTGGCCTCTTTCTGTGCTGCAAACTTTCTAGAATTCTATGATTCTATGACGTGGAGAGAATGTTTCCACGTGTGAGTGAATCCAAATCCGGGGGCCATGAATACAGTTACTGATAAATCCAATCGGGAAATAAGGAGAGATTTCTTTACTCAGAGTGTGGGTAGAATGTGGAAGTGGTTGAGGTGAATAAGTTGAGATGTTTTCAAAAGGAAACTAGGTGTAAATATGAGAGCAAAGGGAATAAAAAGGTCTGCTGAAAGGCTGAAATGAGGTAGATGGAATAGGAGCAGACACATGAGGTGTATGAGCACCTGTACAGACTAGTTGGACTGAATAGCCTGTTTGTGTACTGTGTATTCTATGTCATTCAATGTTATCTCCTTTTACAGGGGATTAGAAGGGGAGGATCTGCAAATGACAAACTCAAACCAAACATCACGTTAAGATCTGACAGAGTTACTCGATTCATCCGGAACAGAATATCATTGTCCTTTGAATGTGGAAGGAGAAATGTTTGTCTGTTCTGTCTGTGGGAAAAGATTTCAAACATCAGTGTAACTGGAAAAGCACCGAGACAGACACACACCCGAGTGAGAGTGTTCCAGTACACTGACTGTGAAAGAGTTTTAACCAGTTACACAACCTGAAATAACATCACCCCATTCACAGTGGGGAGAAACTGTAAACGGGTCTGTGTGTGGCTGAGACTTCAACTGATCGTCCAACCTGGAGAGACACAAGGACACCCGCACCATGGAGAAACTGTGGAAATGTGGAGACTGTGGGAAGAGATTCAATTCCCCATCCCAGCTGGAAACTCATCGGCGCAGTCACACTGGGGAGAGGCCGTTCACCTGCTCAGTGTGTGGGAAGGGATTCACTCAGTCATCCATCCTCTACACACATCAGCGAGTTCACACTGGAGAGAGACCATTCATCTGCCTTGAATGTGGGAAGGGATTTAATACTTTATCAAACCTCCAGACACACCAGCGGGTTCACTCTGATCAGAGACCATTTAAATGTTCTGACTGTGAGAAGAGCTTTAAAAGTACAAATGAGCTGCTGAGACACCAGCGAGTTCACACTGGGGAGAGGCCATTCACCTGCTCTGTGTGTGGGAAGGGATTCATTAATTCATCCAACTTGCTGGTACACCAGCGAGTTCATACTGGGGAGAGACCATTCGTCTGTCTTCAATGTGGAATGGGGTTTAATACTTTATCAACCCTCCAGAGACACCAGCGGGTTCACTCTGATAAGAAACCATTTAAATGTTCTGACCATGAGAGGAGTTTTAAAAGTAAAAATGAGCTGTTGCAACACCAAGGTACTCACACAGGGGAGAGGCCATTCACCTGCTCCATGTGTGGGAAGGGATTCATTCAGTCGTCCCACCTCACTCAGCACCAACTTGTTCACACAGATCAGAGGCCTTTTAAATGTTCTGACTGTGAGAAGAGATTTAAAAGTAAAAATGAGCTGCTACGACACCAACTTATTCACACAGGGGAGAGACCGTTCACCTGCTCTGACTGTGGAAAGGGATTCATTCAGTCATCCCACCTCACTGAACACCAACTTGTTCACACCGACCAGAGACCTTTTAAATGTCCTGACTGTGAGAAGAGATTTAAAAGTAAAAGGTATCTGCTAAGACATCAGCGAGTTCACACTGGGAAGCAGCCGTTCACCTGCTCTGTGTGTGGGAAGGGATTTGCTAATTCAAACAAACTGCTGAGGCACCAGCGAGTTCACCGGTGACTGCAGGGATTGGATTCTGCTGTTGTTGCTGCTGTTAATCATATCCTGACTGGAAACCTGTTTCTAATTGGGTTTCCCCCGGTCTCAGCACAAGGCTGCTTGCTTTTCGGGTTATATATCAATGATTTAGACTTAAATGTAGGGGTCATGATTAAAAAGTTTGCAGATGATACAAAAATTGGTTGTGTGGTTGATAATGAAGAAAAAAAGCTGCAGACTGGAGGAAGATATCAATGGACTGGTCAGGTAGGGACAGAAAAGGCAAATGGAATTCAATCCAGAGAAGTGTGAGATAATGCATTTGGGGAGGGCAAACAAGGCAAGGGAATGCACAGTGAATGGTGGGAACCTGCAAAGTGTAGAGGAACAGAAGGACCTTGGAGTGCGTGTCCCCAGATACCTGAATGTAGCAGGACAGGTAGATAAGGTGGTCAAGAAGGCATATGGGATGCTTATCTTTATTAGCCAAGGCCTAGAGTATAAAAGCAGGGAGATTATGCTGGAACTGTATAAAACACTAGTTAGAACCCCCACCCCTCACTGTTAGAGAACTGCATACAGTTCTGGTCACTACATTTAATCAACTATAAAGTAAGACTAGATCAATTAATTAGCATAAAACTAAAGACAATTTGATAATTTATCATATAATTACAGTTAGCGTTCAATTAATCAGACCTAGGGGATAATGTTAAATAACAAGGGATAGTCACAGTAAAAGTTTCTGAATTTTTCAGTCAATTTAAATCTGAGATATAAAAAAAAGAGTTCAGTAAAACATTTAAGTTAACTCCCTATAAAAGTGACATCAGCACAAAGGAAGCAGCCGACCGGTGAGTAGTTGGTGGGTCTTTATTTACTTAAATCTTCCGTTTATTCCAGTTTAGTCAATTAATACTCCAATAAATAACGACATAGCAGGGCATCTCAGTCCAGTGGAGGGAACATCCTGTTCCATGTGGGAACTCGAGGACACTTCTCATGTCCCGGACAACCACATGTGCAGCTGGAGCAGCAGGAAGCAAAGGGTAATGGTCAAGAGGTGTTTTTGTGACTGGAAGGCTGTTTCTAGTGGGGTTCCACATAGCTCAGTATTATATCAACATCAGTTATATCAACGATTTAGACTTTAACTTAGGTGTCATGATTAAGACGTTTGCAGCCTTGATGTTGACAGTGAGGAAGAAAGCTGTAGACTGCAGGAAGATATCAATGGCCTGGCCAAGCGAGCAGAAAAGAGACAAATGGAGTTCAATCCGGAGAAGTGTGAGGTAATGCATTTGAAGAAGCAATATTTTACTGGTAGAATACAGAGAAGTGTAGAGGAACAGAGAGAGACCTTGGAGTGCATGTCCACAGATCCCTGAAGGTATGGCAGGTAGATACGGTGGTTAAGAATGCAGATGGGATACATTCCTTTATTAGTCGAGGCATAGAATACAAGAGCAGGGAGTATTTCCAGTATTTTCTGTGGATGAAATGTCACAGACCTGAAACCTTAACTCTGTTTCTCTCTCCACAGTTGCTGCCAGACCTGCTGAGTATTTCCAACATTTTCTGTCTTTTAGGAGCAGGGAGGCTGTGCCAGACCCAAATAAAACACGAGCTAGACCAAAGCTAGAGTACTGCATACAGTTCTGGTAGAGAGAAACCTGGGAACTCCTGTTTGACAAATCTATTAGAGTTTTTTGAGGATGTAACTTGTAGGGTAGATAAAGGGGAACCAGTCGATGTAGTATACCTGAATTTTCAAAAGGCATTCGATAAAGTGCCACATAAAAGATGAATAGGTGACATAAGGGCTTATGGTGTTGGGGTAATATCTTCTTTGGCCTCCTTGTCTTGAGAGACAATGGGTAAGTGCTTGGAGGTGGTCAGTGGTTTGTGAAGCAGCGCCTGGAGTGGCTATAAAGGCCAATTCTAGAGTGACAGACTTTTCCACAGGCACTGCAGGTAAAGTTGGTTGTCGGGGCTGTTACACAGTTGGCTCTCGCCTTGCGCTTCTGTCTTTTTTCCTGCCAACTGCTAAGTCTCTTTGACTCGCCACTCTTTAGCCCCGCTTTTATGG
The DNA here is from genome assembly GCF_036365525.1 of Heterodontus francisci. NCBI lineage: Eukaryota > Metazoa > Chordata > Chondrichthyes > Heterodontiformes > Heterodontidae > Heterodontus > Heterodontus francisci. Next base: position 10,802,338 of record NC_090404.1, read on the forward strand.
CTGTCTGGCGATTGCCGGTAACTGGCTCCCACGACTTGTGGACAATGTCACAGAACATAATGTCACGTTTGCAGACGTCTTTAAAGTGGAGACATGGACGGCCAGTGGGTCTGATACCAATGACGAGCTCACTGTACAAAGCGTCCTTGGGGATCCTGCCATCTTCCATGTGGCTCACATGGCCAAGCCATCTCAAGCGCTGCTGACTCAGTAGTGTGTATAAGCTGGGGATGTTGGCCGCCTCGACTTCTGCATTGGAGATACGGTCCTGCCACCTGATGCCAAGGATTCTCCGGAGGCAGCGAAGATGGAATTAGTTGAGACGTCGCTCTTGGCTGACATACGTTGTCGAGGCCTTGCTGCCGTAGAGCAAGGTACTGAGGACACAGGCTTGATACACTCGAACTTTTGTGTTCCGTGTCAGTACACCATTTCCCCACACTCTCTTGGCCAGTCTGGACATAGCAGTGGAAGCCTTTCCCATGCGCTTGTTGATTTCTGCATCGAGAGACAGGTTACTGGTGATAGTTGAGCCTAGGTAGGTGAACTCTTGAACCACTTCCAGAGCGTGGTCGCCGATATTGCTGGATGGAGCATTTCCGATGTCCTGTCCCATGATGTTCGTTTTCTTGAGGCTGATGGTTGGGCCACATTCGTTGCAGGCAGCCGCAAACCTGTCGATGGGTCTCTGCAGACACTCTTCAGTGTGAGATGTTAATGCAGCATCATCAGCAAAGAGGACTTCCCTGATGAGGACTTTCCGTACTTTGGTCTTCACTCTAAGACGGGCAAGGTTAAACAACCTGCCATCTGATCTTGTGTGGAACAAAATTCCTTCTTCTGAAGACTTGAACGCATGTGAGAGCAGCAGGGAGAAGAAGTTCCCAAACAGTGTAGGTGCAAGAACACAGCCCTGTTTCACGCCACTCAGGATAGGAAAGGGGTCTGATGAGGCACCGCTATGCTGAATTATGCCTTTCATATTGTCATGGAATGAGGTGATGATACTTAGTAGCTTTGGTGGACATCCAATCTTTTCTAGTAGTCTGAAGAGACCATGTCTGCTGACGAGATCAAAGGCTTTGGTGAGATCTATGAAAGCAACGTAGAGGGGCATCTGTTGTTCACAGCATTTCTCCTGTAGCTGGCGAAGGGAGAACAGCATGTCAATGGTGGATCTCCGCTTGAAAGCCACACTGTGCCTCAGGGTAGACGCGCTCAGCCAGCTTCTGGAGTCTGTTTGAAACGACTCAAGCAAAGACTTTCCCCACTATGCTGAGCAGGGAGATTCCACGGTAGTTGTTGCAGTCACCGCGGTCACCCTTGTTCTTAGAGGTGATGATATTGGCATCGCGCATGTCCTGTGGTACTGCTCCCTCATCCCAGCACAGGCAAAGCAGTTCATGTAGTGCTGAGAGTATAGCAGGCTTGGCACTCTTGTAATGCTGTCCTTCCCAGGGGCTTTTCCACTGGCTACAGAATCAATGGCATCACTGAGTTCTGATTTTGATGGCTGTACGTCCAGCTCATCCAGGACTGGCAGAGACTGGGCTGCATTGAGGGCGGTCTCAGTGACAACATTTACCCTGGAGTACAGTTCTAGGTAGTGCTCCACCCAGCGGTCCATTTGCTTGCGTTGGTCAGTGATCATGTCCCCTGATTTAGACTTGGTGGGGGTGGGGGGGTGGTGTGGCGATCTTCCTGATGGTTGGCCCAAGAGCTCTCTTAATGCCATCATACATTCCTCTGGTGTTTCCGGTGTATTCATATAGTCGCGTGGATAGTGGATTGATTAATGGACAGGAAGCAGAGAGTGAGCATAAATGGGGCATTTTCAAGCTGGCAGGCAGTGAATAGTGGGGTGCCACAAGGATCAGTGCTGGGGCCTCCGCTATTTACACTATATTAATGACTTGGTTGAAGAGACCGAGAGTAATGTATCTAAGTTTGCTGATGATACAAAGTTCGGTGGAAAGGGATGCTGCGGGGAGATATAGGTTAAGTGAATGGGCAACAAGTTGGGAAAGGAAGTATTATATAAGGAAATGTGAAGTTGTTCACTGGTCATTAAAAATAGAAAAGCAGAATATTTTTTAAAAGGTGTGAAACTGGTAAGTTTTGATGTTGAGAGAGACTTGGGGATACTCATACAAGGAATGCACAAAGTTAACATGCAGGTGCAGGAGGCTATTAGGCAAATGGCATGTTGGCCTTTATTGCACTGGGATTGGAGTACAGGAATAAAGAAGTCTTACTAAAATTGTACAGGGCTTTGGTGAGACTGCACCTGGAATACAGTGTGCAGTTTTGGTCTCCACATTTAAGAAAGGATATACTTGCACTGGAGGCAGTGCAGCGAAGATTTACTAAATTGGTCGCTGGGATGAGGGGGTTGTCCTATGATGAGAGGCTGAGTAAATTGGGCCGATATTCTCTGGAGTTTAGAAGAATGAGAGGCGATTTAATTGAGACGTACAAGATTCTGAAAGGCCTTGATAGGGTAGAAGCTGAGAGATTGTTCCCACTGGTCAGGGAATCTACAACACTGGGACACAGTCTCACGATAAGGGGTCAATCATTCAGGACTGAGATGAGGCGAAATTACTTCACTCAAAGGGTTTGTGAATCTTTGGAATTCTCTACCCCAGAGGGTTGTGGATACTCCATCATTGAATACATTTAAGATAGATTTTAGGTCTCGCAGGGAACCAAGGGATATGGGGAGTGGGTAGGAAAGTAGGATTGAAGCCCAAGATCAGCCATGATCGTATTGAATTGCAGAGCAGGCTCAATGGGCTCCTATTTCTTTTGTTCTTGTGGTCTCCACATTACAGGGTAGGTGTGATTGCACCAGAGAGGGTACAGAGGAGATTTATGAGGATGTTGCCGGGACTGGAGAATTTTAGCTATGCTGAAAGATTGGGTAGGCTGGGGTTGTTTTCCTTGGAACAGAGGAGGCTGAGGGGAGATTTAATTGAGGTGCATAGAATTCTGAGGGGCCTAGGCTGAGTGGATAGGAAGGGCCTGTTGCCCTGAGCAGACAGGTTAATAACCAGGGGGCATAGATTTAAACTAATTGGCAGAAGGAATAGAGGGGAATGGAGAAATCATTTCACCCAGAGAGTGGTGGTGCATCTGGAACTCACAGCCTGAAAGGATGGTAGAGGCGGAAACCCTCATCACATTAAAAAAAAAACTTGGATATGCAGTTGAAGTGCTGTAACCTACAGGGCAATGAACCAGGAGCTCCAAAGTGGGGTTGGGCTGGATCGCTCTTTTTTGGCTGACAGACATGATGGGCTGAATGACCTCCTGTGCTGTAAATTTTCTAGCTTTCTATACTGATAGTTGGGGTTTGTTTCTGCTGATGTTAACCTCCAGCCCAGTTAGAGAGGTTAATATTCTGGATAGATGTCAAATAAATCAGCTTTGTTTCAACCACATTGTTGTAGATTTTTGTCTTTCCCACCTGAGTGTTTAACATCACCTGGCTGGAGCTCAGAAAGGACAATCTGGGGGGAGGATCGTACGGCAGGAACAGAACTTCAGCCTGAACACAGTCCTTCAGGGTCACACTGAGAGGGACAAACGGCACTTTGGTCTTTCTCTTCTCTCTTCACTGACAACAAAGTCCCTGTGTGGGTTAATCCTGAGATGTGTAAGAAATGTGTCCCAGCCGCTCTCTTCCATGGTTCAGAGCTCCTGGGCACGGAACAGAAGGCTTCTTTACAACTGTGTTTAGAGTCAGGAAGAACAACAGTGAATGCTGGAAACATGCTGTCAAATCAGAGATTGGTGTAAAACTGTTCCTGACTGAAAGTGAAACGGCAGGTTTAAGTTTCCAGTCTGAAAATGGCTGGTATGATGATTTAACATGTTTGTCTGAGAGATCTGAGTCCACCATTTTAACGCCTCTTTAAAATAAATTGGGTAAAGCCTGCATTTAAATAGCAGATTGAGAAGTTCAGCAGCCGGAGCCGGGAAGTGAGTGCGGGGACATCAGAGGATGAACCGCGGGGAAGCGGTGCTGCAGCGCTTTAAACGGGGAGCGTGGCCTCAGGGCCACAGTTAGCGGGCACCGCACCTCACAGTGTTTGTACCCCGGGGACAGGGGAGCAGAGCAACTGGAGCCCAACTTGCTGCAAATGGTTTGAAATTAAGCTGATTTATGAGAGAGTTTGGATCTTTATTCTCAGGGAGTTGGACATCAGACTGTCTCCTGTCAATATAGAGCTGCATTGAGGGGCCTGCAGCATCTTTGAAAGAGCTGCCATTTAGTCCCACTCTCCTGGCCTTTCCCCAGAGCCCTGCAAACTCTTTTTATATATTTATCCAATTCCGTTTGGAAAGGTACTGCCCTTTCAGGCAGTGTGTCCCAGATCACAGCAACTCACTGAGTATTTGATGTGTTTATTTGGTTGTCTTTTGTTTCATCCATTTGCTGAGTAAATTTAAATCGGGTTTGCAGGTGCATTGCTCTATTCACACATCAAAGGTGAGAGAGATGCTGTGGGACACAGGCTAAGTCCAGTAGCTGAAAGTGATTAACAGACTCGTTTTTGTGTTTAGTGATCCCGGGTTTGTTACTGATGCCTTCCCTGGATCCCAAGGCGAGGAGAGGCACTCTGCAAGGTATAGGGAGCTGGGACTTGCCCATGAGAGTAACCGAAGATATGAGAACTGAAATAGTCTAGAGTTAGAAAGGAGAAAAGGCCCAAAAATGGAACAGTCAGTAATAGGACGTCAATTAACCTCATCTTATCTTGGAGAAATTAAGGACCAGACAAAGTGTGTTTGAAACAACATTAATTCATTTGAGTGTTATCAGAATATTGAACTCCAGCCCAGGTATAGGGGTTTTCAACATCAGCAGAAATAAACTCCAACTGTTAGAATGAACATTATTCAGCCCTGGATGTTATTAACAGCAGCAATAACAGCAGAATCCAACCCCTGCTGTCACTTGTGAACTCGCTGGTGTTTCGTTGGGTGGGATGACTGAGTGAATCCCTTCCGACACTTTATTTATTTATTCAGAGATACAACACTGAAACAGGCCCTTTGGCCCACCAAGTCTGTGCCGACCAACAACCACCCATTTATACTAACCCTGCTGTAATCCCAAATTCCCTACCACCTACTTACACTAGGGGCAATTTACAATGGCCAATTTCCTCTCCCTAGTATGAATTCATTGGTGTTTCAGCAGATCCTTTTTTAACGTCCTTCTCACAGTCAGGACATGTAATAGGTCTCTGATCACTGTGAACAAGTTGATGTTCAGTGAGGCAGGATAACTGAGATGCCTTCTGTAAGAGTTCTGGGTCTTATTAACTGTAACTCTGTCAGTCTTTACCCAATAAATATTAATTTCTCCTTTTGAGAAAATGCAGGTAATGAGGTAATCTGGTGTAATATGAGAAAAGATTTATTAACAAAAGTAATACTTATCAAAAGTTAGGCAGTGATATTTACTGGCTCAATGCCGGTCTTGCCTCCTGATTCAGCCTCGGGTGCAAGTCGACACATGGTATCCTCTCTCTATCACCAGGTATGCAGTCTCCAACTTCACACTCTGCACTGTGTTGCTGCCAGCGAGTCTTTTTTACCCTTTCGGCTGCACTGCCTATGCTCATGATCAATGGTGTTCCCAGCCTCTGAATGGTTCAGGCAGTACATGATCAGCTTCTGATTGGTTCAGGCAGTGCATGATCAGCTTCTGATTGGTTCAGGCAGTGCATGATCAGCCTCTGATTGGTTCAGGCAGTGCATGATCAGCCTCTGATTGGTTCAGGCAGTGCATGATCAGCCTCTGATTGGTTCAGGCAGTGCATGATCAGCCTCTGATTGTTCTTTTTTCGAGTGGCAGTCACCTGTATATGTCACTTCCTGATTGGTTCCCTCAAGTGTCAGTCACCTGCACAACAGTACCCCACATGACAGCATTTTTGGTCCTTTCATTAAATTTAATGGCTTTCTTTGAAGATAATTTGGTGCCTCATTATAAAGTCTCCATGTCCATTTATCTGAGATAAGAAAGCAGTGTGGTGTCGGGAGTCATTCATTACTTTGAGGCTCATCGTCCTCAGTGTTTAATTGACGTATCGGTAACAATATTGCAGCTCGTATAGAATTCTCATTAAAACAGGGCTTTTACCATTGTTATGGTTGAAAGGGCTGTATCAGGAGTGTGGGATTTTAAAGGGACCTGCCAGTGATTGGTATGAGTTAATTAAAAGTGAATAACGTAACAAAAGAATACAATGACACATTACACAGTCTCAAGATTAATACAGATATTACAAAACTACTTCATACATAAAATCTACACATAACATGTATGAAACCAGCGTATAAAGACAATCAGTGTGCAGAGATCAGGGAGCAAGCTACACTTACAAAATACAGCAGGATACACTCATAAGTAACAAGAGCAAAAGGAAAAAGACTACATAACTACAAAACTAATTACAGAACTTAATTCTTAAACTTACAGAATTAAAGTAATACATAGGGCTGTTCTATAATTGGAAAGAAAATGACTGCTTTTTAAGGCATTACTGTGCAATTAACAAGTGAATGCCTTATGGAAAGAACTAATTTAAAACACAGAAGGCTCTGACAGTTGTTTTATATTTCAGGTATAGATGATAAGTTTTAATGGTTAGGGAGTTTGTGTCCGGATACAGCTGCAGACACTGGACCATTCAATCTTGACTGTCTTCACAGCAATAACTCTGTGATTAAACCACAAACTGCAGTTTTACGCGTAGGCCTAGACCATGTGTTCCACATGGCCTGAAGGGGTCGTAGAGGCAGGAACCCTCACAACATTTAAGAAGTATTGAGATGAGCACTTGAAATGCCATAGCAGACAAGGCTACGGGCCAAGTGCAGGAAAATGGGATTCAAATAGATAGGTGCTTGATGGCCGGCACGGACATGATGGGCCGAAGGGGCTGTTTCTGTGCCGTATAACTCTGTGGTATGTTTCACCTGTCAGATAAGAATGCAGCTACATCTTCACAGATAGTGATGCAGTCACATGTCCAACATTGATTACAATTAAGAACATATTAGGTTAATCGATTAATATAATTTGATTACGTGAGTATGACAAATAACTGGACTACAAGCTAATTGTTAAATATGATTTTTACTACAAGCTGAGTGGGACTGACCTCTCGGCTCCACTCAGACCTATCCAATCATAGCCAAAGAATCTCTAGCAATGGCTTCTCTTTTCACCCAGTTACCTTTGGAGTTTCCCAAGGATCTATCGATGGCCCCTTCTATCCCTCATCTATCTGCTGCCCCCTTGGTGCCATCATCCAAAGACATGACATCAGGTTCCACATGTACACTGATGACACCCATCTCTAACTCACCACCACCTCTCTTGACCCCTCCAGTGCTTCTGTGTTATCAGCCTGCTTGTCTATTCTAATGCTCTCTGACTGACCTCCACCCTGCTTAAACTTGAGCTCATCCAATCTCTGCTGCCTTTTACCCCAACCATCACAAAGTCCCACTCCTCCATCACTACTGTGCTCACTGACCTACAATGGCTCCAGGTCCACCAATGCCTTCAGTTTAAAATTCTCATCTCGGGTTCAAATCCCTTCAAGGCCTCACCCCTCCCTATATCTGTAACCTCCTCCAGCCGTACAACCCTCAGAGAACTCTGCATTCCTCCAACTCTAGCCTCTTACACATCCCTCACTCTCTCTGTCCCATTGGCTGTGCCTTCAGTCATTGGACCTAAGCTCTGGAATTCCCTCCCTATATCTCTCTGACAGTCCACATCTCTCCTCCTTTGAGACCCTCCTAAAAACCTACGTCTTTCACCAAGCTTTTAGTCAGCCCTGCTAATATCCCATTCTTTAGCTCAGTATCAATTTTTGGCTGACTTGTCAGTTTAAGCTTCTGAGATGCACTTTGGGACACTTTCCTACCTTAAAAGTGCAATGTAGATGACAGTTGTTTTTAAAATCACATTACAACAGACTGGGGAAGCTGGTAATAAAATAATATCTGGGTACACGGAGTTAGGTTGCAGATCAGCCATGATCTCATTGAATGGCAGAACAGGCTCGAGGGACTAAATGGACGACTCCTGTTCCAGTGTCCCGAATAAACTTGGACTCAAACACAGCTGATGAATGGAAAGTCATGGGGGAACTGGGGAGAAGGCAGTGCAACAGAAAACCAGCACTTGAGCAGAGTTAGAGAGTGGCGGAAGTCTGGGGAGAAAGTACAGGCCCATCGAGCCTGCTCCGCCGTTCAATTAGGTCCAGGCTGATCAATTAATTATCAACAAAACGAACCCCGACTATCAGAATGAACATGGTTCAGTCCTGAATGTGATTAACAGCAACAATAACAGCAGAATCCAACACTTGCAGTCACTTGTGAACTCGCTGATGTCTCATCAGGTGGGATGACCGAGTGAATCCTTTCCCACACACGGAGCAGGTGAACGGCCTCTCCCCAGTGTGAACTCGCTGGTGTGTCAGAAGGTTGGATGACTGATTAAATCCCTTCCCACACACGGAGCAGGTGAATGGTCTCTCCCCAGTGTGAACTCGCTGGTGTGTCAGAAGGTTGGACGACTGATTAAATCCCTGCCCACACACAGAGCAGGTGAACGGCCTCTCCCTGGTGTGAATGCGTTGGTGTCTCAGCAGGAGGGACGAATTAATGAATCCCTTCCCACACACAGAGCAGGTGAACGGCCTCTCCCCAGCATGAACTTGCTGGTGTGTCAGAAGGTTGGATGATCGCTTAAATCCCTGCCCACAAACAGAGCAGGAAAATGGCCTTTCCCCAGTGTGAACTTGCTGATGTGTCAGAAGGTTGGAAGATCGCTTAAATCCCTGTCCACAAATGGAGCAGGTGAACGGTCTCTCTCCAGTGTGAACCCGCTGGTGTGACCGCAGGTTGGATGAATCAATGAATCCCTTCTCACACACAGAGCAGGTGAATGGCCTCTCCCCCGTATGAACTCGCTGGTGTGTCAGAAGGTTGGACAATCGCTTAAATCCCTGCCTACACGCAGAACAGGAGAATGGCCTCTCCCCAGTGTGAACTCGCTGGTGTGCTAGAAGGTCAGACAATTGACTATATCCCTTCCCACACACAGAGCAGGTGAACGGCCTCTCTCCTGTGTGAATTCGCTGGTGCGCCCGCAGGTGGGATGAATCAATGAATCCCTTCTCACAGACGGAGCAGGTGAACGGCCTCTCCCCTGTGTGAACTCGCTGGTGTTTCAGCAGGTCGGATGACTGAGTGAATCCCTTCTCACACACTGAGCAGGTGAACGGCCTCTCCCCAGTGTGACTGCGTCGATGTATTTCCAGCTCGGACGGGTAATTGAATCGCTTCCCACAATCCCCACACTTCCATGGTTTCTCCATGATGCAGGTGTCCGTGTGACTCTCCAGGTTGGATGATCAGTTGAAGCCTTGGCCACACAGAGAACACGTGTATGTTTTCTCACCACTGATCTTTGGTTTGACTTTCCTGTCTGCAAATCCTCCCCTTCTAACACCCTGTAAAAGGAGTTTACAAAAGTCATCACAGTCAGTACAGGATAGAAATTCAGAACAGACAATTCTAGTTTCTACGCAACATTTCTTCCTCTCTTGTTCCCCCAAAGCTGTAAATCCCCATCCCACACACTCTGCCTCCTCCCTGTGCTGAAATCCAAACCTATTACACCATTTCTTTCCTCCACTGCCAGTTTTCTCCCTCCCTCTACTCTGACTGGGTTCAGTTCTCCAGCCCCTGTGTGCAGAGTGAGAATCAAATCAATGAGTCAATGATTTTCGCTCCTGGTGACTGGGAGGCGGAAGTCGCGCCCACTCTCTGTGTCGTCACCAAGATGGCCGCGCATGCGCTCTGTCCGTCTCTCAACCAAGATGGCGGCCGATATCTGGACCTGTTCCCGGGAAAACCCCGGAGCTGCAAACACGAGACCTCGAAGTTCTTATTCGGGGCTTGCGGTCTACACCAAATATTTCTGAAGCCTCCCTGCCACCCGCCGACTCCATTCTTGCCCTGCGCCCCGGCGACTCTCACCCACTGCTAAAGCGCATCCAGCATTCGTCCTGTTCTGATCAAAGTGATACTGCGCATGCTCCAGATAATGTCCATCCCCGCGCCTGCGCACTGGGCCCTTCGTGTGAATTTCACAGAATGGTTCAGCCCAGGAAATGACTGTGATGGATATTCTGCAAAGACAGCCCTGAGTCTTTCAGTGCCATAAACTATCTTTCTATAATTCCACCAATTTAAGATAGGTGTTAATTTACTTAAAGTAAACCCATTTAAAGTAAATTGGTTAAAGTCTGCATTAAAATATCAGATGGAGGAGTTTACAGGATCCTGTTAACTGCTGGGACAATTATACAACTGACATTTGATCTCCAGATAAAGAAGGACCTGCAGCATGTTTCCAGGAATTCCCTGTTTTATTGAAGTGAGTGTCAGACACCAGGATAACTAAAAATACATGACCCAGAATCACAGAAATATTACGGCACTGAAGGAGGCCATTCAGCCTGTCATGTGTGCACTGGCTCTCTGAAGGATCAATTTACCTAGTACCATTCCCTGCCTTCTCCCTGTAGTCCTGCACATTCTTCCTTTTCAGATTGTAAACCAATTCCCTCTTGAATGCCTCAATTAAATCTACCTCCACCACACTCTCAGCCAGTGCATTCCAGATCCTAACCACTTGCTGCATGAAAAAGTTTTTCCTCATGTCCCCATTGCACCTTTTGCCAATCACCTTAAATCTGTGCCCTTTTGTACTCGATTCTTCCACCAATGGGAACAGTTTTTTCCCGATCTACTCTGTCTACACCCCTCTTGCTTTTGACTACTTCTATCAAATCTCCACCCAACCTTCTCTTCTCCAATCTATCTACGTAACTGAAGTTTCTCATCCTGGAACCATTCCCCTGAATCTCACAGAATCACAGAATTGTTACAATGCAGAAGGAGGTCATTTGGCCCATCATGTCTGCACCAGCTCTCCAAAAGAGCAATTCACTTAGTGCCTTTTCCCCATAACCCTGCACATTCTTCCTTATCCAATAACAGTCTAATTCCCTTTTGAATGCCTCGATTGAACCTGCCTGCACCACACTCTCAGACAGCACATTCCAGACCTTAACCACTCGCTGCGTGAAAATGTTTTTCTTCATGTCGCTTTTTCTTCTTTTACCAATTACTTTAAATCTGTGCCCTCTTGTTCTCAATCATTTCATGAGTGGGAACAGTTTCTCTCTATCTACTCTATCCACACCCCTCATGATTTTGAATACCTCTATCAAAGCACCTCTCAACCTTCTTTTCTCCAAGGAAGATAGTCCTAACTTCTCCAATCTATCTTCATAACTGAAATTCCTCATCCCTGGAACCATTCGTGTGATTCTTTTCTGTACTCTCTCAATTGTCTTCACATCTTTCCAAAAGTACGGCATCCAGAACTGAACGCAATGCTCCACTTGAGGCGACCAATGTTCTGTATAAGTTTAACGTAACTTCCTTTGGGCACATTCACTTCAGTGGGGAATGCTGGGTAACAGCTTCATCATCGAAAGACCCATTCAGTGATTAGAAAATAATTGTCTTTGATCCTATTGAGATGAAATTAATGAAAAATTCACACAGAAACCCAAGTTCAAGGTCCCTCTGCTATGCTCCAGTCCCGAATGTGATTAATAACAGCAAGTCCTGCAGTCACAGGTGAACTCAGTGGTATCTCAACAATTGGGGTTAATTTCTTCCCACACACAGTATATTAAACAGCCTCTCTCCACTCGGAGAATGCACTGATCATGCATCAGCTGCTTTGAACTTTTAAAGATTTTCCCACACAGAATGTTCAAAGGACATTTTCTGATGTGGAAAACACCCAGGGCAGGTACAACACAGATCAAATACAGTGTAAATCTCCCTTTACACTGCACCATCAAATGCTGCCAGGGCAAGTACAGTACGGGTTAGATATAGAGTAAAGCTCCCTCTACACTGTCCCATCAAACACTCCCAGGGCAGGTAGAGCATGGGTTAGAAACGGAGTAAAGCTCCCTCTACACTGTCCCCATCAAACACTCCGAGGGCAGGTACAGCACCGGTTAGGCAGTCAACTGGGGCCCTGACTAACCCTTTAAAAAAAAAGAAAAGAGAAAATAAAAGAAAAAACAGTTTACATATAGACTAATGCTCCCTCTACACTGCAGGATCAAACACTTCCAGCCCATAATGAGCAGGGCTCAGGGAGATTGGTTACTGGGCACTGCAGTGATGTCATAAAGCATCTCCAATCAGCCCAGCTGCTCCTCACTTCGTCCCTTTAAATCTGGGGAGCTGGGACATCCTGTCTCAAAACACATCCACCCTGTTCATACTGAGAATCCCAGGGTGGAGAGCTGGGACATCCTGTCTCAAAACACATCCACCCTGTTCATACTGAGAATCCCAGGATGGAGAGCTGGGACATCCTGTCTCAAAACACATCCCACCCTGTTCATACTGAGAATCCCAGGATGGAGAGCTGGGACATCCTGTCTCAAAACACATCCCACCCTGTTCATACTGAGAATCCCAGGGTGGAGAGCTGGGACATCCTGTCTCAAAACACATCCCACCCTGTTCATACTGAGAATCCCAGGGTGGAGAGCTGGGACATCCTGTCTCTAAACGCATCCCACCCTGTTCATACTGAGAATCCCAGGGGAAGGGCCAAGGGCCAGAGTATGGGACATGGCCAAGGTGGCAGGTATGAGGGATAAGGTGGTAAAGAGGAGGAGAGATGCTGCAGTGTGGGAGACGAGGGAGGAAACTGTTAATTCCTAGGGGCAGATCCGACAAAGTGTTTCAATTGGTGGGTCGAGCAGAGAAGCTGAAACCAAACCAAAGGGAACAAATAAAGATCCAATCCAAGGGAACAAGCTGCAAAACAATGGGAAAAAGCAACATTGATGCAAAATTGTTCATTGAGCGAGTATGGACTTTGAGCTTTTAAAGATTTTCCATCACTCAGAATGTTCAAAGGAACTTTTCTGATGTGGAAAACACTCAGGGCAGGTACAACACAGATCAAATACAGTGTAAATCTCCCTCTACACTGCACCATCAAATGCTGCCAGGGCAAGTACAGTACGGGTTAGATATAGAGTAAAGCTCCCTCTACACTGTCCCATCAAACACTGTGTTTTGAGACAGGATGTACCAGCTCTCCACTCTGGGATTCTCAGTATGAACAGGGTGGGATGTGTTTTGAGACAGGATGTCCTAGCTCTCCACCCTGGGATTCTCAGTATGAACAGGTGGGATGTGTTTTGAGACAGGATGTCCCAGCTCTCCACCCTGGGATTCTCAGTATGAACAGGGTGGGATGTGTTTTGAGACAGGATGTCCTAGCTTTATTGATAAAGAGTAGATTAGCCAACAACACCATTATCACATTGTACGGATGCTAAGAGATGGAACTTGGTCTTTCTTCTTTTACAATTCCTCTGGTAGTAGCATCTCATCGTGACTTCCCCAGATTCACACAAATATTCACTGAGAATCAGTCTCTAATGGCTGCTGAAACACCCACAATCCCGTGCGCCTCAAACGCCGCTCTATCTGTCGCGGGGTGACCAGGGTATCACGCATGCGCAGAGGCCACTCTATCTCGGGCCTTTGGTTCAGGTTGAAGCCGGAGAGCAATGGAAGCGATGGATAGTGAGCGTGGATAATGCTCATTGTTGAATATTCGGGCCTGGGGCTGCACTCGGTATTTGTAAATCCCGCTCCCGCCAGCAACTTCTCACCTGATAACGCACAATGCCCGGGTGATTGACGGCAGGTTCTGATCAATAGGAGAAGGGGGTAGGGCTGAAGGCCCTGTTATGGGATCCGCCCATGGGGTGGTACGCAAACTGCCCGTCGCTCCTTCCGAATGGTTGGAGGACTCACAACCTGTTCGGTCCTCCAGACCCGCCCCTGCTCTTCCCACTGGTCCGGAGCTCCCGTCAATCAGTTACGCGAACGGTGTAAGCTGAGCATGCGCGGCGGCAGTGGCTGAGGCTGGGACTCCAGGTGAGAAGGAGCCGGGTTAATAAAGCCCGGGGCTCGCAGGCTGCAGACACATCGAGTGCGGAGCCAGGAGCCAATCTAAACTGCGAGATTACAACAAACAACAAGATCAACCCCCAACCGCGACTTCCACCGCTTTCCTCCGGTCCGAATCTCAACAAAGAGCAGAGACTGTTGCAAAATCAGAGAGGCAGGGAGCGTCTCTAAATGGAGGGGAAATGGGGACTGGTCAGGGAGCGTCTCTAAATGGGGGAGAAATGGGGACTGGTCAGGGAGTATCTGCAAATGGAAACTGGTCAGGGAGCGACCATCATCAAAACGGGGAGATATTACAGTGGCCAGAGTGTTGAAGGAGAGAGAGAGAGAGCACATACACCCAGACAGAGTCAGCACCTTCAGGGGAGGAGAGAGAAGGGAACCCGTGAATGTAGAACTGAACCCAGACACAGCACCTTCAGGGGAGGAGAGAGAAGGGAACCCGTGAGTGTTGAACTGAACCCAGACACAGTCAGCACCTTCAAGAGAGGGAGAAAAGTCGATCAAGGGTAGACTTATTGTAGATGGTGCGAAGGGTTTGGATTTCAGCCCAGGGAAGATGGAGAGTGTGTGGGATGGGGATTTAAAGCTATGGGGGAAACGAGAGAGGAAAAAATGTTTCTGTTCTGAATTTCGATCCTGTACTTACAGTGATGACTTTTGTAAACTCTTTTTACAGGGTATTAGAAGAAGACAATTTGCAGACTAAAACGAAACATCACATCAGATCTGACAGAGTTACTCAGTTCATCAGGACCTGAATATCATCGATCTTCAACTGTGGAAGGAAAAATGTTTGTCTGTTCTGTCTGTGGGAAAAGATTTCAAACATAAGTGTGACTGGAAAAGCACCGAGACACACACACCCGAGTGAGAGTGTTCCAGTGCACTGACTGTGGAAAGAGCTTTAACAAGTTACACAGACTGAAAAAACATCACCCCATTCACAACGGGGAGAAACTGTACACGTGTTCTGTGTGTGGACAAGGCTTCAACTGATCATCCAACCTGGAGAGACACAAGGACACCCTGCCCACGGAGAAACCATGGAAATGTGGAGACTGTGGGAAAGGATACAATTACCCATACCAGCTAGAAACTCATCAACGCAGTCACACTGGGGAGAGGCCGTTCACCTGTTCTGTGTGTGGGAAGGGATTCACTCAGTCATGCAGTCTCCAGACACACCAGCGAATTCATACTGGAGAGAGGCCATTCACCTGCCTTGAATGTGAGAAACGATTTAATGTTTTATCAAACCTCCTGTCACACCAGCGGGTTCATTCTGATAACAGACCGTTTAAATGTTCTGACTGCGACAAGGGCTTTAAAAGTAAGAAGGATCTACAGAGACACCAAAGCACTCACACCGGGGAGAGGCCGTTCACCTGCTTTGTGTGTGGGAAGGGATTCACTCAGCCATCCCACCTTCTGAGGCACCAGCGCGTTCACACTGGGGAGAGGCCGTTCACCTGCACTGAGTGTGAGCAAAGATTCTCTCATTCCTCTGACCTACAGACACACCAGCGAATTCACACAGGGGAGAGACCGTTCACCTGCTCTGTGTGTGGGAAGGGATTCACTCAGTCATCCAACCTCACAACACACCAACTTGTTCACACTGATCAGAGACCTTTTAAATGTGCTGACTGTGAGAAGAGATTTAAAAGCAAGTGGAATCTGCTGGCACACCAACGCAGTCACACTGGGGAGAGGCCGTTCACTTGCTCTGTGTGTGGGAAGGGATTCACTCAGTCAAACAATCTGCTGAAACACAGGCACATTCACATGCGACAGCAAGAGTTGGATTCTGCTGTTATTGCTGATAATCAGATCCAGGAGTGAACAACTGTCAGAATGAACCTGGGAGTTTGTTTCTGCTAATGTTAATAACCCCAATAACTAGGCTGGAGTTTAATATTCCCAATAAATGTGAAATAAATCAGCTTTGTTTTAAATACATTGTTGTAGATTTTTGTGTTTCCCACCTGAGTGTTTAACATCACCTGGCTGGAGCTCAGAAAGGACAATCTGGGGGGAGGATCGAACGGCAGGAACAGAACTTCAGCCTGGACACAGTCCTTCAGGATCACACTGAGAGGGACAAACGGCACTTTGGTCTTTCTTGTCTCTTTTCACTGACAACAAAGTCCCCGTGCGGGTTAATCCTGAGGCCTGTAAGAAATGTGTCCCAGCTGCTCTCTTCCATGGTTCAGAGCTCCTGGGCACAGAATGGAAGGCTTCCTTACAACTGTGCTCAGAGTCAGGAAGAACAACAGTGAATGCTGGAAACGTGCTGTCAAAAGATCATAAGAACTAGGAGCAGGAGTAGGCCATCCGGCCCCTCGAGCCTGCTCCGCCATTCAATAAGATCATGGCTGATCTTTTCGTGGACTCAGATCCACTTACCCGCGCTCCCACCGTATCCCTTAATTCCTTTATTGTTCAAAAAGATATCTAACTTAGCTTTAAAGACGTTTACTGAAGAAGCGTCAACTACTTCACTGGGCAAGGAATTCCATAGATTAACAACCCTCTGGGTGAAGAAGTTCCTTCTTAATTCAGTCCTAAATCTGCTCCCTCTAATCTTGAGGCTATGCCCTCTTGTCCTAGCTTCACCTGCCAGTGGAAACATCCTCTCTACTTGTATCTTATCTATTCCCTTCATGATTTTATATGTTTCTATAAGATCCCCCCCTCATTCTTCTGAACTCCAATGAATATAATCCCAATCTACTCAGTCTCTCCTCATAAGCCAACCCCCTCAACTCCGGAATCAACCTAGTGAACCTCCTCTGCACCCTCTCCAGTGCCAGTATATCCTTTCTCAAGTAAGGAGACCAAAATTGCACACAGTACTCCAGGTGCGGCCTCACCAGTACCTTATACAGCTGCAACATAACCTCTCTGCTTTTAAACTCAATCCCTTTAGCAATGAAGGACAAAATTCCATTTGCCTTCCTAATTACTTGCTGTACCTGCAGACCAACCTTCTGCGATTCATGCACAAGGACACCTCGGTCCCTCTGCATAGCAGCATGCTGCAACTTTTTACCATTCAAGTAATAATCCTTTTTACTGTTACTCCTACTGAAATGAATGACTTCACATTTATTAACATTGTATTCCATCTGCCAGACCTTTGCCCACTCACTCAATGTATCTATGTTCCTCTGCAAAGTTTCACAGTCACCTGCACACTTTGCTCTGCCACTCATCTTAGTGTCATCTGCAAACTTTGACACCCTACACGTGGTCCCCAACTCCAAATCATCTATATAAATTGTAAATAATTGCGGTCCCAACACCGATCCCTGAGGCACACCACTAGTGACTGATTGCCAACCAGAATAGCACTCATTTATCCCCACTCTCTGCTTCCTGTTAGTCAACCAATCCTCTATCCATGCTAATACTTTACCCCTAACGCTATGCATCCTTATCTTATGCAGCAGCCTCTTGCACGGCACCTTGTCAAAGGCCTTTTGGAAATCTAGGTACACCACATCCACTGGGTCCCCATTGTCCACCTTGCTCGTAATGTCATCATAGAATTCCAAAAGATTTGTCAAGCATAACCTGCCCTTCATGAACCCATGCTGCGTCTGCCCAACGGGACAATTTCTATCTAGAAGTCAAATCAGAGATTGGTGTAAAACCGTGATCTGTTCCTGACTGAAAGTAAAGCAGACAGCTGTCCCACAGACTAGTCAAGCAGCAACCTGACACAGTCATACTCACGGAATCTTACCTTACAGACAATGTCCCAGACACCGCCATCACCATCCCCGGGTATGTCCTGTCCCACCGGCAGGACAGACCCAGCAGAGGGAGGGAATTACCCTGGGAGTCCGCAACATTGACTCCAGACCCCAAGAAGGCTCATGACTTCAGGTCAAACATGGACAAGGAAACCTGCTGATTTAAAAAAAAATCTTTCATGGGATGTAGGCGTCACTGGCCAGGCCAGCATTTATTGCCCATCCCTAATTGCCCTTGAGAAGGTGGTGGTGAGCTGCCTTCTTGAACCGCTGCAGTCCTTGGGAGGTAGGTATTTCAACAGTGCTGTTAGGAAGGGAGTTCCAGGATTTTGACCCAGAGACAGTAAAGGAACGGTGATATAGTTCCAAGTCAGGATTGTGTGTGACTTGGAGAGGAACTTGTAGGTGGTGGTGTTCCCATGTATTTGCTGCCCTTGTCCTTCTAGTTGGTAGAGGTCACGGGTTTGGAAGGTGCTGTCTAAGGAGCCTTGGTGCATTGCCGTGGTGCATCTTGTAGATGGTACACACTGCTGCCACTGTGCATCGGTGGTTGAGGGATTGAATGTTTGTGGATGGGGTGTCAATCAAGCGGACTGCTTTGTCATGGATGGTGTCGATTGTCTTGAGTGTTGTTGGAGCTGCACCCATCCAGGCAAGTGGAGAGTATTCCATCACACTCCTAACTTGTGCTTTGTAGGTGGTGGACAAACTTTGGGGAGTCGGGAGATGAATTACATGCCGCAGAATTCCTAGCCTCTGACCTGCTCTTGTAGCTATGGTATTTATATGGCTACTCCAGTTCAGTTTCTGGTCAATGGTAGCCCCTAGGATGTTGATAGTGGGGGATTCAGCGATGGTAATGCCATTTAATGTCAAGGGGAGATGGTTAGATTCTCTCTTGTTAGAGATGGTCATTGTCTGGCACTTGTGTGGCCTGAATGTTACTTGCCACTTATCAGCCCTGGATGTTGTCCAGGTCTTGCTGCATTTCTACATGGACTGCTTCAGTATCCGAGGAGTCGCGAATGGTGCTGAACATTGTGCAATCATCAGTGAACATCCCCACTTCTGACCTTATGATTGAAGGAAGGGTATTCATGAAGCAGCTGAAGATGGTTGGGCCTAGGACACTACCCTGAGGAACTCCTGCAGTGACGTCCTGGAGCTGAGATGATTGACCTCCAACAGCCACAACCATCTTCCTTTGCGCTCGATATGACTCCAACCAGCGGAGAGTTTTCCCCCTAATTCCCATTGACTTCAGTTTTGCTAGGGCTACTTGATGCCATACACTGTCAAATGCTGCCTTGATGTCAAGGGCAGTCACTCTCACCTCACCTCTTCAGTTCGGCTCTTTTGTCCATGTTTCAACCAAGGCTGTAATGAGGTCAGGATCTGAGTGGCCCTGGCAGAACCCAAACTGAGCATTACTGAGCAGGTTATTGCCAAGCAAGTGCCACTTGATGGCACTGTTGATGACACCTTCCATCACTTTACTGATGATCTAGAGTAGACTTGATGGGGTGGTAATTGGTCGGGTTGGACTTGTCCTGCTTTTTGTGTACAGGACATACCTGGGCAATTTCCCACATTGCAGGGTAGATGTCAGTGTTGTAGCTGTACTGGAACAGCTTGGCTAGAGGCGCGGCAAGTTTTGGAGCACAGGTCTTAAGTACTATTGCCGGAATATTGTCAGGGCCCATAGCTTTTGCAGTATCCAGTGCCTTCAGTCATTTCTTGATATCACGCAGAGTGAATCGAATTGGCTTAAGTCTGGCATCTGTGATGCTGGGGACTTCAGGAGGAGGCCGAGATGGATCATCAACTCGGCACTTCTGGCTGAAGATTGTTGCAAAGTTTCTGCCTTATCTTTCGCACTGATGTGCTGGGCTCCCCCATCATTGAGGATGGGGATATTTGTGGAGCCACCTCCTCCAGTTAGTTGTTTAATTGTCCACCACCATTCATGACTGGATATGGCAGGACTGCAGAGCTTAGATCTGATCCATTGGTTATGGGATCGCTCAGCTTTGTCTATCGCGTGCTGCTTATGCAGTTTGGTATGCAGATAGTCCTGTGTTGTAGCTTCATCAGGTTGACACCTCATTTTGAAGTATGCCTGGTGCTGCTCCTGGCATACTCTCCTGCACTCTTCATTGAACCAGGGTTTGTCTCCTGGCTTGATGGTAATGGTGAGTGGTGGATATGCTGGGCCATGAGGTTGTGATTGGGTACAATTCTGCTGCTGCTGATGGCCCACAGCACCTCATGGATGCCCAGTTTTGCATTGCTAGATCTGTTCGAAATCTCTCCCATTTAGCACGGTGGTCGTGCCACACAACACGATGGATGGTATCCTCAATGTGAAGGCGGGACTTTGTCTCCACAAGGACTGTGCGGTGGTCACTCCTACCAATACTGTCATGGACAGATGCATCTGCAGCAGGCAGATTGGTGAGGACGAGGTCAAGTATGTTTTTCCCTCTTGTTGGTTCCTTCACCACCTGCAGCATACCCAGTCTAGCGGCTATGTCCTTTAGGACTCGGCCAGGCCGGTCAGTAGTGGTGCTACCGAGCCACTCTTGGTGGTGGACGTTGAAGTCCCCCACCCAGAGTACATTCTGCGCCATTGCCACCCTCAGTGCTTCCTCCAAGTGCTGTTCAACACGGAGGAGTACTGACTCATCAGCTGACTCATCCATTGTCTTGGATAAAATACAAGGACCACTTGTCATCACAGAATCATAGAAATTTGTTGCACAGAAGGAGGCCATTCAGCCCATTCTATCTGTGCCAGTGAAAAAGAATTATTCAATCTCATCCCACTTTCCACTCTTGCCTCATAGCCCCATAGGTTACAGCCTCAAGTGAATATCCAAGTGTTTTTTTAAATGTGCTGAGGGTTTCTGCCTCTACCACTCTTCCAGTTCCAGACCCCCATCACCCTTTGGGTGAAAAAATTCCTCAACTCGCCTCTAATCCTTCCACCAATTAATTGAAATTTATGCCCCCGTTTATTAAACATAACCACTCTCAAAACAACCCCAGCCTATCCAATCTTTCCTCATAACTATATTTCTAAAGTCCTGGCAACATCATTTGAATCTATCTGTTTCTGCTCTAGTGCGATCACATACTTATCCAGTGACCAGAACTGTACCCAGTACTCTCGCTGTGGTCTAACTAGTGTTTTATACAGTTCCAGCATAACTGCTCCCTCATCTTCCTTTGATTTCAATGTAATGGAAACTGACAGTTGGAACCTGTCAGCATTTGAAAGATATTTACAAATGATTCAAGGGTTCCTTACAGTTGGGATCTTTCTCTATTCTGTCCACTCAAGGTGTTAGATAACAGACTTTCATCCGTGAATATCGAGCTGGAGTATTAGGCTGTGATGAGACAAAACTGGATGGGTGGGTGAGTTGTGAGGAGGATGCAGAGAGGCTTCAGGGTGATTTGGACAAGTTGAGTGAGTGGGCTAATGCATGGCCCACTTTGGGTAGTTATCCACTTTGGTAGCAAAAACAGGAAGGCAGATTATTATCTGAACGGCTATAAACTGAGAGAGGGGAATATGCAGCGAGACCTGGGTGTTCTCGTACACCAGTCGCTGAAGGTAAGCATGCAGGTGCAACAGGCGGCAAAAAAGGCAAATGGTATGTTGACCTTCGTAGCGAGAGGATTCGAGTACAGGAGCAGGGATGTCTTGCTGCAATTATACAGGGCCTTGGTGAGGCCACACCTGGAATATTGTGTGCAGTTTTGGTCTCCTTATCTGAGGAAGGATGTTCTTGCTATAGAGGGAGTGCAGCGAAGGTTTACCAGACTGATTCCTGGGATGGCGGGACTGACGTAAGAGGAGAGATTGAGTAGGTTAGGATTATATTCGCTGGAGTTCAGAAGAGTGAGGGGGGAAATCTCATAGAAACCTAGAAAATTTTAACAGGACTTGACAGGGTAGATGCAGAAAGGATGTTCCCGATGGTGGGGGAGTCCAGAACCAGGGGTCATAGTCTAAGGATACGGAGTAAACTTTCACGACTGAGATGAGGAGAAATTTCTTCACCCAGAGAGTAGTGAGCCTGTGGAATTTGTTACCACAGAAAGCAGTTGAGGCCAAAACATTGTATGTTTTCAAGGAGTTAGATATAGCTCTTGGGTCTAAAGGGATCAAAGGGTAGGGGGGGGGGAGGTGGAAGGGGGAGCAGGCTACTGAGTTGGATGATCAGCCATGATCATAATGAATGGTGGAGCAGGCTCGAAGGGCCGATTGGCCTACTCCTGCTCCTATTTTCTATGTTTCTACGTGATGTGTTTCCTTGTTCATTTTGTTGACTCTAAATATTGAGTCTTGTGGTTTCAGTCAAGCACAACAACAGATTGTCTTTTACTGACTTTATTAACAGCACTGCACTAATACAGACAGAGTATAGTTACCCGATCCAGAGAACAGAGATAATACAGTGGATTCAGAGCTCTCTTCGCCACAGGTCTGACCGAACGAGCTGCAGCTACACTGGCGATATTTATATTTAACTTGTTCACTGCATTGGTGATCAGCCCCTGATCAAACCATAACCACAATGATATCTGTGCATTGCTCTGACTGTGAGCACACAAGGCGGTGTCACTATCACACACAGATACTGTTTCCTTGTTTCACATCTCTGAACAAAGACCATCTCTTTACACATCCCCTTTCTACACAATTGCCGAAGACATGAGCAAGGATGTGAGGCTCATTAATCTACACCCACATTTCAGAACAGCAAAGGTTACACTGGGACAAAGGTTCAGTTATTCTCCATTGCAGGCAAAATACAGAGCAGTACAGCAGCAGACTGACAGCTTAACCGAGTCTCCTCAGTCTGCAGGCTCCTGTTAAATATATTTCTTGAGTGGATTTAAATTTAAACCAGGTTTGCAGGTGTGATGATCTAGTCACACATCAAAGGTGAGAGAGATGCTGTGGGACACAAACTGAGTCTGGTAGCTGAAAGTGATTAACAGACTGGGTTTTGTGTTTAGTGATCCTGGGTGCGTTACTGATACCTTCCCTGGATCCCAAGGTGAGGACAGGCACTCTGGAGGGAAGAGGAGCTGGGACTTATCCATGAGAGTAACCGAAGGTATGAGAACTGAAATAATCTAGTGTTAGAAAGGAGAAAAGGCCAAAAATGGAGCAGTTACTAACACGATGTCAATTAGTCTCCTCCTATCCTGCAGTAATATAGAACACAACATGTTCTGTGATTCCACCAAAACTGATTTATTTGACAGCGATGCAGAATATTAAACTCTAGCCCAGTGATAGGGGTTAGTAACAGCAGCAGAAACAAAGGATGTGATTCACAGTAGAATCCAACCACTGCAGTCAAATGTGAACTCGCTGGTGTCTCAGCAGGTGTTGTGACTGAGTGAATCCCTTCCCACACACAGAGCAGGTGAATGGTCTCTCCCCAGTGTGAACTCGCTGGTGTGCCTGAAGGTTGGACAAACGACTGAATCCCTTCGCGCACACAGAGCAAGTGAATGGCCTCTCCCCAGTGTGAATTAGCTGGTGTTTCTGCAGAGTTGATGAGTGAGTGAATCCTTTCCCACACACAGAGCAGGTGAACGGCCTCTCTGCAGTGTGAATGTGTTGGTGTGTCAGTACTTCACTTGTGCTTTTAAAGCTCTCTCACACCAAACATTTAAAAGATCTATCAGTGTGAACTCGCTGGTGTGTCAGCAGGATGGATAACTGAGCGAATCCCTTCCCACAGATGGAGCAGGTGAACGGCCTCTCCCCAGTGTGAACTCGCTGGTGTTTCTGCAAGGTGCATGACTGAGTGAATCCCTTCCCACACACAGAGCAGGTGAACGGCCTCTCTGCAGTGTGAATGCGTTGGTGTGTCAGTACCTCACTTGTGCTTTTAAAGCTCTTCTCACACTCAAAACATTTAAAAGGTCGCTTATCAGTGTGAACTCGCTGGTGTGTCAGCAGGGTGGATAACTGAGCGAATCCCTTCCACAGATGGAGCAGGTGAACGGCTTTTCCCCAGTGTGAACTTGCACATGTACATGGAGCTTGGATAACTCAGTGAATCCTTTCCCACACAAGGAACAGGTGAATGGCCTCTCCCCAGTGTGAATGCGCCGATGAGTTTCCAGCTTGGATGGGTAATTAAATCCCATCCCACAGTCCCCACATTTCCATGGTTTCTCCATGATTCGGATGTCCTTGTGTCTCTCCAGGTTGGACAATCAGTTGAAGCCTTGCCCACACACAGAAGGTTTGCAGTTTCTCCCCGTTGTGAATGGTGTGATGTTTTTTCAGGCAGTGTAACTGATTCAAGCTCTTTCCACAGTCAGTGCACTGGAACACTCTCACTTGAATGTGTGTGTCTCGGTGCTTTCCAGTCACATTGATGTTTGAAATCTTTTCCCACAGAGAGAGCAGACAGACGTTTCTCCTTCCATATTCAAAGGCTGATGATATTTTGGTCCTGATGAATTGAGCGACTGTCAGGTCTTGACGTGAGGTTTGTTTTGAACTTCCCGTCTGCAAATCCTCCCTTTCTAATACCCTATAACTGGAGTTTACAGAGGATTAATTAGAATATACAATACACAAACAAGCCATTCAGTCCAGCTAGTCTGTGCTGGTGTTTATACCGCTCATGCATCTCCTCCCATTCTGTCTACCTCATCTCAGCCTTTCAGCACGTCTTTTTATTGCTCTCACGGACTTGTCTCATTTCCGTTTGAAAATATCTAAGCCATTTGCCTCAACCACTTGCTGTGGTATCGAGTTCCACATTCTACCCACCCTGAGTAAAGAAATATCTCCTCTGGATTTCTAACTACCTTGTATTTATTGGCCCTAAGTTTGGATTCTCCCACAACAGAAAACATTGTCTCCACAGCTACCCTGTCCAACCCATTCATAATTTTAAAGACCTCTATCACATCACCCCTAAGTCTTCCCTTTTCTAAAGAAAAAAAGCTCCACCCTGTTCAATTCTTTCCCGATAGCTGTAGTTTACAAAAGCATCACTGACATAGAATCATGGAATGGTTCCAGCACAGGAGGCCATTCAGCCCATCGTATCTGTGCTGGCTCACTGAAGGAGCAATTCACCCACTGCCACTCCTCCACCTTCTCCCTGTAGCCCTGAACATTCTTCCTTTTCAGATAATAATCAAATCCCTCTTGAAAGCCTCAATTGAACCTGCCTCCACCACACTCAGGCAGTGCATTCCAGATCCTAACCACCCACCTAGTGAAGACGTTTTTCCTCATGTCACCATTGTGTCTTTTGCTAATTACCTTCATTCTGTGTCCTCTGGTTCTCAATCCTTCCACCAATGGGAAGTTTCTCTCTGTCTATTCAGTCCAGACCCCTCATGATTTTGAATACTTCTATCAAATTCCTGTCAACCTTCTCTTCTCCAAGGAAAACAGTCCCAACTTCTCCAATCAATCTAATTAACTGAAGCTGTATTGTGTGACTCTGTCAGATCTTGATGTGATGGTTGGTTTGAGTTTGCTGTGTGTAAATCCTCCCCTTCTAACCCACTGAAAAAGTAGTTTATAAAAGTCATCACTGTCAGTCCAGGATAGAAATTCACAACATTCTCTCCTCCTGCTTCCTGATCCACGATGACTGCGCAGGCTCCCTGTTTCACATTTCCTCTGAAAAAGATTCCAACCATTAACCCGGGCTTGTCTCCGGGAGAAGTCCCACAGCTGCCACCCCACTCAGTAGAAACATGGGAACTGGAAGGATCTTATTCAGGGTGTGAGACCTACACTGGATGTTTGTAAATCAAATAATGTTCCCTGTTTTATATTGGGGCATGGGACTGCACTCGGTGTGTGTGAAGCCCACATTGCCCCAGGGTTTGTTAACGCACTCCCCCAGCTTCCTCCTTTGTGTTCCATTTTCCGTGCTTTAGCTCTCACCCCTTCCCCATCTCCCAGAAGCAGTATAGGGATCCCCTTGTCCTCACCTTCCATCTCACCAGCTTCCATATTCAACACGTCATCCTCCATCATTTCCCCCACCTCCAGTGTGATGCCACCACCAGACACATCTTGCCCTCCCCTTTCAGCATTCTGGTGGGACTGTTCCCTCCGCAACACGCTGGTTCAAACCTCTATCACATCCAACACCGACTTCCCTTCCTGTGCAAACACAGGAGATGTAATACCTGTCTTTTAACTCCTCCTTTCTCACTGTCCAAGGCCACAAACACTCCCTCAAGATCAAACAGTGATTTACTTGTACTTCTTTCAATTTAATATACTCCATTCACTGCCCACGATGCGGCCTCCTCTATTGTCAGGGGATGGGAACCTGAGGGGTAGCTCAAATTGGAAGGAAGTAAAGCTGGTAACAGGAGACAGAAAAGTAGCAAGTGACATTAGAAGGCAGGCAAAACAAATGCGATCATCAACTAGGCTTAGAATGCAGAATGTCAAGAAGACAAGGTTAGGGGCACACTAACTGAATGCATGCAGCATTAGCAACAAGGTAGATGGTTTAAAGGCACAAATAGAGGTAAATAGGTATTGCCATAATGGAAATGTGGCTGCAGGGTGACCAAGACTGGGAATTGAATATTCAAAGGTATTTGACATTTTGGAAGGACAGGCAAAAAGGAAAAGGAGGTGGTGTTGCACTGATAATAAGGGATAGGATCAGTAAATTAGTAAGGGAGATCTCAGATCAGAAGAACAAAATGTGGAATCTGTTTGGGTGGAGCTAAGAACAGCAATGAGCAGCAAACATTGGTAGGAGTTGTTTATAGGCCACTAAACAGTAGTGGTAGTGTGAGGCATGGTATTAATCAGGAGATTAGAGAAGCATGTGGCAGGGGGAATACAGCAATCATCGGTGATTTCAATCTGCATATAGACTGGGTAAACCTAATGAGCACTAATACTGTAGAGGACGAGTTTCTGGAATGTGTTAGGGATGGTTTTCTAGAGCAGTATGTTGAGGAACCGAGTAGAGAATAGGCTATTTTAGATCTAGTTTTATGTAATGAGAAAGGGCTAATTAATAATCTTCTTGTAAAAGAACCTTTAGGGATGAGTGACCATAATATGATAGAATTTTATGTTTGAATGTGAGGTAGTACAATCTGAAGCCAGTTTGTTAAATTTGAACAAAGGTAATTATGAAGGTATGAGGAGCAAATTGGCTGAGGCGGATTGGGGAAATACGTTAAAAGATCTGACAGTATGTAGGCAATGGATAGTCTTTAAAGAAATATACATAGTTTACAGCAGCTATACATTCCTTCAAGGCACAAAAACCCCAAAAGTAAAGGCAGTCAACCATGGATAACAAAGGAAGTTGAGGATTGTATAAGATTAAAAGAAAAGGCCTATAAAGTTGCCAGAAATAGTCGTAAACCTGAGGATTGGGAGGATTTTAGAATACAGCAAAGGAGGGTGAAGAAACTGATAAAGAAAGCGTGAATAGAATATGAATGTAAGCTAGCAAAAAATATAAACATGGACTGCAAAAGTTTCTATAGGTACATAAAAAAGAAACGTTTGGTTAAGACAAATGTGGGTCCATTACAGGCACAGTCAGGAGAATTTATAATGGGGAATAGAGAAATGGCAGAGAAGCGAAATGATTACTTTGTGTCTGTCTTCACCGAGGAAGATACAAGAAATCTCCCAGAATTAGAGATCCAAGGGACTAGGGGGAATGAGGAATTGAAGTAAATTAGTATTAGTAAGAAGGTTGTATTGGAGAAATTAATGGAGCTGAAGGTTGATAAGTCCCCAGGACCTGATATCCCAGAGTGTTGAAAGAGGTAGCTATGGAGATAGTGGATGCATTGGTGATCATCTTCCAAAATTCTATAGACTCTGGAGCAGTTCCTGCAGATTGGAAGGTCACAAATGTCACCCCACTATTTAAGATGGGAGGGAGAGGGTAAACAGGGAATGACAGACCTGTTAGCCTTACATTAGTCGTTGGGAAAATGCTAGAATCTATTCTAAAGGATGTGATAAATGGACAATTGGATAATAATGATCTATGATTGGGCATAGTCAACATGAATTTATGAATGGGAAATCATGTTTGATGAACTTGTTGGAGTTTTTTGAGGATGTTACTAACAGAATTGATACAGGGCGTGGTATACTTGGATGTGGTATAGTTGCATTTTCAGAAGGCTTTTGATAAAGTCCCCCAGAAGAGGTTGGTTAGCAAAATTAAAGCACATGGGATGGGAAGTAATATACTGGCATGGATTAAGGATTGGTTAACAGGCAGAAAGCAGAGAGTAGGAATAAACGGATCATTCTCGTGTTGGCAGGTTGTGACTAGTGGGGTACTGCTGGGATCAGTGCTTGGGCCCCAGCTGTTAACAATATATATCAATGATTTGGATGTGGGGACCAAATGTAATATTTCCAAGTTCACAGATGACACAAAACTAGGTGGGAATGTGTGTTGTGAGGAAGATGCAAAGTGGCTTCAAGGGGACCTGGACAGACTTAGTGAATGGGCAAGAATATAGCAGATGGAATATAATGTGGAAAAATATGAGGTTATCCACTTTGCAGAGTATTTCTTAAATTGTAAGAGATTTGAAAGTGCAGATGTACAAAGGGACCTGGGTGTCCTTGTCTATATGTCACTGAAACATGCGGGTACAGCAAGCAATTAGGAAGGTTAATAGTATGTCAGCCTTTATCACAAGAAGATGTGAGTAGAGGAGTAGTGAAGTCTTTCTTCAATTGTTTAGAACCTTGGTTATACCACATCTGGCGTACTGTGTGCAGTTATGCTCCCCTTACCTTAGGAAGGATATTATTGCCATAGAGGGAGTGCAACGAAGGTTCACCAGACTTGTTCCCGGGCAGGACTGTCCTCTGAAGAGAGATTGGGGAAACTGGGCCTATATTCTCTAGAGTTTCGAAGAATGAGAGGTGATCTCATTGAAACCTACAAAATACTTAAAGGGTAGATGCAGCTAAGATGTTTCCCCTGGTTGGGGAGTCTAGAACCAGGGACACAATTTCAAGATAAGGGGGAAGCCACTTAGGACAGAGATGAGGAGAAATTTCTTTACTCGGAGGGTTGTGAATCTTCTCTCTCCCTCTACTCTGGCTGGGTTCAGTTCTCCAGCCCCTGTGTTGCAGACTGAGAATCAAATCAATGAGTCAATGATTTTCTCTCCTGGTCACTGGGACCCTGAAGCCCCGCCCACTCTCTGTGTCGTCACCAAGATGGCCGCGCATGCGCTCAACCACGATGGCGACCCTGTTCCTGGGGAAAAAAGCCCGGAGCTGCAAACGCGGGA
Source organism: Heterodontus francisci (assembly GCF_036365525.1). Taxonomy (NCBI): domain Eukaryota; kingdom Metazoa; phylum Chordata; class Chondrichthyes; order Heterodontiformes; family Heterodontidae; genus Heterodontus; species Heterodontus francisci. Next base: position 10,831,554 of record NC_090404.1, read on the forward strand.
CCTGGAGATTCTTATTCGGGGTTTGCGGCCAACACCGGGTGTTTTTCCGCCACTTACTGGCTGCAGATGCGACTCACAAGCTCCTCCCTATCGCGCCAAAGGAATATATTAATTACAATAATTGATTTGATGTGAAATAGTTTATTTTATAAATTCAATCCTGTTTCTCTCATTGTATTTCCCAACTCAGATTCATGGCCTCATTTGTTTTCTTCCTCTGAGCCCCTGAACTCCCTCTGATAGGGTCATGTTACCGAGAGCTGATTGATTGTCCTGGGAAGCAACAGGAAGAAGCTCAGAGGCCGGAGGGCCAAGGGAGCAGCGGCTTCTGGAAGCAATCGCGGCCTTTGAGAGCTGCAACCTGAGGCTGCTAGTCAGGTGAGTCAGTGTGAACCCCTGGTAAACTATTTATCATTTCAAAGTGAAATCAATGTTTCTTTTATCAACAAAACACTTTAACATTTGTCAGTATTTTGTTTTCCTGGAATTCCTATCCTGAGTTTCAGACACTTCAGAGCCAAGTGGACCAGTGTATAAGAATCATGATGGGCAGCGCAGTGGTTAGCACCGCAGCCTCACAGCTCCAGGGACCCGGGTTCGATTCTGGGTACTGCCTGTGTGGAGTTTGCAAGTTCTCCCTGTGTCTGCATGGGTTTCCTCCGGGTGCTCCGGTTTCCTCCCACATGCCAAAGACTTGCAGGTTGATAGGTAAATTGACCATTATAAATTGTCACTAGTATAGGTAGGTGGTAGGGAAATATAGGGACAGGTGGGGATGTTTGGTAGGAATATGGGATTAGTGTAGGATTAGTATAAATGGGGGGTTGATGGTCGGCACAGACTCGGTGGGCCGAAGGGCCTGTTTCAGTGCTGTATCTCTAATCTAAAAAAATATATAAATTTAAAGCACAGAAAGAGGCCACTTGGCCCATCGTGTCTGTACCGGACGAAAAACGTTGCACCCATTCTAATCCCGCCTTCCAGCATTTCGTCCATAGCCCTGCAGATCACGACACTTGAGGTGCATATCCAGACTTCTTTTGAATGAGTTGAGGGTTTCTGCTTCAACTACCCTTTCAAGCAATGAGTTCCAGACCCCCAGTACTAACCACTTTAAATCTATGCCCCCTACTCACTCACCTCTCTGCTAAAGTAACCAGACCCTTCACCTCCACTCTAACCAAGCCCATCACAACTTTGTACATTTCAATCAAATCTCCCCTCAGCCTTCTCTGTTCCAAGGAGAACAACCCCAGCCGATCCAATCTTTCCTCATAATTGCATTTCTCCAGTCCCGGGAACATCCTCGTAAATCTCCTCTGTACCCTCTCTGGTGCAATTACATCCTTTCTGTAATTAGGTGACCAGAATTAGAGTTATACAGCACAGAAACAGGCCCTTTGGCCCATCGTGTCTGTGCCGGCCATCAAGCACCTAACTATTCTAATCCCATTTTCCAGCACTTGGCCCATAGCCTTCTATGCTATGGTGTTTCAAGTGCTCATCTAAATACTTCTTAAATGTTGTGAGGGTTCCTGCCTCTACCACCTTTTCAGGCAGTGCGTTCCAGATTCCAGCCACCCTCTGGGTGAAATTTTTTTTCCTCAAATCCCCTCTAAACTTCCTGCCCCTTACTTTATATCTATGCCCCCTGGTTATTGACCTCTCCGCTAAGGGAAAAAGTTTCTTCCTATCTCATCTATCAATGCCCCTCATAATTTTGTATACCTCAATCATGTACCTTCTCAGCCTTCTCTGCTCCAAGGAGAACAACCCTAGCCTATCCAGTCTCTCTTCATAGCTGAAACGCTCCAGCCCAGGCAACATCCTGGTGAATCTCCTCTGCACCCTCTCCAGTGCAAACACATCCTACCCATAGTGTGGTGCCAAGAATTGCACACCATACTCAAGTTGTGGCCTAACCAATGAGTTATACAGTTCCAGCATAACCTCCCAGCTCTTGTATTCTGTACCTTGGCTGATATAGGAAAGGATTCCATCTGCCTTCTTAACCACCTTATCAACCTGTCCTGCTACCTTCAGGGATCTGTGGACATTCCAATATCCCTCACTTCCTCTACACCTCCCAGTATTCTCCCATTAATCGTGTGTTTCTTTGCCTTGTTTGACCTTCCCAAATGCATCACCTCAAACTTCTCCAGATTGAATTCCATTTGTCACTTTTCTGCCTACCTGACCAGACCATCAATATCATCCTGCAGCTTCCAGCTATCTTCCTCGCTATCTACCACATGGCCAATCTTTGTGTCATCTGCAAACTTCTTGATCATGCCCCCTACATTTACATCCAAATCGTGAATATATAGCACAAAAAGCAGGGGTCCCAGTGCTGAGCCCTGCGGAACGCCACTGGAAACAGCCCTCCAGTCGCTAAAACCCACGTCAACAATTACCCTTTGTTTCCTGCCACTGAGCCAATTTTGTATCCACCTTACTGCATTTCCCTGGGTCCCATGGGTTTTTTTGTTAAATCCGTCTGCCATGTAGGACCTTGTCAAAAGCCTTGTTAAAATCCATGTAGACCACATCACTGCACTACCCTCATCTATCTTTCTTGTTACTGCTTCAAAAAAATTGATCAATTTAGTCAGACAACATCTTCCTTTAACAAATCCATGCTGACGATCCTTGCTTAATCCATGCAGTTCTAAGTTCTCCTGTCTCTCAGAATTGATTCCAATAATTTGCCCATTACTGAGGTTAGACTGACTGGCCTGTAATTACTTGGTCTGTTCTTCACTCCCTTTTTAAACAGAGGTACAATGTTAGCAGCCCTCCAAACCTCCGGCACCACACCTAAATCCCGTGACGACTGGAAAATGATGGCCAGACTTTCCGCTATTTCCTCGCTCACTTCTTTTAACAGCTTGGGGTACATTTCATCTGGTCCTGGTGATCTATCAGCTTTCAAGGATGCTAATTCCATTAATACTTCCTCTCTCCCTGTGTTTATCACATCCAATACTTCACACTTTTCCTCCTTAACTACAATATCTGCATCGTCCCCTCTTTTGTGAAGACACGAAAAGTATTCATTAAGAACCATACCAATATCTTCCGCTCCTACACATAGGTTACCTTTTTGGTCTTTTATGGGTCCTACTCTCTTCTTAGTTATCCTCTAAATGTATTGATAAAACATCTTTGGGTTCACCTTGATTTTGCATGCCCTCTCTTTGCTTTCCTAATTTCCTTTTTGATTTCATCCCTCCACTTTCTATACTCCTGTCGGCTTTCTGTAGTATTGAATTCTCGGTGTCGGACATTAGCTTTCCTTTTCTGCTTTATGTTAACCTGTAGGCTCCTTGACATCCATGGGGCTGTAGATTTGGCTGTCCCAACCTTTTTCTTTGTGAGTACATGTTTACTCTGAACGCCTTGAATCTCCCCTTTGAATGCCTCCCACTGCTCTGACACTGATTTACCTTCAAGTAGGTGTTTTCAGTCCGCTTTTGCTAAATCGCTCCTCAGTTTAGTAAAATTAGCCTTTCCTCAATAGAGAACTCTAACTCCTGTTCTATCCTTGTCTTTTTCCACAATTATGTAAAAACTGACTGAATTATGATCATTACCACCAAATGCTCTCCCACTGCCACTCCTTCTACCTGCCCATCTTCATTGTCTAAAACTGCACTATGTCTTGTTGGACTTGCTACATACTGGGGAAAAAAGTTCTAAATGGACCTCCAGAAATTCTGCTCCCTCAATTCCTTTCACACTAAAACTGTCACAGTCAATATTAGGGTAGTTAAAATCCCCTACTATTACTGCCTTATTGTTCTTGCACTTCTCAGAGATTGACCTACATATGTGCTCTTCTATTTCCTTTTGACTGCTTGGGGGTCTATAGTAGACTCCCAGCACTGTGATTACCTCTTTTTTTTGTTCCTTCGCTTAATCCACATGGCCTCATTTGATGAACCTTCCACATATCATCCCTCCTCACAGCTGTAATAGTTTCCTTGACCAAAATTGCCACTCCCCCTCCTTTCTTATCCCCCTCCCTATCGTGTCTGAAAGCCCTGTAACCAGGAACGTTGAGCTGCCATTCCTGTCCCTCCTTAAGCCATGTTTCTGTAATAGCTATGATATCATACTGCCACGTGTCTATCTGTGCCCTTAGTTCATCTGCTTTATTTGTTATAATCCTTGCATTGAAATTGATACTCTTGAGCACTGTCAAACTCTTTTTTTTTAATTTTCTAACCCTCGTTTCCTCTGCCTTCCAGACTCATCCATTAATTTTCCACCTTCCATTTTCATTTCTAATTTTGTCCCAGCTGAGTCTACCCTCAGGTCCCCATCCTCCTGTCAAACTAGTTTAAACCTTTCCCAACAGCACGAGCGAAATGTCCCGCAAGCAATGCATTCCCGGCTCTGTTCAGGTGCAACTTGTCTGGCCTGTACAGGTCCCATCTCCGCCAGAGCCGGTCCCAATGCCTCAAGAATCTAAAGCCCTCCAACCTGCATCAACTTTCCAGCCACGCATTCACCTGTCTTATCCTTTTATTCCAGGAATTACTTACGCGTGGCACTGGGAGTAATCCGGAAATTGCTACTTTTGACGTCCTGCTTGCTAATTTCTTACCTAGCTCAGTAAACTCTTTCTGCAGGACCGCATCCCTCTTTCTACCTATGTCATTGGTACCAATGTGGACCATGACTGCTGGCTGTTCACCCTCCCCCTCCCTCAGGATGCTCTGAAGCAGCTCAGTGATATCCTGGACCCTGGCACCAGGGAGGGAACACACCATCCTGGATTCATGTCTGTGGCTGCAGAAACGCCTGTCTGTTCCCCTGACTATCGAACCTCCTATCACTATCTGTGCTCATCTAATTCTGGCATCTTGTTTCTCTCTGATTTTTTTAATTGCTTCACCACTTGTGGCAGTGCTTTCAGTTGTCTGGGCCCTAAGCTCTGGAATTCCCTCCTTAAATGTCTGTGCCTCGATTTCCTCCTTTACGATGCTCGATTAAACCTCCCTCTTTGACCAAGCTTTTGGTTATCTGACCTAATATCACCTAATGTGGTTTGGTGACCAATTTTGCTTTATAACATTCCAGTGAAGTGCCTTGGAATGTTTTATTACATTAAAGACGCTATATAAATACAAGTTGTTGTTTGTTGGCTGGATTCATTTGGGCAGAGGATGAGACACAGGTTCAGGTGGTGATGGACATCCTGGAGCATCATCGACCACCAATAATAATTATGTAACATATCGAGGACTCGAAACGGAAACATGCCCCCAATTAGATACATAAACAAAATTAATTCTTTTGAGGCAGAGAGGTGTGACCCAAGTCAAGTTAAACACATGCTTGTGATACAAAACCTCATCATGTAGGACGAGTGAGTCCTTACTTGGTGTGAGAGACAAGGGAAAGTCTTTCCCGTGGTGTACGGCCTCTTTGACTATAGCCACACCAGGGTCGGTGTCCTGATAGGTTATTAAATCAGGTATAACTGGAGTCTGTCGTACCGGTGCCAGTGATTGTGCTTTGGGTGGATCCCATTGAATCCTCTCCATAGCAGCTTTCCTGGTGAGTATGTCTGCCTGGTTATTACCGTCACCCTCTTCACTAACTCCTGTTCCTGATCTACCTTCACCTTCCAAACAGCAATTTGTCCTGGACACTTCCCAGCAATATCCCAGATCATTGGGAGTGGTGGGTGAGCGGTTTCCTTTCTGCTGTGGGGAAGCTGTGTTTTTGCCAGAGAGGTAGATATTCTGTGAGGGAATTACAACCAAAGGAGCTGTCAGAATAGATGATGATTCTGTCAGTAATGGTTTAAGGGCTGTGAGCCAGTTGGATTTTTACAACATTCTGGCAGTTTTCATGGTCACTTTCTGGTGTCGGTCTCAAAATTTACTAGATTCATTCAGCTCAATTTCACAACCTGCTTTTATCTTTTTTTTCTCTCTCGCTCCCTTTTCCCTGTTTTAAATTCATTTTACAGGTATTAGAAGGAGAGGATTCACAGACAGGGAGCTCAAACCAAACATCACTTTAACATCTGACAGTCATTCACTTCACCGCGATGTGAATATATCATCAGCCTCAAAACATGGAAGGGAAAAACACCGTTCACAGTGGGGAGAAACCGTACACGTGTTCTGTGTGTGGACGAGGCTTCAGCCGATCATCTGGTCTGTCGAGACACAAGTGCAGCCACACTGGGGAGAAACCGTGTAAATGTGGTGACTGTGGGAAGGGATTCAGTTACCCATTTGGGCTGGAAATTCACCAGCGCATTCACACTGGAGAGAGACCGTTCACCTGCTCAGTGTGTGACAAGGGATTCACTGATTTCTCTGCCCTGCTGAAGCACCAGCGAGTTCATACTGATGAGAGACCTTTTAAGTGCCCAGACTGTGGGAAATGCTATAAAAGTTCTGGGGAACTGACGTGTCATCAACGTGTTCACACTGACGAGAGACCATTCATGTGCTCTCACTGCGGGACTGGGTTCAGGCGATTAGCTGACATGAGCGGAGTCACACTGGGGAGCGGCCGTTCACCTGCTCTGTGTGTGAGAAGGGATTCACTCAGTCATTCCACCTGCTGAGACACCAGCGAGTTCACAAGTGACTGCAGGGGTTGGTTTCTTCTGTTGTTGCTGTTAATTACATCCTGGACTGTGTCCATGCTGGCCAACGAGTAGCCATCCAGCCGAATCACACTTTCCAGCTGTTGGCCTGTAGCTTTGTAGATTATTGCACTTCAAGTGCATATCCAAGTAGTTTTTAAATGTTGTGAGGGTTTCTGCCTTTACCATCCTGTCAGACAGTCGGGGTTTGTTTCTGCTGATGTTAAACTCCAACCCAGTTATAGGGGTTAATATTCTGGAAAACTGAAATGTATCAGCTTTGGTTTAAACACATTGTTTTCTTTCCCACCTGAGTGTTTAACATCACCCGGCTGGAGCTCAGAAAGGACAGTCTGGGGGGAGGATCGTACAGCAGGAACAGAACTTCAGCCTGAACACAGTCCTTCAGGGTGACACTGAGAGGCTCAAACGGCACTTTGGTCTTTCTCGTCTCTCGTCACTGACAGCAAAGTCCCCGCGTGGGTTAACCCTGAGGAGTGTAAGAAATGTGTCCCAGCCGCTCTCTTCTGTGGTTCAGAGCTCCTGGGCACGGAACAGAAGGCTCCTTTACAACTGTGTTTAGAGTCAGGAAGAACAACGGTGAATGAGATTGGTGTAAAGCTGTGATCTGTTCCTAACTGAAATGTCAGGTTTATGTTTCCAGGCTAAAAATAACTGTTAATAATCTTACAAAGATTTAACATGTTTGTGTGTGAGAGATCTGAGTCCACCATTTTAACACCTCTGTGAAATAAATTGGTTAAAATCTGCATGAAAGTCGCAAATTGAGGAGTTCACAGGAGCCTGTTAACCGGTGGTACAATTATGCAACAGACATTTGATCTGTAGATAATGAAGAACTTGTAACGTTTCCATGACTTGCTTGTTTTGTTCATGTGTGCTTCCCACATACTGTCCCTTTAAATATCTACCTCAATCCCACAGGCAAGCAGTGGGACTGTCATCTACAGTGGAGTCAATGGTTATGGTGGGATGAGAGTGCAGGAAAGTGGAGTTAAGGCCACAATCAGATCGGCCATGATCTTATTAAATGGCGGAGCAGGCTCGAAGGGCCAAATGGCCTACTGATGCTCCTATTTCTTATGTTCTTTTGTTAACACAAAAAATAAGAAACATACAAAAGGATGAAGCTGTGTCTGTGCCTTTAACTGTATGACCCCTTGATGAATGAGTGATGTGTTTAGTTGACATTCTGGGCAGTCTCCTTATTCTGATCATTAATACGGTTTGCTGTGACCCACAGAAGCACAGAATCATTACAGCACAGAAGGAGGCCATTCGGCCCATCATGTCTGCACCAGCTCTCTGAAAGTGCAACTCCCTCAGTTCCATGCCCCTGTCTTCTCCCCATAACCCTGCACCTTCTTTTCATATAACTGTCTAATTCCCTTTTGAATGCTTCAATTGAACCTGCCTCCACCACGTTCTCAGGCAGTGCATTTCCAGACCTTAGAGTTATACAGCACAGAAAGAGGCCCTTCGGCCCATCGTGTCTGTGCCGGCCATCAAGCACCTATCTATTCGAATTGCTTTTTCCAGCACTTGGCCCGTAGCCTTGTATGCTATGGTGTTTCAAGTTCTCATCTAAATACTTCTTAAATGTTGAGGGTTCCTGCCTGTACCACCTCTTCAGGCAGTGCGTTCCAGATTCCAACCACCCTCTGGATGAAATTTTTTTTTCTTCAAATCGCCTCTAAACCTCCTGCCCCTTATGTGTATGCCCCTGCTTATTGATCCTTCCACTAAGGGAATAAGTTTCTTCCTATCTAACTTGTCAATGCCCTTCATAATTTTGTAGACCTCAATCAGGTCCCCTCTCAGCCTTCTCTGCTCCAAGGAAAGCAACCCGAGCCTTTTCAGTCTCTCTTCATAGCTGAAATACTCCAGCCCAGGCAACATCCTGGTGAATCTCCTCTGCACCCTCTCCAGTGCAATCACATCCTTCCTATAGCGTGGTGCCCAGAACTGTACACACTACTCCAGCTGTGGCCTAACTAGCATTTTATACGGCTCCATCATAACCTCCCTGCTCTTATATTCTATGTCTCGGCTAATAAAGGCAAGTAGCCCATATGCCTTCCTAACCACCTTATCTACCTGTGCCGCTGCCTTCAGTGATCTATGGACAAGTACACCAAGGGCCCTCTGACCCTCTGTACTTCCTAGGCTCCTGTCATCCATTGTATATTCCCTTGCCTTGTTAGTCCTCCCAAAATGTATCACCTCACTTCTCAGGATTAAACTCCGCCCATCTTACCAGCCCATCGATATCTTCCTGTAATCTAAGGATTTCATCCTCGCTATTTACAAATCCACCAATTTTGTGTCATCTGCGAACTTACTGATCATACCTCCTATATTCACATCTAAATCATTAATGTACACTACAAACCTTAACGACTTGTGTGAAAAGTTTCTCCTGTCGCTTTTGCTTCTCTTAACAAATACTTTAAATCTGTGCCCTCTTGTTCTTGATCCTTTCATGAATGGGAACAGTTTCTGTTTATCTACTCTGTCCTGATCACTCATGATTTTGAATGTCTCTATGAAATCACCTGTCAGCCTTCTCTTCTCCAATCTATCTTCATAACTGAAATTCCTCATCCCTGGAGCCATTCTTGTGAATCTTTTCCTTATGCTCTCACGTTTTTCCTCCAGTGCGGCGCTCAATACTCCAACTGCAGCCAAACTAGTGTTTTATACCAGTTCAACATAACTTCCTTGCTCTTGTACTGTACTGTTAATAAAGCCCAGGATACTGTATGCTTTATTAACCACTCTCTCAACCTGTCCTGCCACCTTCAATGACTTATGCGCACATACACCCAGGTACCTCTGCTCCTGCACCCCCTTTAGAATTGTACCCTTTATTCTATATTGTCTTTCCATGTTCTCAAAAAGTAGATAAGTCCCCAAGGCCTGATGGGATCTACCCCAGAATACTGAGGGAGGCAAGGGAAAAAATTGCTGGGGCCTTGACAGAAATCTTTGCCTCCTCATTGGCTACAGGTGAGGTCCCAGAGGACTGGAGAATAGCCAATGATGTTCCTTTGCTGAAGAAGGGTAGCAAGGATAATCCAGGAAATTATGGGCCGGTGAGCCTCACGTCAGTGGTAGGGAAATTATTAGAGAGGATTCTTCGGGACAGGATTTACTCCCATATGGAAACAAATGGACTTATTAGCGAGAGGAAGCATGATTTTGTGAAGGGGAGGTCGTGTCTTACTAATTTGATTGAGTTTTTTGAGGAAGTGACGAAGATGATTGATGAAGGAAGGACAGTGGATGTTATCTATATGGACTTCAGTAAAGCCTTTGACAAGGTCCCTCATGGCAGACTGATACAAAAGGTGAAGTCACATGGGATCAGAGGGGAGTTGGATACGGAACTGGCTCGGTCATAGAAGATAGAGGGTAGCAGTGGAAGGGTGCTTTTCTGAATGGAGGGATGTGACTAGTGGTGTTCCGCAGGGATCAGTGCTGGGACCTTTGCTGTTTGTAGTATTTATAAATGATTTAGAGGAAAATGTAGCTGGTCTGATTGGTAAGTTTGCGGACGATGCAAAGGTTGGTGGAGTTGCGGACAGTGATGAGGATTGTCAGAGGATACAGCAGGATATAGATCGGTTAGAGACTTGGGCGGAGAAATGGCAGATGGAGTTTAATTCGGACAAATGTGAGGTAATGCATTTTGGAAGGTCTAATGCAGATGGGAAGTGTACAGTTAATGGCAGAACCCTTAGGAGTATTGACAGGCAGAGAGATCTGGGCATACAGGTCCACAGGTCACTGAAAGTGGCAACGCAGGTGAATAAGGTAGTCAAGAAGGCGTACGGCATGCTTGCCTTCATCGGTCGGGGCGTAGAGTATAAAAATAGGCAAGTCATGCTGCAGCTGTACAGAACTTTAGTTAGGCCACACTTAGCAATTCTGGTCGCCACACTACCAGAAGGACGTGGAGGCTTTGAAGAGGGTACAGAAGAGGTTTACCAGGATGTTGCCTGGTCTGGAGGGCATTAGCTATGAGGAGGTTGGAAAAGCTCGGATTGTTTTCACTGGAACGACGGAGGTGGAGGGGTGACGTGATAGAGGTTTACAAAGTTATAAGCGGCATGGATAGAGTGGATAGTCAGAAGCTTTTTCCCAGGGTGGAAGAGTCAGTTATTAGGGGACATAGGTTTAAGGTGAGAGGGGCAAAGTTTAGAGGGAATGTGCGAGGCAAGTTCTTTACACAGAGGGTGGTGAGTGCCTGGAACTTGTTGCCGGGGGAGGTGGTGGAAGCAGGTACCATAGAGCCGTTTAAGAGGCATCTTGACAAATACATGAATCGGATGGGAATAGAGGGATACGGACCCCGGAAGTGCAGAAGGTTTTAGTTTAGGCAGGCATCAAGATCGGCGCAGGCTTGGAGGGCCGAATGGCCTGTTCCTGTGCTGTATTGTTCTTTGTTCCTACCAAAATGAATCACCTCACATTTCTCTGCGTTGAACTTAATCTGTCATCTGTCTGTGCATTCCACCAACTTTATGTCCCTTTGAAGTTCTACAGTATCCTCCTCTCAGTTCAAACTGCTTCCAAGTTTTGTATCATCTGCAAACTTTGAAATTGTGCCTTGTGCACCAAGGTCTAGGGCATTACTATTTATCAGGAAAAGCAAGGGTCCCAACACTGATCCTTGGGGAACTCCACTACAAACCTTCCTCCAGCCCGAAAAACATCTAGTAACCACCACATATTGTTTCCTGTCACTCAGCCAATTTTGTATTTATGTTGCTACGGTCCCTTTTCTTCCATGAGCTACAAGTTTGCTCACAAGTCTGTTGTGTGGCACAGCGAGCCTCGGCCGAGTGAACCCACTCTGTGTGGTGCTGGGTCGTGGTTTCTTGTGTTTCTCGCCATCTCATTTACTGCACCTCGTCCCAGCGATTCACGCTCCTATCTGAGGATCACAGCCAACTGCATTCAATGGATCGCAATGGCGGGTCCCATTCCCAGAATACACCGCGCGATGGAATCCGCCCGAGTCTTGTTGCAAGTAGGGGGAGGGACTGCGCGCGCAGCAGCCGGAGCCGGGAGAGCGAGTGCGGGGACAGCAGAGGATCAACCGGGGGAGGCGGAGCCGCAGTGCTTTGAACAGGGAGCGCGGCCTCAGGGTCACAATTAGAGGGCACCGCAGCTCACAGTGTTTGTACCCCGGGGACAGGGGAGCAGAGCAACTGGAGCCCAACTTGCTGCAAATGGTTTGAAATTAAGCTGATTTATGAGAGAGTTTGGATCTTTATTCTCAGGGAGTTGGACATCAGACTGTCTCCTGTCAATATAGAGTTGCATTGAGGGGCCTGCAGCATCTTTGAAAGAGTTGCCAATTACTCCCACCCCCCTGGCCTTTCCCCAGAGCCCTGCAAACTCTTCCTTTTAAATGTTTATCCAATTCCCTTTGGAAAGTTATAATAGAATCTGCTTTCACTGCCCTTTCAGGCAGTGCATTCCAGATCACAGGAATCCGCTGCGTATTTTGCCAGTAATTTCATGTGTTTATTTGTTCCTCTTTTGTTAAATACATTTGCTGAGTGGACTTAAGTTTAAATTTAAACCACATTTGCAGGCCAGATCATCGAAGATGAGAGAGATGCTGTGGAACATAGGCTACGTCCAGTAGCTGAAAGTGATTTACAGACTGGGTTTTGTGTTTAGTGATCCCGGGCATGTTCCCAATACCGACCCTGGATCCCAAGGCTAGGAGAGGCACTCTGGAAGGTATGGAGAGCTGGGACTTGTTCATGAGAGTAACCAAAAGTATGAGAACTGAAATAATCTGGAGTTAGAAAAGAGAAAAGGCCCAAAAATGGAACAGTCAGTAACAGGACATCAATTAGACTCCAATTATCTTAGAGAAATCAAGGACTCAACACAGTGTTTGAAACAAAGCTGATTTATTTGATAGATATTAAGATATTAAACCGCAGCCCAGTGAGAGTGATTATTAACATTAGCAGAAACAAACCCCACTTTCAGGATGAACAGAAGGGTTGAGTCCTGGATGTGATTAACAGCAGCAAAACCAACAGAATCCAACACATGCTGCAACAACTTTTCTTGATAGAGCACTTTGAACCTAATGAAATGTCCCAAGACACTTTACAAGGACTGTATACAACAAAATATACCTCTGAACCACATAAGGACATATCAGGGCAGGTGACCAAAAGCTTGGTCAAAGAGGCAGTTTTCAAGAAGCATCCACAAGGAGGGAAAAGCAGAAAGGAAATCAGACCCTCCATGTCCCAGCTGTATCATTGTATCCAAAACGTGAGAAAGTGCATGGAAAAGACACCCGTCCATTTGGGAAGAAAATTTGAAAAACTAATTTACTGCTCTGCTTTTGAACAAAGTGTTTGCTATTCCCACAGTCACTGACACCAGTTTCCTCCTGTCTGACATAAACCAACCCCACAGTCACTGACACCAATCTCCTCCTGTCTGATATAAACCAACTCCACAGTCACTGACACCAATCTCCCACTGTCTGATATAAACCAACCCCACAGTCACTGACACCAATCTCCCACTGTCTGATATAAACCAACCCCACAGTCACTGACACCAATCTCCTCCTGTCTGATATAAACCAACCCCACAGTCACTGACACCAATCTCCCACTGTCTGATATAAACCAACCCCACAGTCACTGACACCAATCTCCTCCTGTCTGATATAAACCAACTCCACAGTCACTGACACCAGTTTCCTCCTGTCTGACATAAACCAACCCCACAGTCACTGACACCAAACTCCTCCTGTCTGATATAAACCAACCCCACAGTCACTGACACCAATCACAATCTGTCTGATATAAACAAACCCCACAGTCACTGACACCAATCACAATCTGTCTGATATAAACAAACCCCACAGTCACTGACACTAGTTTCCTCCTGTCTGACATAAACCAACCCCACAGTCACTGACACCAATCTCCTCCTGTCTGATATAAACCAACTCCACAGTCACCGACACCAATCTCCCACTGTCTGATATAAACCAACCCCACAGTCACTGACACCAATCACAATCTGTCTGATATAAACAAACCCCACAGTCACTGACACCAATCTCCTCCTGTCTGATATAAACCAACCCCACAGTCACTGACACCAATCTCCTCCTGTCTGATATAAACCAACCCCACAGTCACTGACACCAAACTCCTCCTGTCTGATATAAACCAACCCCACAGTCACTGACACCAAACTGCTCCTGTCTGATATAAACAAACCCCACAGTCACCGACACCAATCTCCTCCTGTCTGATATAAACCAACCCCACAGTCACTGACACCAATCTCCTCCTGTCTGATATAAACCAACCCCACAGTCACTGACACCAATCTCCCACTGTCTGATATAAACCAACTCCACAGTCACTGACACCAATCTCCCACTGTCTGATATAAACCAACCCCACAGTCACTGACACCAATCTCCTCCTGTCTGATATAAAGCAACCCCACAGTCACTGACACCAATCTCCTCCTGTCTGATATAAACCAACCCCACAGTCACTGACACCAATCTCCCACTGTCTGATATAAACCAACCCCACAGTCACTGACACCAATCTCCTCCTGTCTGATATAAACCAACCCCACAGTCACTGACACCAATCTCCATCTGTCTGATAGAAACCAACCCCACAGTCACTGACACCAATCTCCTCCTGTCTGATATAAACCAACCCCACAGTCACTGACACCAATCTCCCACTGTCTGATATAAACCAACCCCACAGTCACTGACACCAATCTCCCACTGTCTGATATAAACCAACCCCACAGTCACTGACACCAATCTCCTCCTGTCTGATATAAACCAACCCCACAGTCACTGACACCAATCTCCCACTGTCTGATATAAACCATCCCCACAGTCACTGACACCAATCTCCTCCTGTCTGATATAAACCAACCCCACAGTCACTGACACCAATCTCCTCCTGTCTGATATAAACCAACCCCACAGTCACTGACACCAATCTCCTCCTGTCTGATATAAACCAACCTCACAGTCACTGACACCAATCTCCCACTGTCTGATATAAACCAACCCCACAGTCACTGACACCAATCTCCCACTGTCTGATATAAACCAACCCCACAGTCACTGACACCAATCTCCTCCTGTCTGATATAAACCAACCCCACAGTCACTGACACCAATCTCCCACTGTCTGATATAAACCAACCCCACAATCACTGACACCAATCTCCATCTGTCTGATATAAACCAACCCCACAGTCACTGACACCAATCTCCCACTGTCTGATATAAACCAACCCCACAGTCACTGACACCAATCTCCCACTGTCTGATATAAACCAACCCCACAGTCACTGACACCAATCTCCTCCTGTCTGATATAAACCAACCCCTCAGTCACTGACACCAATTTCCATCTGTCTGATATAAACCAACCCCACAGTCACTGACACCAATCTCCCACTGTCTGATATAAACCAACCCCACAGTCACTGACACCAATCTCCTCCTGTCTGATATAAACCAACCTCTCAGTCACTGACACCAATTTCCATCTGTCTGATATAAACCAACCCCACAGTCACTGACACCAATTTCCATCTGTCTGATATAAACCAACCCCACAGTCACTGACACCAATCTCCCACTGTCTGATATAAACCAACTCCACAGTCACTGACACCAATCTCCTCCTGTCTGACATAAACCAACTCCACAGTCACTGACACCAATCTCCATCTGTCTGATATAAACCAACTCCACAGTCACTGACACCAGTCTCCCACTGTCTGATCTAAACCAATCCCACAGTCACTGACACCAATCTCCCACTGTCTGATATAAACCAACCCCACAGTCACTGACACCAATCTCCCACTGTCTGATATAAACCAACCCCACAGTCACTGGAACCAATCTCCCCCAGTCTGATATAAACCAACCCCACAGTCACTGACACCAATCTCCCACTGTCTGATATAAACCAACCCCACAGTCACTGACACCAATCTCCCACTGTCTGATATAAACCAACCCCACAGTCACTGGAACCAATCTCCCCCTGTCTGATATAAACCAACCCCACAGTCACTGACACCAATCTCCCACTGTCTGATATAAACCAACCCCACAGTCACTGACACCAATCTCCCATTGTCTGATATAAACCAACCCCACAGTCACTGACACCAATCTCCCATTGTCTGATATAAACCAACCCCACAGTCAGTGACACCAATCTCCCATTGTCTGATATAAACCAACCCCACAGTCACTGACACCAATCTCCCATTGTCTGATATAAACTAACCCCACAGTCACTGACACCAATCTCCCATTGTCTGATATAAACCAACCCCAATCACTGACACTAATCTCCTCCTGTCTGATATAAACCAACCCCAAAATCACTGACACCAATCTCCTCCTGTCTCACTTAAATTAAATTTAATCACACAGATATAGGATTGAGTAAAAGTTTATAATTGTATTCGAAACTAATTCCTCATGCCATTCAATATGATCATGGCTGATCATCCACTTCAATCCCTTTTTCCCACACTATCCTCATATCCCCTTATATCATTTGTATTTAGAAATCTGTCAATCTCTGCTTTTAATATACTCAATGACTGAACTTCCACAGCCCTCTGTGGTGAAGAATTCCAAAGATTCACAACCCTCCGAGTAAAGAAATTTCTCCTCATCTCTGTCCTAAGTGGCTTCCCCCTTATTTTGAAATTGTGCACCCAGGTTCTGGACTCCCCAATCAGGGGAAACATCTTAGCTGCGTCTCCCCTGTCTATCCCTTTAAGTATTTTGTAGGTTTCAATGAGATCACCTCTCATTCTTTGAAACTCTAGTGAATACAGGCCCACATTCCCCAATCTCTCTTCACAGGACAGTGCGGCCACCCCAAGTTATCGGGGTTATTAACATCGGCAGAAACAGGCCCCAACTGTCAGAATCAACATGTTCAGTTCTGCAACTGATTAACAGCAGCCAAAACAGCAGAATCCAACTGCTGCAGTCACTTGTGAACTCGCTTGTGTTTCTGCAGATGTGCTGACTGAGTGAATCCCTTCTCACAGACGGAGCATATGAAAGGCCTCTCCCCAGAGTGAACTCGCTGGTGTATCAGTAGTTGGGATGATGTAATGTATCCCTTCCCACACTCAGAGCAGATGAATGTCTTCTCCCCAGTGTGAATGCGCTGGTGTGTGATCAGGCGGGATGACTGGCTGAATCCCTTCCCACACACGGAACAGGTGAACGGTTTCTCTCCAGTGTGAGTGCGTTGGTGGTAGAGCAGATCAATTCTCCTTTTAAATCTCTTCTCACAGTTAGAACATTTAAAAGGTCTCTGATCAGTGTGAACAAGTTGATGTGTCAGCAGCTGGGATGACCGAGCGAATCCCTTCCCACACACGGAGCAGGTGAACGGCCTCTCCCCAGTGTGAGTGCGCTGGTGTGTCAGCAGGTCATTTCTGCTCTTAAAGCTCTTCTCACAGTCAGAACATTTAAAAGGTCTCTCATCAGTGTGAACTCTCTGGTGTTTCAGCAGAATAGACGACTGAGTGAATCCCATCCCACACACGGAGCAGGTGAACGGCCTCTCCCCAGTGTGAATGCGCTGGTGTGTCAGCAGGTCATTCTTGCTCCAAAAGCTCTTGTCACAGTCAGAACATTTGAAAGGCCTCTCATCAGTGTGAACTCTCTGGTGTTTCTGCAGAATAGACGACTGAGTGAATCCCCTCCCACACACGGAGCAAGTGAACGGTCTCTCCCCAGTGTGACTGCGTCGATGAGTATCCAGTTGGGACGGGTAATTGAATCCCTTCCCACAGTCCCCACATTTCCACGGTTTCTCCGTGCTGCCAGTGTCCCTGTCTCTCTCCAGGTTGGACAATCACTTGAAGCCTCGTCCACACACAGACAGGTGTACAGCTTCTCCGTACCGTTAATGGTATAATTTTTTTCAGGCTGTGTAACTGGTTAAAGCTCTTTCCACAGTCAGTGCACTGGAACACTCTCACTCGGGTGTGTGTGTCTCGGTGCTTTTCCAGTCACACTGATGTTTGAAATCTTTTCCCACAGACAGAACAGACAAACATCTGATATTCAGGTCCTGATGAATCGTGTGACTCTGTCAGATCTTGATCTGCTGCTTGGTTTGTATTTCCAGTCCTTAAATCCTCCCCTTCGAATTCTCTGTAAAAGGAGTTTACAAAAGCCATCACTGTTCGTTCAGGATAGAAAATCACAACATTTTCTTCTCCTGCTTCCTGGCCCCAGAAGACCGAGCAGGCGCCCTGCTGCACATTGCCTCCCATAAAGGTGGCAGCTGTTAACCCTGGCCTGTCACTGGGAGAAACCCCACAGCTGCTGCCCTGCTCAGTGCAAACATGGGACCGGTAGCTTCTTATTCTGGGTTTGAAGCTTTCACCAGGTGTTTGTAAATCAGATAATGTTCCCTCTTTTATATTGGGACCTGGGGCGGCACTCAGTGTGTGTGAAGCCCACGTTGACCAGGGTTTATTAACTCGCTCCCTCCAGCCTCCTCCTTCCTTTTGCTCTCATCCCTTCCCCATCTCCCAGAAGCATGATCGGACTCCCCTTGTCCTCACCTTCCAGCCCACCAGCCTCCACATCATCCTCCATCATTTTCCCGCCTCCCGTGTGATGCCACCACCAAACACATCTTCCCCTACTGTTCCAGCATTCTGGTGGGACTGATCCCTCCACGACACCCTGGTCCAAACCTTGATCATATCCAATGCCCACTTTGCTTCCTATGCAAGCAGAGGAGATGTAAATCCTGCCCTTTTAACTCCTCCCCTCTCAATGTCCAAGGCCCCAAACACTCCCTTAAGGTGCAACAGCACTTTTACATGTGCTTTAATTTCATATACAGGGCAGCACAGTGGTGCAGTGATTAGCACCGCAGCCTCACAGCTCCAGCGACCCGGGTTCGATTCTGGGTACTGCCTGTGCGGAGTTTGCAAGTTCTCCCTGTGACCGTGTGGGTTTCCACTAGGGACTCCAGTTTCCTCCCAAAGGCTTGCAGGTTGATAGGTAAATTGGCCATTGTAAATTGCAGGTAGGTGGTAGGAGAATGGTGGGGATGCGGTAGGGAATATGGCATGAATGTAGGATTAGTATAAATGGGTGGTTGTTGGTCAGCACAGACTTGGTGGGCTGAAGGGCCTGTTTCAGTGCTGTATCACTCTATAACTATATTCAATTTAATATCCTACCTCAGGGAAACCAAATGCAGATTCGGAGACCACTTTGTGGAACACCTCCGTTCAGTTTACAAACATGGCCCTGAACATCTGGTCACCTGAATTCTCTGTTCCACTCCCACTCTGCCCTCTGTGTCCTCAGCCTGCTGCACTGTTCTAATGAAGGTCAACGGAGGTTCCAGGAACAGCAGCTCATCTTTCAATTTGGCACTCCAGTCTTCTGGACTCAACAATGTCACATTATTTCAGTTACAGTTCTCTGGGATGTAAACATTCACCCTGGCACTTGGCAGCATCTTCAGGATCGAAGGTGAGAAACCCTCTGTGTGCAGTAAGAATAAAATTGTATGCAAATCTTCCCCTTCTAATCCACTGTAAAAGGAATTTACAAAAGTCATCACTGTCAGTGCAGGATAGAAATTCTGAACAGACAATACTAGTTTCCAGGGAACATTTTTTCCTCTCTTGTTCCCCCAAAGCTGTAAATCCCCGTCCCACACACTCTGCCTCCTCCCTGTGCTGAAATCCAAACCCATCACAACATTTCTTTCCTCCACTGCCAGTTTTCTCCCTCCGCTACTCTGACTGGGTTCAGTTCTCCAGCCCGTGTGCAGAGTGAGAATCAATTCCATGATCCGAAGAAGGGTCACTGACCCGAAACGTTAACTCTGCTTCTCTTTCCACAGATGCTGCCAGACCTGCTGAGTGATTCCAGCATTTATTTTTATTTCAGATTTCCAGCATCTGCAGTATTTTGCTTTTATAATGCAATGATTTTCTCTCCTGGTCACGGGGTGCCTGAAGCCCCGCCCACTCTCTGTGTCGTCATCAATACGCCCGCGCATGCACGATGCTCCATACTCGGCCAAAATGGCGGCCATTAATCTGGAGTTATTTCCGGTAAAAAGGCCCACAGCTGCAAATGAGGTATCTGGAGATTATTAAATAAGAGTAAAATTTGTTATTCCGGGCTTGCGGCCTACACCAGTTGTTTCTGAAGCTTCCCCGCCGGCTCCATTTCGCCCCTGTGCCCCGCCGGCTCTCACCTGTTTCAAAACCGTCTCCAGCGTTCGCAGGCACAGATCAAAGTGACAGTACGCATGCTCCAGATTCTCTCCAGCACTGCGCCTTGGATCTGGGCTCCTGTACAATGAATAGGGCACATTCATCTCCGCGGCGAATGCTGGGTAACAGATCCTCCATCGTAATGACAGCAAAATATTGTGGATGCTGGAAATCTGAAATAAAAACAGAAAGTATTGGAAATACTCCGCGGGTTTGGAAGCACCTATGTACCGTCCTGATGAAAGATCACAGACCTGAAATGTTAACTCTGCTTCTCTCTCCACAGATTTTTAAATACCATCTGTCCAATGGGAGAATGTGCATCACCTGCTTTGAAATGTTGAAGATTTTCCCACAGTCAATGTTCAAAGCAATTCTTCTAATGTGGAAAACACTCCCAAGACATGAAGAAGACGAGTTAGATACCAAGTAAAGCTCCCTCTACACTGTCCCATCAAATACTCCCAGGGCAGGTACTGCACGGGTTAGACACAGTGTAAAGCTCCTTCTACACTGTCCGGGCAGGTGCAACACAGGACAATGTAAATCTGCCTCTACAGTGTCTTGTAATACACCCCCAGTGCAGGTACAACATGGGTTGTCCAACATATGGCTTGTGGGCCAGGCTCCGGCCTGCCAAAGGTTGTATCCTGCCTTCAGTTGTATTTCAGAGATGAGAAATTTCCCATTGTCTTCTTCTTTCAGACCGGCTTTTTTAAAAAAAATTGCGCTGTCAGTTTCACAACTGACAGGTGCTTGCAGCAGTTTCCTAACTTCTGACAGATTTGGGGTTTTCTAGCGGGCTTTGAAAAAAAAGTCAGAAACCAGTACTAGTTCCTGGTGAGCCCTGCCCTGGAAAGCCAGCTCCTGGATACACCCGTCCTGCGGTGCTCATTCCTGTGTACACCCATCCTCCAGTGCCAGTTCCTATGTATCGCTGTCCTGCAGTGCTAGTTCCTGGGTATCTGCCCACACTGTGCTAGTTCCCATATATAGCTGTCCCACAGTGCTAGTTCCTGTGTATCCCAGCCCTGCAGTACTAGTTCCAATGTATACCTGCCCTGAAGTGCTAGTTCCAGTGTATACCTGCCCCACAGTGCTAATTCCTGCGTACACCTGCCTGTAGTGCTGGTTCCTGTGTATCCCTGTCCAGCTTCACTTGTCAGAGCCAAAACATGTTGAATTTGTCTGTAAATCTCACATCCTGGAAATGTGATTTTGAGAATGTGCGGTTGAGATGACGCAAAACCCACTTTCTAAACAAAACTCGATTCATTCATAGGATTAGAATGGCATTTCCTGGAGGTGGAGGGCAGTCGGTTTCCATCCAAATGGATCCGAACAAGACAGATCTGATTCTGAAGATTCTAGGAAGGGAATTCAGAAGCTCCTTCGGGAGTTTAATTAGTTTGTAGTGGATATTGTTCCGGGGAGACCAGTATGTTTTGGAATGGTGGAATCTTTGTTAGAATGAGTGAGTGCAGAGGATTCAGGATTTCACCTTCTTCAATACTTTCTCTGACCTGAGACCAAGAGGTTAGATGTTTATGTTGTGTTGCAGATATCAGCTTCATCTGACACACAGAAGGTCCCTGGTGACTTGAGATACATTTCCTGCAGTGTGTAACAGGATGTTGTTGGTTTATTAAGTGATGAAAACTATTATCCTTCATCTGAAAGATAAACAGCTTTGTAAAATATGCATCTTTGACGGGAATCAAACCCAGGCTGCGATGGCAAAAGTGCCAAATCCTAACCACTAGACCACCAAGCAACAGCAGTCATTGATTGTACGGCCTGTATAGATATAATAGAAGGTATTGGTGTTAATTTGGATATGATTTTGACTTCTTGTGCTGGATGTAAATCCATTTCATAACTCTGCTGCTTACAAACCTATTTGTGTGTTCTTTGTTCATATTTGGTTGAATCTGTCTTCATTTGGAAAATATTTTCTGCCTTTTTTTTCTCTTACTTTTCATTTGTCCCTAAATACATTGAGACACAACACAGATGCACAACATACATTCAGAAATAACACACACACACATTTATTCAGAACCAGCACACTCATACACCTACAATACATTTACAAGTATCACAGTATCAATCATCAATATTTATATATTTAGAACCTGGTGTATATTATAAAAACAAAGTAAATTTACAACTGGTGCACATACAAAGCAATTCATCACATAAACACTCAGTTTATATAGAAACATGACAGCCACATACACACACTCACAGTTTCTATGGTCACACGGTCCTGCTTGAAGTTCTGGGAAACATCTACACACCAAAAGTTGAATAGTTTTTCACAAGCTGCCCCATCCTGTTGTGTATTAGGAGCGGTTTCCTACTTCCCTTGCGGTGATTCTGGGTGATGATTCTGGGACTCGGTGTGTGGAATTGGATTTGAAAGCTAAAGGAAATTCACCACTCAGTGTTCAGCTCTCAGTGTCAATCCTGCACCCACCTTCATCAGGTGTTAGCAGTGGGACTGGAACAAATACAGCCAGGGACTCTGAGTTTACATCAACAGAGATGGAGTTATTTAATGTAGGTAAAACATCATTAAAATGTTCCACTGTGTTCAGAATTGCTTTTCCTGATACCAGCTGCACAATAGCCTAATTTGTGCATTCACAGAATCATTTTCCATTCGTTGCTTTGAAGCCAATAACTTAATATATTTCTAATGTGTTGGTACATGCAACATTTATTTGTTGTTTTTCTCATTTTATTTGTAATTAATATTCGTAAAACTGTTCTGTGTGGCAATGAATGCGGAAGAGGGGGGAAAAAAATCAATGAAAAGCTCCGTCTCTGTGTGTTGTCCAGCCACCAACCTTTCAGTTAACAGCCGGATGCATTAGCTGATTGCACCAGAGACTGACACACATGGATGTTGCAAAATACTCTGAATCAGTGTGTTCGTGAATTAAAGGTTCAGATTGCTGCCCACAATGGCAACTGTCCTCTCTCAGTTTTACTTTTTTCAAAATGAAGGGTGGAACATTCATTGTGGATACATGGAGACAATCTGATCCCACTCACGTCAGCCACATCCACATCACCATGAATCAGCTCTCCTACAACCGGTTCTAATCACAGACCTGAAACACTAACGCTATTTCTCTCTCCACAGATGCTACTTCACCAGCTGAGTATTTCCAGTATTTTCTGTCTTTAACTCCTCCAACCAGCTCCCCCTCCCTTCAAGCCTTTCGTTTTCTTTTCTGTTATTAAGTATTCTGATTGTCCCAGAGTCAATATTAGGTTTAAATTCTTTATTTGCAGGAACGTGAATCATTTCAATGCCTCAGATCAGTTAATTTCACTGATAACATCAGAGTAAATGTTACAGCATCACAAAGAAGGGAAAGGTGCCTGGACTGCAACTGGTCAGTTAACAGTTCACCCTTCATTCTCCCTGATTCCATTTCTTAAAGTGGATCTAAAGATTCACGAAGTTGGAGAATGGGTTCTTCTGTTTCGGTTCCTTTCAATTTTTCCCGCTCCCAACTGGAAATATTTCCCAAAACCTCATCGCAATCCTCCACCTTGCATTGTGTCCAGGGATGAGGATGTTCAGTTTTGTGGAGGGACTATAGAGTCCGGGATTGTTCTTTTTAGAGCAAAGAAGGTTAAGTGGAGATTTAATAGAGGTGTTTAAAATTATAGGAGGGGAGGAGAGGCAACTTGATAGTGTAGATCAGGAGAAACTGTTTCAACGGACAAGAGAGTCGGTAACCAGAGGACATAGATTTCAGATAATTGGCTAAAAAGAAGCCAGGGAGGGGGAGTGGGCCGAGCAAATTTGTTTTTTTACTCAGTGAGTTGTTGTGATCTGGAATGAACTACTTGAAAGGGTGGTGAAAGCAGATTCAATAGTAACTTTCAAAAGGGAAGTGTCAAATAAAAACATTGTAGGGCAATGGGGAAAAGAGGAGAGGAGTGGGATTAATTGCATCGTTCCTTCAAAGAACTGACAGACATGATGGACCGAATGGCCTCCTCTGTGCTGTGTGATTCTATAATTCTGTGTCCCATCATTGACAGCAGCCCCTACCCGCAGGAAGAGTTTCCCCACCTCTGCCATGTTCCTAACGTTGCCTCAATGACAGTAACCTTGTAAGATCCTCCCCCCAGATTGTCCTTTCAGAGCTCCAATCAGGTGACGCTAAACACCCTGGTGGGAAAGACGAAAATCTACAGCAATGTGTTTCAAACAAAGCTGATTAATTGACCTTTATCCAGATTATTAAATTCCAGCCCAGTTATAGAGGTTATTAACATCAGCAACAAATCCCAACTGTCAGAATGAATATGGTTCAGTTCTGGATGAGATTAACAACAGCAGAATCCAAGCCATGCAGTCACTTGTGAACTCTATTAAACTCTACCAGGTACTCTGCGTGCTTAACTAACCAGTGAAACCCAAATATCTGTTTAGTACACTGATCAATCAACCTTACCACAGGGGTAAGTATGTGTGAGAAGTATCCAACTGGAATACCTTTTCCATCTACCACTTACATCATATTGATATAAATAAAAGCAAAATACTGCGGATGCTGGAAATCTGAAACAAACAAGAAATGCTGGAAATACTCAGCAGGTCTGGCAGCATCTGTGGAGCGAGAAGCAGAGTTAACGTTTCAGATCCATCTTAACATTGCCTGCAGGGTTGTGGGACTAGTTATGTTTTAGTTTTAGAGATACAGCACTGAAACAGGCCCTTCGGCCCACCGAGTCTGTGCCGACCATCAACCACCCACTTATATTAATCCTACACTAATCCCATATCCCTACCACATCCCCACCTGTCCCTATATTTCCCTAACACCTACCTATACTAGGAGCAATTTATAATGGTCAAATAACCTATCAACCTGCAAGTCTTTGGCATGTGGGAGGAAACCGGAGCACCCGGAGGAAACCCACGCAGACACAGGGAGAACTTGCAAACTCCACACAGGCAGGACCCAGAATTGAACCCAGGTCGCTGGAGCTGTGAGGCTGCAGTGCTAACCACTGCGCCACTGTGCCGCCCAGATCTATTATCTAGATCTTCCAAGAGCCAGCACAGGTATGATGGGCCAAATGTCTTCAATTTGGGCGGCACAGTGGTGCAGTGGTTAGCACCGCAGCCTCACAGCTCCAGCGACCTGGGTTCAATTCTGGGTACTGCCTGTGCAGAGTTTGCAAGTTCTCCCTGTGTCTGCGTGGGTTTCTTCCGGGTGCTCCGGTTTCCTTCCACATGCCAAAAAACTTGCAGGTTGATGGGTAAATTGGCCATTATAAATTGCCCCTAGTATAGGTAGGTGGTAGGGAAATATCGGGACAGGTGGGGATGTGGTAGGAATATGGAATTAGTGTCGGATTAGTATAAATGGGTGGTTGATGGTCGGCACAGACTCGGTGGGCCGAAGGGCCTGTTTCAGTGCTGTATCTCTAAAAAAAAAATATTATACTTGATCATTCTATAAAAGAGTGAATCTTCATGAGACAGAGAGGAACCAATGAGTATGGAACTGAACCCAACGAGAGTCAGCACCATTCGGGGAGTGGATGTACAGTCTTGAAAGAGTTTTACTCTGTACCCCTATCTCCCTCCCCCCCACCCATCTCCTCAACCTACTAGGGAGTGTTTCATGGGACAGTGTAGAGGGAGCTTAGAGAAGTTGAGAAATGGAACTCCCACAAAAAGCAGTCCATACTTGCTCAATGAATACTTTTGGGACAATTTTGGTTTCCTCCCATTGTTCTGCAGGTTGTTCCCTTAGATTGGATCTTTATTTGTTCCCTTTGGTTTGATTTTAGCTTCACTGCTTGACTCACCAATCAAAATATTTTGTTGGATCTGGCCCTGGGAATTAGCAGCCTCCTCCTTCATCTCCAACACTACAGCCTCTCTCCTCCTCTTTACCTGCCCATCACCCACACCCTGGTCTTAGTTGTGTTCCACACTCTGGGGCTTGGCCCTTCCCCTGGGATTCTCAGTATGAACACGGTGGGACGTTTTTTGAGACAGGATGTCCCAGCTCTCCACCCTGGGATTCTCAGTATGAACAGGGTGGGATGTGTTTTGAGACAGGATGTCCCAGCTCTCAAACCCTGGGATTCTCAGATTGAATAACATCACTGAAGTGCCCAGGAACCAACCTGCTTATTATGGGCTGGGAGTGTTTGATATCAGGGCAGGTGACCAAAAGCTTGGTCAAAGAGGTAGTTTTCAAGAAGCATCTTCAAGGAGGGAAGAGCAGAAAGTAAATCAGACCCTCCATGTCCCAGCTGTATCAACACGTGACAAAGTGCATGGAAAAGACACCCGTCCATTTGGGAAGAAAATTTTAAAAACTAATTTGCTGCTCTGCTTTTGAACCAAGTGCTTGCTATTTCCACAGTCACTGACACCAATCTCCCACTGTCTGATATAAACCAACCCCACAGTCACGGACACCAATCTCCCACTGTCTGATATAAACCAACCCCACAGTCACCGACACCAATCTCCTCCTGTCTGATATAAACCAACCCCACAGTCACGGACACCAATCTCCCACTGTCTGATATAAACCAACCCCACAGTCACCGACACCAATCTCCTCCTGTCTGATATAAACCAACCCCACAGTCACTGACACCAATCTCCATCTGTCTGATATAAACTAACCCCACAGTCACTGACACCAATCTCCCACTGTCTGATATAAACCAATCCTACAGTCACTGACACCAATCTCCTCCTGTCTGATATAAACCAACCCCACAGTCACTGACACCAATCTCCCACTGTCTGATATAAACCAACCCCACAGTCACCGACACCAATCTCCTCCTGTCTGATATAAACCAACCCCACAGTCACTGACACCAATCTCCCACTGTCTGATATAAACCAACCCCACAGTCACTGACACCAATCTCCCACTGTCTGATATAAACCAACCCCACAGTCACTGACACCAATCTCCCACTGTCTGATATAAACCAACCCCACAGTCACTGACACCAATCTCCCACTGTCTGATATAAACCAACCCCACAGTCACCGACACCAATCTCCTCCTGTCTGATATAAACCAACCCCACAGTCACTGACACCAATCTCCTCCTGTCTGATATAAACCAACCCCACAGTCATTGACACCAATCTCCTCCTGTCTGATACAAACCAACCCCACAGTCACTGACACCAATCTCCTCCTGTCTGATATAAACCAACCCCACAGTCATTGACACCAATCTCCTCCTGTCTGATATAAACCAACCCCACAGTCACTGACACCAATCTCCTCCAGTCTGATGTAAACCAACCCCACAGTCACTGACACCAATCTCCATCTGTCTGATATAAACCAACTCCACAGTCACTGACACCAATCTCCATCTGTCTGATATAAACCAACCCCACAGTCACTGACACCAATCTCCCACTGTCTGATATAAACCAACCCCACAGTCACTGACACCAATCTCCCACTGTCTGATATAAACCAACCCCACAGTCACTGACACCAATCTCCCACTGTCTGATATAAACCAACCCCACAGTCACTGACACCAATCTCCCACTGTCTGATATAAACCAACCCCACAGTCACTGACACCAATCTCCCACTGTCTGATATAAACCAACCCCACAGTCACCGACACCAATCTCCTCCTGTCTGATATAAACCAACCCCACAGTCACTGACACCAATCTCCTCCTGTCTGATATAAACCAACCCCACAGTCATTGACACCAATCTCCTCCTGTCTGATACAAACCAACCCCACAGTCACTGACACCAATCTCCTCCTGTCTGATATAAACCAACCCCACAGTCATTGACACCAATCTCCTCCTGTCTGATATAAACCAACCCCACAGTCACTGACACCAATCTCCTCCAGTCTGATGTAAACCAACCCCACAGTCACTGACACCAATCTCCTCCTGTCTGATATAAACCAACCCCACAGTCACTGACACCAATCTCCTCCTGTCTGATATAAACCAACCCCACAGTCACTGACACCAATCTCCCACTGTCTGATATAAACCAACCCCACAGTCACTGACACCAATCTCCCACTGTCTGATATAAACCAACCCCACAGTCATTGACACCAATCTCCATCTGTCTGATATAAACCAACTCCACAGTCACTGACACCAATCTCCTCCTGTCTGATATAAACCAACTCCACAGTCACTGACACCAATCTCCTCCAGTCTGATGTAAACCAACCCCACAGTCACTGACACCAATCTCCCACTGTCTGATATAAACCAACTCCACAGTCACTGACACCAATCTCCTCCTGTCTGATATAAACCAACCCCACAGTCACTGACACCAATCTCCCACTGTCTGATATAAACCAACCCCACAGTCACTGACACCAATCTCCATCTGTCTGATATAAACCAACCCCACAGTCACTGACACCAATCTCATCCTGTCTGATATAAACCAACCCCACAGTCACTGACACCAATCTCCATCTGTCTGATATAAACCAACCCCACAGTCACGGACACCAATCTCCTCCTGTCTCATTTCAATCAATCACACAGATATCGGATTGAGCAAAAGTTTATCATTGTATTCAAAACTAATTCCTAATGCGAGTCCCTGAATTAAGTAAATATCACAGACAGCAGTTCTTAAAGGGACACTGCAGGCCTGAGAATGCAATCAACTAAATTCCAGAATATTAAACTCCATCCCAATTATAGGAACATAGGAGCAGGAGTTGGCCATTCAGCCCATCGAGCCTGCCCCGCCATTCAATATGATCATGGCTGATCATCCACTTCAATGCTTTTTTCCCACACTATCCTCATATCCCCTTATATCATTTGTATTTAGAAATCTGTCAATCTCTGCTTTTAATATACTCAATGACTGAACTTCCACAGCCCTCTGGGGTGGAGAATTCCAAAGATTCACAACCCTCCGAGTAAAGAAATTTCTCCTCATCTCTGTCCTAAGTGGTTTCCCCCTTATTTTGAAATTGTGCACCCAGGTTCTGGACTCCCCAATCAGGGGAAACATCTTAGCTGCATCTCCCCTGTCTATCCCTTTAAGTATTTTGTAGGTTTCAATGAGATCACCTCTCATTCTTTGAAACTCTAGTGAATACAGGCCCACATTCCCCAATCTCTCTTCACAGGACAGTGCGG
This sequence comes from Heterodontus francisci, assembly GCF_036365525.1. Taxonomy (NCBI): domain Eukaryota; kingdom Metazoa; phylum Chordata; class Chondrichthyes; order Heterodontiformes; family Heterodontidae; genus Heterodontus; species Heterodontus francisci. The sequence continues at coordinate 10,860,719 of NC_090404.1, forward strand.
CCACCCCAAGTTATCGGGGTTATTAACATCGGCAGAAACAGGCCCCAACTGTCAGAATCAACATGTTCAGTTCTGCAACTGATTAACAGCAGCCAAAACAGCAGAATCCAACTGCTGCAGTCACTTGTGAACTCGCTTGTGTTTCTGCAGATGTGCTGACTGAGTGAATCCCTTCTCACAGACGGAGCATATGAAAGGCCTCTCCCCAGAGTGAACTCGCTGGTGTATCAGTAGTTGGGATGATGTAATGTATCCCTTCCCACACTCAGAGCAGATGAATGTCTTCTCCCCAGTGTGAATGCGCTGGTGTGTGATCAGGCGGGATGACTGGCTGAATCCCTTCCCACACACGGAACAGGTGAACGGTTTCTCTCCAGTGTGAGTGCGTTGGTGGTAGAGCAGATCAATTCTCCTTTTAAATCTCTTCTCACAGTTAGAACATTTAAAAGGTCTCTGATCAGTGTGAACAAGTTGATGTGTCAGCAGCTGGGATGACCGAGTGAATCCCTTCCCACACACGGAGCAGGTGAACGGCCTCTCCCCAGTGTGAGTGCGCTGGTGTGTCAGCAGGTCATTTCTGCTCTTAAAGCTCTTCTCACAGTCAGAACATTTAAAAGGTCTCTCATCAGTGTGAACTCTCTGGTGTTTCAGCAGAATAGACGACTGAGTGAATCCCATCCCACACACGGAGCAGGTGAACGGCCTCTCCCCAGTGTGAATGCGCTGGTGTGTCAGCAGGTCATTCTTGCTCCAAAAGCTCTTGTCACAGTCAGAACATTTGAAAGGCCTCTCATCAGTGTGAACTCTCTGGTGTTTCTGCAGAATAGACGACTGAGTGAATCCCCTCCCACACACGGAGCAAGTGAACGGTCTCTCCCCAGTGTGACTGCGTCGATGAGTATCCAGTTGGGACGGGTAATTGAATCCCTTCCCACAGTCCCCACATTTCCACGGTTTCTCCGTGCTGCCAGTGTCCCTGTCTCTCTCCAGGTTGGACAATCACTTGAAGCCTCGTCCACACACAGACAGGTGTACAGCTTCTCCGTACCGTTAATGGTATAATTTTTTTCAGGCTGTGTAACTGGTTAAAGCTCTTTCCACAGTCAGTGCACTGGAACACTCTCACTCGGGTGTGTGTGTCTCGGTGCTTTTCCAGTCACACTGATGTTTGAAATCTTTTCCCACAGACAGAACAGACAAACATCTGATATTCAGGTCCTGATGAATCGTGTGACTCTGTCAGATCTTGATCTGCTGCTTGGTTTGTATTTCCAGTCCTTAAATCCTCCCCTTCGAATTCTCTGTAAAAGGAGTTTACAAAAGCCATCACTGTTCGTTCAGGATAGAAAATCACAACATTTTCTTCTCCTGCTTCCTGGCCCCAGAAGACCGAGCAGGCGCCCTGCTGCACATTGCCTCCCATAAAGGTGGCAGCTGTTAACCCTGGCCTGTCACTGGGAGAAACCCCACAGCTGCTGCCCTGCTCAGTGCAAACATGGGACCGGTAGCTTCTTATTCTGGGTTTGAAGCTTTCACCAGGTGTTTGTAAATCAGATAATGTTCCCTCTTTTATATTGGGACCTGGGGCGGCACTCAGTGTGTGTGAAGCCCACGTTGACCAGGGTTTATTAACTCGCTCCCTCCAGCCTCCTCCTTCCTTTTGCTCTCATCCCTTCCCCATCTCCCAGAAGCATGATCGGACTCCCCTTGTCCTCACCTTCCAGCCCACCAGCCTCCACATCATCCTCCATCATTTTCCCGCCTCCCGTGTGATGCCACCACCAAACACATCTTCCCCTACTGTTCCAGCATTCTGGTGGGACTGATCCCTCCACGACACCCTGGTCCAAACCTTGATCATATCCAATGCCCACTTTGCTTCCTATGCAAGCAGAGGAGATGTAAATCCTGCCCTTTTAACTCCTCCCCTCTCAATGTCCAAGGCCCCAAACACTCCCTTAAGGTGCAACAGCACTTTTACATGTGCTTTAATTTCATATACAGGGCAGCACAGTGGTGCAGTGATTAGCACCGCAGCCTCACAGCTCCAGCGACCCGGGTTCGATTCTGGGTACTGCCTGTGCGGAGTTTGCAAGTTCTCCCTGTGACCGTGTGGGTTTCCACTAGGGACTCCAGTTTCCTCCCAAAGGCTTGCAGGTTGATAGGTAAATTGGCCATTGTAAATTGCAGGTAGGTGGTAGGAGAATGGTGGGGATGCGGTAGGGAATATGGCATGAATGTAGGATTAGTATAAATGGGTGGTTGTTGGTCAGCACAGACTTGGTGGGCTGAAGGGCCTGTTTCAGTGCTGTATCACTCTATAACTATATTCAATTTAATATCCTACCTCAGGGAAACCAAATGCAGATTCGGAGACCACTTTGTGGAACACCTCCGTTCAGTTTACAAACATGGCCCTGAACATCTGGTCACCTGAATTCTCTGTTCCACTCCCACTCTGCCCTCTGTGTCCTCAGCCTGCTGCACTGTTCTAATGAAGGTCAACGGAGGTTCCAGGAACAGCAGCTCATCTTTCAATTTGGCACTCCAGTCTTCTGGACTCAACAATGTCACATTATTTCAGTTATAGTTCTCTGGGATGTAAACATTCACCCTGGCACTTGGCAGCATCTTCAGGATCGAAGGTGAGAAACCCTCTGTGTGCAGTAAGAATAAAATTGTATGCAAATCTTCCCCTTCTAATCCACTGTAAAAGGAATTTACAAAAGTCATCACTGTCAGTGCAGGATAGAAATTCTGAACAGACAATACTAGTTTCCAGGGAACATTTTTTCCTCTCTTGTTCCCCCAAAGCTGTAAATCCCCGTCCCACACACTCTGCCTCCTCCCTGTGCTGAAATCCAAACCCATCGCAACATTTCTTTCCTCCACTGCCAGTTTTCTCCCTCCGCTACTCTGACTGGGTTCAGTTCTCCAGCCCGTGTGCAGAGTGAGAATCAATTCCATGATCCGAAGAAGGGTCACTGACCCGAAACGTTAACTCTGCTTCTCTTTCCACAGATGCTGCCAGACCTGCTGAGTGATTCCAGCATTTATTTTTATTTCAGATTTCCAGCATCTGCAGTATTTTGCTTTTATAATGCAATGATTTTCTCTCCTGGTCACGGGGTGCCTGAAGCCCCGCCCACTCTCTGTGTCGTCATCAATACGCCCGCGCATGCACGATGCTCCATACTCGGCCAAAATGGCGGCCATTAACCTGGAGTTATTTCCGGTAAAAAGGCCCACAGCTGCAAATGAGGTATCTGGAGATTATTAAATAAGAGTAAAATTTGTTATTCCGGGCTTGCGGCCTACACCAGTTGTTTCTGAAGCTTCCCCGCCGGCTCCATTTCGCCCCTGTGCCCCGCCGGCTCTCACCTGTTTCAAAACCGTCTCCAGCGTTCGCAGGCACAGATCAAAGTGACAGTACGCATGCTCCAGATTCTCTCCAGCACTGCGCCTTGGATCTGGGCTCCTGTACAATGAATAGGGCACATTCATCTCCGCGGCGAATGCTGGGTAACAGATCCTCCATCGTAATGACAGCAAAATATTGTGGATGCTGGAAATCTGAAATAAAAACAGAAAGTATTGGAAATACTCCGCGGGTTTGGAAGCACCTATGTACCGTCCTGATGAAAGATCACAGACCTGAAATGTTAACTCTGCTTCTCTCTCCACAGATTTTTAAATACCATCTGTCCAATGGGAGAATGTGCATCACCTGCTTTGAAATGTTGAAGATTTTCCCACAGTCAATGTTCAAAGCAATTCTTCTAATGTGGAAAACACTCCCAAGACATGAAGAAGACGAGTTAGATACCAAGTAAAGCTCCCTCTACACTGTCCCATCAAATACTCCCAGGGCAGGTACTGCACGGGTTAGACACAGTGTAAAGCTCCTTCTACACTGTCCGGGCAGGTGCAACACAGGACAATGTAAATCTGCCTCTACAGTGTCTTGTAATACACCCCCAGTGCAGGTACAACATGGGTTGTCCAACATATGGCTTGTGGGCCAGGCTCCGGCCTGCCAAAGGTTGTATCCTGCCTTCAGTTGTATTTCAGAGATGAGAAATTTCCCATTGTCTTCTTCTTTCAGACCGGCTTTTTAAAAAAAAATTGCGCTGTCAGTTTCACAACTGACAGGTGCTTGCAGCAGTTTCCTAACTTCTGACAGATTTGGGGTTTTCTAGCGGGCTTTGAAAAAAAAGTCAGAAACCAGTACTAGTTCCTGGTGAGCCCTGCCCTGGAAAGCCAGCTCCTGGATACACCCGTCCTGCGGTGCTCATTCCTGTGTACACCCATCCTCCAGTGCCAGTTCCTATGTATCGCTGTCCTGCAGTGCTAGTTCCTGGGTATCTGCCCACACTGTGCTAGTTCCCATATATAGCTGTCCCACAGTGCTAGTTCCTGTGTATCCCAGCCCTGCAGTACTAGTTCCAATGTATACCTGCCCTGAAGTGCTAGTTCCAGTGTATACCTGCCCCACAGTGCTAATTCCTGCGTACACCTGCCTGTAGTGCTGGTTCCTGTGTATCCCTGTCCAGCTTCACTTGTCAGAGCCAAAACATGTTGAATTTGTCTGTAAATCTCACATCCTGGAAATGTGATTTTGAGAATGTGCGGTTGAGATGACGCAAAACCCACTTTCTAAACAAAACTCGATTCATTCATAGGATTAGAATGGCATTTCCTGGAGGTGGAGGGCAGTCGGTTTCCATCCAAATGGATCCGAACAAGACAGATCTGATTCTGAAGATTCTAGGAAGGGAATTCAGAAGCTCCTTCGGGAGTTTAATTAGTTTGTAGTGGATATTGTTCCGGGGAGACCAGTATGTTTTGGAATGGTGGAATCTTTGTTAGAATGAGTGAGTGCAGAGGATTCAGGATTTCACCTTCTTCAATACTTTCTCTGACCTGAGACCAAGAGGTTAGATGTTTATGTTGTGTTGCAGATATCAGCTTCATCTGACACACAGAAGGTCCCTGGTGACTTGAGATACATTTCCTGCAGTGTGTAACAGGATGTTGTTGGTTTATTAAGTGATGAAAACTATTATCCTTCATCTGAAAGATAAACAGCTTTGTAAAATATGCATCTTTGACGGGAATCAAACCCAGGCTGCGATGGCAAAAGTGCCAAATCCTAACCACTAGACCACCAAGCAACAGCAGTCATTGATTGTACGGCCTGTATAGATATAATAGAAGGTATTGGTGTTAATTTGGATATGATTTTGACTTCTTGTGCTGGATGTAAATCCATTTCATAACTCTGCTGCTTACAAACCTATTTGTGTGTTCTTTGTTCATATTTGGTTGAATCTGTCTTCATTTGGAAAATATTTTCTGCCTTTTTTTTCTCTTACTTTTCATTTGTCCCTAAATACATTGAGACACAACACAGATGCACAACATACATTCAGAAATAACACACACACACATTTATTCAGAACCAGCACACTCATACACCTACAATACATTTACAAGTATCACAGTATCAATCATCAATATTTATATATTTAGAACCTGGTGTATATTATAAAAACAAAGTAAATTTACAACTGGTGCACATACAAAGCAATTCATCACATAAACACTCAGTTTATATAGAAACATGACAGCCACATACACACACTCACAGTTTCTATGGTCACACGGTCCTGCTTGAAGTTCTGGGAAACATCTACACACCAAAAGTTGAATAGTTTTTCACAAGCTGCCCCATCCTGTTGTGTATTAGGAGCGGTTTCCTACTTCCCTTGCGGTGATTCTGGGTGATGATTCTGGGACTCGGTGTGTGGAATTGGATTTGAAAGCTAAAGGAAATTCACCACTCAGTGTTCAGCTCTCAGTGTCAATCCTGCACCCACCTTCATCAGGTGTTAGCAGTGGGACTGGAACAAATACAGCCAGGGACTCTGAGTTTACATCAACAGAGATGGAGTTATTTAATGTAGGTAAAACATCATTAAAATGTTCCACTGTGTTCAGAATTGCTTTTCCTGATACCAGCTGCACAATAGCCTAATTTGTGCATTCACAGAATCATTTTCCATTCGTTGCTTTGAAGCCAATAACTTAATATATTTCTAATGTGTTGGTACATGCAACATTTATTTGTTGTTTTTCTCATTTTATTTGTAATTAATATTCGTAAAACTGTTCTGTGTGGCAATGAATGCGGAAGAGGGGGGAAAAAAATCAATGAAAAGCTCCGTCTCTGTGTGTTGTCCAGCCACCAACCTTTCAGTTAACAGCCGGATGCATTAGCTGATTGCACCAGAGACTGACACACATGGATGTTGCAAAATACTCTGAATCAGTGTGTTCGTGAATTAAAGGTTCAGATTGCTGCCCACAATGGCAACTGTCCTCTCTCAGTTTTACTTTTTTCAAAATGAAGGTTGGAACATTCATTGTGGATACATGGAGACAATCTGATCCCACTCACGTCAGCCACATCCACATCACCATGAATCAGCTCTCCTACAACCGGTTCTAATCACAGACCTGAAACACTAACGCTATTTCTCTCTCCACAGATGCTACTTCACCAGCTGAGTATTTCCAGTATTTTCTGTCTTTAACTCCTCCAACCAGCTCCCCCTCCCTTCAAGCCTTTCGTTTTCTTTTCTGTTATTAAGTATTCTGATTGTCCCAGAGTCAATATTAGGTTTAAATTCTTTATTTGCAGGAACGTGAATCATTTCAATGCCTCAGATCAGTTAATTTCACTGATAACATCAGAGTAAATGTTACAGCATCACAAAGAAGGGAAAGGTGCCTGGACTGCAACTGGTCAGTTAACAGTTCACCCTTCATTCTCCCTGATTCCATTTCTTAAAGTGGATCTAAAGATTCACGAAGTTGGAGAATGGGTTCTTCTGTTTCGGTTCCTTTCAATTTTTCCCGCTCCCAACTGGAAATATTTCCCAAAACCTCATCGCAATCCTCCACCTTGCATTGTGTCCAGGGATGAGGATGTTCAGTTTTGTGGAGGGACTATAGAGTCCGGGATTGTTCTTTTTAGAGCAAAGAAGGTTAAGTGGAGATTTAATAGAGGTGTTTAAAATTATAGGAGGGGAGGAGAGGCAACTTGATAGTGTAGATCAGGAGAAACTGTTTCAACGGACAAGAGAGTCGGTAACCAGAGGACATAGATTTCAGATAATTGGCTAAAAAGAAGCCAGGGAGGGGGAGTGGGCCGAGCAAATTTGTTTTTTTACTCAGTGAGTTGTTGTGATCTGGAATGAACTACTTGAAAGGGTGGTGAAAGCAGATTCAATAGTAACTTTCAAAAGGGAAGTGTCAAATAAAAACATTGTAGGGCAATGGGGAAAAGAGGAGAGGAGTGGGATTAATTGCATCGTTCCTTCAAAGAACTGACAGACATGATGGACCGAATGGCCTCCTCTGTGCTGTGTGATTCTATAATTCTGTGTCCCATCATTGACAGCAGCCCCTACCCGCAGGAAGAGTTTCCCCACCTCTGCCATGTTCCTAACGTTGCCTCAATGACAGTAACCTTGTAAGATCCTCCCCCCAGATTGTCCTTTCAGAGCTCCAATCAGGTGACGCTAAACACCCTGGTGGGAAAGACGAAAATCTACAGCAATGTGTTTCAAACAAAGCTGATTAATTGACCTTTATCCAGATTATTAAATTCCAGCCCAGTTATAAAGGTTATTAACATCAGCAACAAATCCCAACTGTCAGAATGAATATGGTTCAGTTCTGGATGAGATTAACAACAGCAGAATCCAAGCCATGCAGTCACTTGTGAACTCTATTAAACTCTACCAGGTACTCTGCGTGCTTAACTAACCAGTGAAACCCAAATATCTGTTTAGTACACTGATCAATCAACCTTACCACAGGGGTAAGTATGTGTGAGAAGTATCCAACTGGAATACCTTTTCCATCTACCACTTACATCATATTGATATAAATAAAAGCAAAATACTGCGGATGCTGGAAATCTGAAACAAACAAGAAATGCTGGAAATACTCAGCAGGTCTGGCAGCATCTGTGGAGCGAGAAGCAGAGTTAACGTTTCAGATCCATCTTAACATTGCCTGCAGGGTTGTGGGACTAGTTATGTTTTAGTTTTAGAGATACAGCACTGAAACAGGCCCTTCGGCCCACCGAGTCTGTGCCGACCATCAACCACCCACTTATATTAATCCTACACTAATCCCATATCCCTACCACATCCCCACCTGTCCCTATATTTCCCTAACACCTACCTATACTAGGAGCAATTTATAATGGTCAAATAACCTATCAACCTGCAAGTCTTTGGCATGTGGGAGGAAACCGGAGCACCCGGAGGAAACCCACGCAGACACAGGGAGAACTTGCAAACTCCACACAGGCAGGACCCAGAATTGAACCCAGGTCGCTGGAGCTGTGAGGCTGCAGTGCTAACCACTGCGCCACTGTGCCGCCCAGATCTATTATCTAGATCTTCCAAGAGCCAGCACAGGTATGATGGGCCAAATGTCTTCAATTTGGGCGGCACAGTGGTGCAGTGGTTAGCACCGCAGCCTCACAGCTCCAGCGACCTGGGTTCAATTCTGGGTACTGCCTGTGCAGAGTTTGCAAGTTCTCCCTGTGTCTGCGTGGGTTTCTTCCGGGTGCTCCGGTTTCCTTCCACATGCCAAAAAACTTGCAGGTTGATGGGTAAATTGGCCATTATAAATTGCCCCTAGTATAGGTAGGTGGTAGGGAAATATCGGGACAGGTGGGGATGTGGTAGGAATATGGAATTAGTGTCGGATTAGTATAAATGGGTGGTTGATGGTCGGCACAGACTCGGTGGGCCGAAGGGCCTGTTTCAGTGCTGTATCTCTAAAATAAAAATATTATACTTGATCATTCTATAAAAGAGTGAATCTTCATGAGACAGAGAGGAACCAATGAGTATGGAACTGAACCCAACGAGAGTCAGCACCATTCGGGGAGTGGATGTACAGTCTTGAAAGAGTTTTACTCTGTACCCCTATCTCCCTCCCCCCCACCCATCTCCTCAACCTACTAGGGAGTGTTTCATGGGACAGTGTAGAGGGAGCTTAGAGAAGTTGAGAAATGGAACTCCCACAAAAAGCAGTCCATACTTGCTCAATGAATACTTTTGGGACAATTTTGGTTTCCTCCCATTGTTCTGCAGGTTGTTCCCTTAGATTGGATCTTTATTTGTTCCCTTTGGTTTGATTTTAGCTTCACTGCTTGACTCACCAATCAAAATATTTTGTTGGATCTGGCCCTGGGAATTAGCAGCCTCCTCCTTCATCTCCAACACTACAGCCTCTCTCCTCCTCTTTACCTGCCCATCACCCACACCCTGGTCTTAGTTGTGTTCCACACTCTGGGGCTTGGCCCTTCCCCTGGGATTCTCAGTATGAACACGGTGGGACGTTTTTTGAGACAGGATGTCCCAGCTCTCCACCCTGGGATTCTCAGTATGAACAGGGTGGGATGTGTTTTGAGACAGGATGTCCCAGCTCTCAAACCCTGGGATTCTCAGATTGAATAACATCACTGAAGTGCCCAGGAACCAACCTGCTTATTATGGGCTGGGAGTGTTTGATATCAGGGCAGGTGACCAAAAGCTTGGTCAAAGAGGTAGTTTTCAAGAAGCATCTTCAAGGAGGGAAGAGCAGAAAGTAAATCAGACCCTCCATGTCCCAGCTGTATCAACACGTGACAAAGTGCATGGAAAAGACACCCGTCCATTTGGGAAGAAAATTTTAAAAACTAATTTGCTGCTCTGCTTTTGAACCAAGTGCTTGCTATTTCCACAGTCACTGACACCAATCTCCCACTGTCTGATATAAACCAACCCCACAGTCACGGACACCAATCTCCCACTGTCTGATATAAACCAACCCCACAGTCACCGACACCAATCTCCTCCTGTCTGATATAAACCAACCCCACAGTCACGGACACCAATCTCCCACTGTCTGATATAAACCAACCCCACAGTCACTGACACCAATCTCCTCCTGTCAGATATAAACCAACCCCACAGTCACTGACACCAATCTCCATCTGTCTGATATAAACTAACCCCACAGTCACTGACACCAATCTCCCACTGTCTGATATAAACCAATCCTACAGTCACTGACACCAATCTCCTCCTGTCTGATATAAACCAACCCCACAGTCACTGACACCAATCTCCCACTGTCTGATATAAACCAACCCCACAGTCACCGACACCAATCTCCTCCTGTCTGATATAAACCAACCCCACAGTCACTGACACCAATCTCCATCTGTCTGATATAAACCAACCCCACAGTCAGACACCAATCTACATCTGTCTGATATAAACCAACTCCACAGTCACTGACACCAATCTCCTCCTGTCTGATATAAACCAACCCCACAGTCACTGACACCAATCTCCCACTGTCTGATATAAACCAACCCCACAGTCACTGACACCAATCTCCCACTGTCTGATATAAACCAACCCCACAGTCACTGACACCAATCTCCCACTGTCTGATATAAACCAACCCCACAGTCACCGACACCAATCTCCTCCTGTCTGATATAAACCAACCCCACAGTCACTGACACCAATCTCCTCCTGTCTGATATAAACCAACCCCACAGTCACTGACACCAATCTCCTCCTGTCTGATACAAACCAACCCCACAGTCACTGACACCAATCTCCTCCTGTCTGATGTAAACCAACCCCAGTCACTGACACCAATCTCCATCTGTCTGATATAAACCAACCCCACAGTCACTGACACCAATCTCCTCCTGTCTGATGTAAACCAACCCCAGTCACTGACACCAATCTCCATCTGTCTGATATAAACCAACTCCACAGTCACTGACACCAATCTCCTCCAGTCTGATGTAAACCAACCCCACAGTCACTGACACCAATCTCCCACTGTCTGATATAAACCAACTCCACAGTCACTGACACCAATCTCCTCCTGTCTGATATAAACCAACCCCACAGTCACTGACACCAATCTCCCACTGTCTGATATAAACCAACCCCACAGTCACTGACACCAATCTCCATCTGTCTGATATAAACCAACCCCACAGTCACTGACACCAATCTCATCCTGTCTGATATAAACCAACCCCACAGTCACTGACACCAATCTCCATCTGTCTGATATAAACCAACCCCACAGTCACGGACACCAATCTCCTCCTGTCTCATTTCAATCAATCACACAGATATCGGATTGAGCAAAAGTTTATCATTGTATTCGAAACTAATTCCTAATGCGAGTCCCTGAATTAAGTAAATATCACAGACAGCAGTTCTTAAAGGGACACTGCAGGCCTGAGAATGCAATCAACTAAATTCCAGAATATTAAACTCCATCCCAATTATAGGAACATAGGAGCAGGAGTTGGCCATTCAGCCCATCGAGCCTGCCCCGCCATTCAATATGATCATGGCTGATCATCCACTTCAATGCTTTTTTCCCACACTATCCTCATATCCCCTTATATCATTTGTATTTAGAAATCTGTCAATCTCTGCTTTTAATATACTCAATGACTGAACTTCCACAGCCCTCTGGGGTGGAGAATTCCAAAGATTCACAACCCTCCGAGTAAAGAAATTTCTCCTCATCTCTGTCCTAAGTGGTTTCCCCCTTATTTTGAAATTGTGCACCCAGGTTCTGGACTCCCCAATCAGGGGAAACATCTTAGCTGCATCTCCCCTGTCTATCCCTTTAAGTATTTTGTAGGTTTCAATGAGATCACCTCTCATTCTTTGAAACTCTAGTGAATACAGGCCCACATTCCCCAATCTCTCTTCACAGGACAGTGCGGCCACCCCAAGTTATAGGGGTTATTAACATCGGCAGAAACAGGCCCCAACTGTCAGAATCAACATGTTCAGTTCTGCAACTGATTAACAGCAGCCAAAACAGCAGAATCCAACTGCTGCAGTCACTTGTGAACTCGCTTGTGTTTCTGCAGATGTGCTGACTGAGTGAATCCCTTCTCACAGACGGAGCATATGAAAGGCCTCTCCCCAGAGTGAACTCGCTGGTGTATCAGTAGTTGGGATGATGTAATGTATCCCTTCCCACACTCAGAGCAGATGAATGTCTTCTCCCCAGTGTGAATGCGCTGGTGTGTGATCAGGCGGGATGACTGGCTGAATCCCTTCCCACACACGGAACAGGTGAACGGTTTCTCTCCAGTGTGAGTGCGTTGGTGGTAGAGCAGATCAATTCTCCTTTTAAATCTCTTCTCACAGTTAGAACATTTAAAAGGTCTCTGATCAGTGTGAACAAGTTGATGTGTCAGCAGCTGGGATGACCGAGTGAATCCCTTCCCACACACGGAGCAGGTGAACGGCCTCTCCCCAGTGTGAGTGCGCTGGTGTGTCAGCAGGTCATTTCTGCTCTTAAAGCTCTTCTCACAGTCAGAACATTTAAAAGGTCTCTCATCAGTGTGAACTCTCTGGTGTTTCAACAGAATAGACGACTGAGTGAATCCCATCCCACACACGGAGCAGGTGAACGGCCTCTCCCCAGTGTGAATGCGCTGGTGTGTGATCAGGCGGGATGACTGGCTGAATCCCTTCCCACACACGGAACAGGTGAACGGTTTCTCTCCAGTGTGAGTGCGTTGGTGGTAGAGCAGATAAATTCTCCTTTTAAATCTCTTCTCACAGTTAGAACATTTAAAAGGTCTCTGATCAGTGTGAACAAGTTGATGTGTCAGCAGCTGGGATGACCGAGTGAATCCCTTCCCACACACGGAGCAGGTGAACGGCCTCTCCCCAGTGTGAGTGCGCTGGTGTGTCAGCAGGTCATTTCTGCTCTTAAAGCTCTTCTCACAGTCAGAACATTTAAAAGGTCTCTCATCAGTGTGAACTCTCTGGTGTTTCAGCAGAATAGACGACTGAGTGAATCCCATCCCACACACGGAGCAGGTGAACGGCCTCTCCCCAGTGTGAATGCGCTGGTGTGTCAGCAGGTCATTCTTGCTCCAAAAGCTCTTGTCACAGTCAGAACATTTGAAAGGCCTCTCATCAGTGTGAACTCTCTGGTGTTTCTGCAGAATAGACGACTGAGTGAATCCCCTCCCACACACGGAGCAAGTGAACGGTCTCTCCCCAGTGTGACTGCGTCGATGAGTATCCAGTTGGGACGGGTAATTGAATCCCTTCCCACAGTCCCCACATTTCCACGGTTTCTCCGTGCTGCCAGTGTCCCTGTCTCTCTCCAGGTTGGACAATCACTTGAAGCCTCGTCCACACACAGACAGGTGTACAGCTTCTCCGTACCGTTAATGGTATAATTTTTTTCAGGCTGTGTAACTGGTTAAAGCTCTTTCCACAGTCAGTGCACTGGAACACTCTCACTCGGGTGTGTGTGTCTCGGTGCTTTTCCAGTCACACTGATGTTTGAAATCTTTTCCCACAGACAGAACAGACAAACATCTGATATTCAGGTCCTGATGAATCGTGTGACTCTGTCAGATCTTGATCTGCTGCTTGGTTTGTATTTCCAGTCCTTAAATCCTCCCCTTCGAATTCTCTGTAAAAGGAGTTTACAAAAGCCATCACTGTTCGTTCAGGATAGAAAATCACAACATTTTCTTCTCCTGCTTCCTGGCCCCAGAAGACCGAGCAGGCGCCCTGCTGCACATTGCCTCCCATAAAGGTGGCAGCTGTTAACCCTGGCCTGTCACTGGGAGAAACCCCACAGCTGCTGCCCTGCTCAGTGCAAACATGGGACCGGTAGCTTCTTATTCTGGGTTTGAAGCTTTCACCAGGTGTTTGTAAATCAGATAATGTTCCCTCTTTTATATTGGGACCTGGGGCGGCACTCAGTGTGTGTGAAGCCCACGTTGACCAGGGTTTATTAACTCGCTCCCTCCAGCCTCCTCCTTCCTTTTGCTCTCATCCCTTCCCCATCTCCCAGAAGCATGATCGGACTCCCCTTGTCCTCACCTTCCAGCCCACCAGCCTCCACATCATCCTCCATCATTTTCCCGCCTCCCGTGTGATGCCACCACCAAACACATCTTCCCCTACTGTTCCAGCATTCTGGTGGGACTGATCCCTCCACGACACCCTGGTCCAAACCTTGATCATATCCAATGCCCACTTTGCTTCCTATGCAAGCAGAGGAGATGTAAATCCTGCCCTTTTAACTCCTCCCCTCTCAATGTCCAAGGCCCCAAACACTCCCTTAAGGTGCAACAGCACTTTTACATGTGCTTTAATTTCATATACAGGGCAGCACAGTGGTGCAGTGATTAGCACCGCAGCCTCACAGCTCCAGCGACCCGGGTTCGATTCTGGGTACTGCCTGTGCGGAGTTTGCAAGTTCTCCCTGTGACCGTGTGGGTTTCCACTAGGGACTCCAGTTTCCTCCCAAAGGCTTGCAGGTTGATAGGTAAATTGGCCATTGTAAATTGCAGGTAGGTGGTAGGAGAATGGTGGGGATGCGGTAGGGAATATGGCATGAATGTAGGATTAGTATAAATGGGTGGTTGTTGGTCAGCACAGACTTGGTGGGCTGAAGGGCCTGTTTCAGTGCTGTATCACTCTATAACTATATTCAATTTAATATCCTACCTCAGGGAAACCAAATGCAGATTCGGAGACCACTTTGTGGAACACCTCCGTTCAGTTTACAAACATGGCCCTGAACATCTGGTCACCTGAATTCTCTGTTCCACTCCCACTCTGCCCTCTGTGTCCTCAGCCTGCTGCACTGTTCTAATGAAGGTCAACGGAGGTTCCAGGAACAGCAGCTCATCTTTCAATTTGGCACTCCAGTCTTCTGGACTCAACAATGTCACATTATTTCAGTTACAGTTCTCTGGGATGTAAACATTCACCCTGGCACTTGGCAGCATCTTCAGGATCGAAGGTGAGAAACCCTCTGTGTGCAGTAAGAATAAAATTGTATGCAAATCTTCCCCTTCTAATCCACTGTAAAAGGAATTTACAAAAGTCATCACTGTCAGTGCAGGATAGAAATTCTGAACAGACAATACTAGTTTCCAGGGAACATTTTTTCCTCTCTTGTTCCCCCAAAGCTGTAAATCCCCGTCCCACACACTCTGCCTCCTCCCTGTGCTGAAATCCAAACCCATCGCAACATTTCTTTCCTCCACTGCCAGTTTTCTCCCTCCGCTACTCTGACTGGGTTCAGTTCTCCAGCCCGTGTGCAGAGTGAGAATCAATTCCATGATCCGAAGAAGGGTCACTGACCCGAAACGTTAACTCTGCTTCTCTTTCCACAGATGCTGCCAGACCTGCTGAGTGATTCCAGCATTTATTTTTATTTCAGATTTCCAGCATCTGCAGTATTTTGCTTTTATAATGCAATGATTTTCTCTCCTGGTCACGGGGTGCCTGAAGCCCCGCCCACTCTCTGTGTCGTCATCAATACGCCCGCGCATGCACGATGCTCCATACTCGGCCAAAATGGCGGCCATTAACCTGGAGTTATTTCCGGTAAAAAGGCCCACAGCTGCAAATGAGGTATCTGGAGATTATTAAATAAGAGTAAAATTTGTTATTCCGGGCTTGCGGCCTACACCAGTTGTTTCTGAAGCTTCCCCGCCGGCTCCATTTCGCCCCTGTGCCCCGCCGGCTCTCACCTGTTTCAAAACCGTCTCCAGCGTTCGCAGGCACAGATCAAAGTGACAGTACGCATGCTCCAGATTCTCTCCAGCACTGCGCCTTGGATCTGGGCTCCTGTACAATGAATAGGGCACATTCATCTCCGCGGCGAATGCTGGGTAACAGATCCTCCATCGTAATGACAGCAAAATATTGTGGATGCTGGAAATCTGAAATAAAAACAGAAAGTATTGGAAATACTCCGCGGGTTTGGAAGCACCTATGTACCGTCCTGATGAAAGATCACAGACCTGAAATGTTAACTCTGCTTCTCTCTCCACAGATTTTTAAATACCATCTGTCCAATGGGAGAATGTGCATCACCTGCTTTGAAATGTTGAAGATTTTCCCACAGTCAATGTTCAAAGCAATTCTTCTAATGTGGAAAACACTCCCAAGACATGAAGAAGACGAGTTAGATACCAAGTAAAGCTCCCTCTACACTGTCCCATCAAATACTCCCAGGGCAGGTACTGCACGGGTTAGACACAGTGTAAAGCTCCTTCTACACTGTCCGGGCAGGTGCAACACAGGACAATGTAAATCTGCCTCTACAGTGTCTTGTAATACACCCCCAGTGCAGGTACAACATGGGTTGTCCAACATATCGCTTGTGGGCCAGGCTCCGGCCTGCCAAAGGTTGTATCCTGCCTTCAGTTGTATTTCAGAGATGAGAAATTTCCCATTGTCTTCTTCTTTCAGACCGGCTTTTTAAAAAAAAATTGCGCTGTCAGTTTCACAACTGACAGGTGCTTGCAGCAGTTTCCTAACTTCTGACAGATTTGGGGTTTTCTAGCGGGCTTTGAAAAAAAAGTCAGAAACCAGTACTAGTTCCTGGTGAGCCCTGCCCTGGAAAGCCAGCTCCTGGATACACCCGTCCTGCGGTGCTCATTCCTGTGTACACCCATCCTCCAGTGCCAGTTCCTATGTATCGCTGTCCTGCAGTGCTAGTTCCTGGGTATCTGCCCACACTGTGCTAGTTCCCATATATAGCTGTCCCACAGTGCTAGTTCCTGTGTATCCCAGCCCTGCAGTACTAGTTCCAATGTATACCTGCCCTGAAGTGCTAGTTCCAGTGTATACCTGCCCCACAGTGCTAATTCCTGCGTACACCTGCCTGTAGTGCTGGTTCCTGTGTATCCCTGTCCAGCTTCACTTGTCAGAGCCAAAACATGTTGAATTTGTCTGTAAATCTCACATCCTGGAAATGTGATTTTGAGAATGTGCGGTTGAGATGACGCAAAACCCACTTTCTAAACAAAACTCGATTCATTCATAGGATTAGAATGGCATTTCCTGGAGGTGGAGGGCAGTCGGTTTCCATCCAAATGGATCCGAACAAGACAGATCTGATTCTGAAGATTCTAGGAAGGGAATTCAGAAGCTCCTTCGGGAGTTTAATTAGTTTGTAGTGGATATTGTTCCGGGGAGACCAGTATGTTTTGGAATGGTGGAATCTTTGTTAGAATGAGTGAGTGCAGAGGATTCAGGATTTCACCTTCTTCAATACTTTCTCTGACCTGAGACCAAGAGGTTAGATGTTTATGTTGTGTTGCAGATATCAGCTTCATCTGACACACAGAAGGTCCCTGGTGACTTGAGATACATTTCCTGCAGTGTGTAACAGGATGTTGTTGGTTTATTAAGTGATGAAAACTATTATCCTTCATCTGAAAGATAAACAGCTTTGTAAAATATGCATCTTTGACGGGAATCAAACCCAGGCTGCGATGGCAAAAGTGCCAAATCCTAACCACTAGACCACCAAGCAACAGCAGTCATTGATTGTACGGCCTGTATAGATATAATAGAAGGTATTGGTGTTAATTTGGATATGATTTTGACTTCTTGTGCTGGATGTAAATCCATTTCATAACTCTGCTGCTTACAAACCTATTTGTGTGTTCTTTGTTCATATTTGGTTGAATCTGTCTTCATTTGGAAAATATTTTCTGCCTTTTTTTTCTCTTACTTTTCATTTGTCCCTAAATACATTGAGACACAACACAGATGCACAACATACATTCAGAAATAACACACACACACATTTATTCAGAACCAGCACACTCATACACCTACAATACATTTACAAGTATCACAGTATCAATCATCAATATTTATATATTTAGAACCTGGTGTATATTATAAAAACAAAGTAAATTTACAACTGGTGCACATACAAAGCAATTCATCACATAAACACTCAGTTTATATAGAAACATGACAGCCACATACACACACTCACAGTTTCTATGGTCACACGGTCCTGCTTGAAGTTCTGGGAAACATCTACACACCAAAAGTTGAATAGTTTTTCACAAGCTGCCCCATCCTGTTGTGTATTAGGAGCGGTTTCCTACTTCCCTTGCGGTGATTCTGGGTGATGATTCTGGGACTCGGTGTGTGGAATTGGATTTGAAAGCTAAAGGAAATTCACCACTCAGTGTTCAGCTCTCAGTGTCAATCCTGCACCCACCTTCATCAGGTGTTAGCAGTGGGACTGGAACAAATACAGCCAGGGACTCTGAGTTTACATCAACAGAGATGGAGTTATTTAATGTAGGTAAAACATCATTAAAATGTTCCACTGTGTTCAGAATTGCTTTTCCTGATACCAGCTGCACAATAGCCTAATTTGTGCATTCACAGAATCATTTTCCATTCGTTGCTTTGAAGCCAATAACTTAATATATTTCTAATGTGTTGGTACATGCAACATTTATTTGTTGTTTTTCTCATTTTATTTGTAATTAATATTCGTAAAACTGTTCTGTGTGGCAATGAATGCGGAAGAGGGGGGAAAAAAATCAATGAAAAGCTCCGTCTCTGTGTGTTGTCCAGCCACCAACCTTTCAGTTAACAGCCGGATGCATTAGCTGATTGCACCAGAGACTGACACACATGGATGTTGCAAAATACTCTGAATCAGTGTGTTCGTGAATTAAAGGTTCAGATTGCTGCCCACAATGGCAACTGTCCTCTCTCAGTTTTACTTTTTTCAAAATGAAGGGTGGAACATTCATTGTGGATACATGGAGACAATCTGATCCCACTCACGTCAGCCACATCCACATCACCATGAATCAGCTCTCCTACAACCGGTTCTAATCACAGACCTGAAACACTAACGCTATTTCTCTCTCCACAGATGCTACTTCACCAGCTGAGTATTTCCAGTATTTTCTGTCTTTAACTCCTCCAACCAGCTCCCCCTCCCTTCAAGCCTTTCGTTTTCTTTTCTGTTATTAAGTATTCTGATTGTCCCAGAGTCAATATTAGGTTTAAATTCTTTATTTGCAGGAACGTGAATCATTTCAATGCCTCAGATCAGTTAATTTCACTGATAACATCAGAGTAAATGTTACAGCATCACAAAGAAGGGAAAGGTGCCTGGACTGCAACTGGTCAGTTAACAGTTCACCCTTCATTCTCCCTGATTCCATTTCTTAAAGTGGATCTAAAGATTCACGAAGTTGGAGAATGGGTTCTTCTGTTTCGGTTCCTTTCAATTTTTCCCGCTCCCAACTGGAAATATTTCCCAAAACCTCATCGCAATCCTCCACCTTGCATTGTGTCCAGGGATGAGGATGTTCAGTTTTGTGGAGGGACTATAGAGTCCGGGATTGTTCTTTTTAGAGCAAAGAAGGTTAAGTGGAGATTTAATAGAGGTGTTTAAAATTATAGGAGGGGAGGAGAGGCAACTTGATAGTGTAGATCAGGAGAAACTGTTTCAACGGACAAGAGAGTCGGTAACCAGAGGACATAGATTTCAGATAATTGGCTAAAAAGAAGCCAGGGAGGGGGAGTGGGCCGAGCAAATTTGTTTTTTTACTCAGTGAGTTGTTGTGATCTGGAATGAACTACTTGAAAGGGTGGTGAAAGCAGATTCAATAGTAACTTTCAAAAGGGAAGTGTCAAATAAAAACATTGTAGGGCAATGGGGAAAAGAGGAGAGGAGTGGGATTAATTGCATCGTTCCTTCAAAGAACTGACAGACATGATGGACCGAATGGCCTCCTCTGTGCTGTGTGATTCTATAATTCTGTGTCCCATCATTGACAGCAGCCCCTACCCGCAGGAAGAGTTTCCCCACCTCTGCCATGTTCCTAACGTTGCCTCAATGACAGTAACCTTGTAAGATCCTCCCCCCAGATTGTCCTTTCAGAGCTCCAATCAGGTGACGCTAAACACCCTGGTGGGAAAGACGAAAATCTACAGCAATGTGTTTCAAACAAAGCTGATTAATTGACCTTTATCCAGATTATTAAATTCCAGCCCAGTTATAGAGGTTATTAACATCAGCAACAAATCCCAACTGTCAGAATGAATATGGTTCAGTTCTGGATGAGATTAACAACAGCAGAATCCAAGCCATGCAGTCACTTGTGAACTCTATTAAACTCTACCAGGTACTCTGCGTGCTTAACTAACCAGTGAAACCCAAATATCTGTTTAGTACACTGATCAATCAACCTTACCACAGGGGTAAGTATGTGTGAGAAGTATCCAACTGGAATACCTTTTCCATCTACCACTTACATCATATTGATATAAATAAAAGCAAAATACTGCGGATGCTGGAAATCTGAAACAAACAAGAAATGCTGGAAATACTCAGCAGGTCTGGCAGCATCTGTGGAGCGAGAAGCAGAGTTAACGTTTCAGATCCATCTTAACATTGCCTGCAGGGTTGTGGGACTAGTTATGTTTTAGTTTTAGAGATACAGCACTGAAACAGGCCCTTCGGCCCACCGAGTCTGTGCCGACCATCAACCACCCACTTATATTAATCCTACACTAATCCCATATCCCTACCACATCCCCACCTGTCCCTATATTTCCCTAACACCTACCTATACTAGGAGCAATTTATAATGGTCAAATAACCTATCAACCTGCAAGTCTTTGGCATGTGGGAGGAAACCGGAGCACCCGGAGGAAACCCACGCAGACACAGGGAGAACTTGCAAACTCCACACAGGCAGGACCCAGAATTGAACCCAGGTCGCTGGAGCTGTGAGGCTGCAGTGCTAACCACTGCGCCACTGTGCCGCCCAGATCTATTATCTAGATCTTCCAAGAGCCAGCACAGGTATGATGGGCCAAATGTCTTCAATTTGGGCGGCACAGTGGTGCAGTGGTTAGCACCGCAGCCTCACAGCTCCAGCGACCTGCGTTCAATTCTGGGTACTGCCTGTGCAGAGTTTGCAAGTTCTCCCTGTGTCTGCGTGGGTTTCTTCCGGGTGCTCCGGTTTCCTTCCACATGCCAAAAAACTTGCAGGTTGATGGGTAAATTGGCCATTATAAATTGCCCCTAGTATAGGTAGGTGGTAGGGAAATATCGGGACAGGTGGGGATGTGGTAGGAATATGGAATTAGTGTCGGATTAGTATAAATGGGTGGTTGATGGTCGGCACAGACTCGGTGGGCCGAAGGGCCTGTTTCAGTGCTGTATCTCTAAAATAAAAATATTATACTTGATCATTCTATAAAAGAGTGAATCTTCATGAGACAGAGAGGAACCAATGAGTATGGAACTGAACTCAACGAGAGTCAGCACCATTCGGGGAGTGGATGTACAGTCTTGAAAGAGTTTTACTCTGTACCCCTATCTCCCTCCCCCCCACCCATCTCCTCAACCTACTAGGGAGTGTTTCATGGGACAGTGTAGAGGGAGCTTAGAGAAGTTGAGAAATGGAACTCCCACAAAAAGCAGTCCATACTTGCTCAATGAATACTTTTGGGACAATTTTGGTTTCCTCCCATTGTTCTGCAGGTTGTTCCCTTAGATTGGATCTTTATTTGTTCCCTTTGGTTTGATTTTAGCTTCACTGCTTGACTCACCAATCAAAATATTTTGTTGGATCTGGCCCTGGGAATTAGCAGCCTCCTCCTTCATCTCCAACACTACAGCCTCTCTCCTCCTCTTTACCTGCCCATCACCCACACCCTGGTCTTAGTTGTGTTCCACACTCTGGGGCTTGGCCCTTCCCCTGGGATTCTCAGTATGAACACGGTGGGACGTTTTTTGAGACAGGATGTCCCAGCTCTCCACCCTGGGATTCTCAGTATGAACAGGGTGGGATGTGTTTTGAGACAGGATGTCCCAGCTCTCAAACCCTGGGATTCTCAGATTGAATAACATCACTGAAGTGCCCAGGAACCAACCTGCTTATTATGGGCTGGGAGTGTTTGATATCAGGGCAGGTGACCAAAAGCTTGGTCAAAGAGGTAGTTTTCAAGAAGCATCTTCAAGGAGGGAAGAGCAGAAAGTAAATCAGACCCTCCATGTCCCAGCTGTATCAACACGTGACAAAGTGCATGGAAAAGACACCCGTCCATTTGGGAAGAAAATTTTAAAAACTAATTTGCTGCTCTGCTTTTGAACCAAGTGCTTGCTATTTCCACAGTCACTGACACCAATCTCCCACTGTCTGATATAAACCAACCCCACAGTCACGGACACCAATCTCCCACTGTCTGATATAAACCAACCCCACAGTCACCGACACCAATCTCCTCCTGTCTGATATAAACCAACCCCACAGTCACGGACACCAATCTCCCACTGTCTGATATAAACCAACCCCACAGTCACCGACACCAATCTCCTCCTGTCTGATATAAACCAACCCCACAGTCACTGACACCAATCTCCATCTGTCTGATATAAACTAACCCCACAGTCACTGACACCAATCTCCCACTGTCTGATATAAACCAATCCTACAGTCACTGACACCAATCTCCTCCTGTCTGATATAAACCAACCCCACAGTCACTGACACCAATCTCCCACTGTCTGATATAAACCAACCCCACAGTCACCGACACCAATCTCCTCCTGTCTGATATAAACCAACCCCACAGTCACTGACACCAATCTCCCACTGTCTGATATAAACCAACCCCACAGTCAGACACCAATCTCCCACTGTCTGATATAAACCAACCCCACAGTCACTGACACCAATCTCCCACTGTCTGATATAAACCAACCCCACAGTCACTGACACCAATCTCCCACTGTCTGATATAAACCAACTCCACAGTCACTGACACCAATCTCCTCCTGTCTGATATAAACCAACCCCACAGTCACTGACACCAATCTCCCACTGTCTGATATAAACCAACCCCACAGTCACTGACACCAATCTCCCACTGTCTGATATAAACCAACCCCACAGTCACTGACACCAATCTCCCACTGTCTGATATAAACCAACCCCACAGTCACTGACACCAATCTCCCACTGTCTGATATAAACCAACCCCACAGTCACCGACACCAATCTCCTCCTGTCTGATATAAACCAACCCCACAGTCACTGACACCAATCTCCTCCTGTCTGATATAAACCAACCCCACAGTCATTGACACCAATCTCCTCCTGTCTGATACAAACCAACCCCAGTCACTGACACCAATCTCCTCCAGTCTGATGTAAACCAACCCCACAGTCACTGACACCAATCTCCATCTGTCTGATATAAACCAACTCCACAGTCACTGACACCAATCTCCTCCAGTCTGATGTAAACCAACCCCACAGTCACTGACACCAATCTCCCACTGTCTGATATAAACCAACTCCACAGTCACTGACACCAATCTCCTCCTGTCTGATATAAACCAACCCCACAGTCACTGACACCAATCTCCCACTGTCTGATATAAACCAACCCCACAGTCACTGACACCAATCTCCATCTGTCTGATATAAACCAACCCCACAGTCACTGACACCAATCTCATCCTGTCTGATATAAACCAACCCCACAGTCACTGACACCAATCTCCATCTGTCTGATATAAACCAACCCCACAGTCACGGACACCAATCTCCTCCTGTCTCATTTCAATCAATCACACAGATATCGGATTGAGCAAAAGTTTATCATTGTATTCGAAACTAATTCCTAATGCGAGTCCCTGAATTAAGTAAATATCACAGACAGCAGTTCTTAAAGGGACACTGCAGGCCTGAGAATGCAATCAACTAAATTCCAGAATATTAAACTCCATCCCAATTATAGGAACATAGGAGCAGGAGTTGGCCATTCAGCCCATCGAGCCTGCCCCGCCATTCAATATGATCATGGCTGATCATCCACTTCAATGCTTTTTTCCCACACTATCCTCATATCCCCTTATATCATTTGTATTTAGAAATCTGTCAATCTCTGCTTTTAACATACCCAATGACTGAACTTCCACAGCCCTCTGGGGTGGAGAATTCCAAAGATTCACAACCCTCCGAGTAAAGAAATTTCTCCTCATCTCTGTCCTAAGTGGTTTCCCCCTTATTTTGAAATTGTGCACCCAGGTTCTGGACTCCCCAATCAGGGGAAACATCTTAGCTGCATCTCCCCTGTCTATCCCTTTAAGTATTTTGTAGGTTTCAATGAGATCACCTCTCATTCTTTGAAACTCTAGTGAATACAGGCCCACATTCCCCAATCTCTCTTCACAGGACAGTGCGGCCACCCCAAGTTATAGGGGTTATTAACATCAGCAGAAACAGGCCCCAACTGTCAGAATCAACATGTTCAGTTCTGCAACTGATTAACAGCAGCCAAAACAGCAGAATCCAACTGCTGCAGTCACTTGTGAACTCGCTTGTGTTTCTGCAGATGTGCTGACTGAGTGAATCCCTTCTCACAGACGGAGCATATGAAAGGCCTCTCCCCAGAGTGAACTCGCTGGTGTATCAGTAGTTGGGATGATGTAATGTATCCCTTCCCACACTCAGAGCAGATGAATGTCTTCTCCCCAGTGTGAATGCGCTGGTGTGTGATCAGGCGGGATGACTGGCTGAATCCCTTCCCACACACGGAACAGGTGAACGGTTTCTCTCCAGTGTGAGTGCGTTGGTGGTAGAGCAGATCAATTCTCCTTTTAAATCTCTTCTCACAGTTAGAACATTTAAAAGGTCTCTGATCAGTGTGAACAAGTTGATGTGTCAGCAGCTGGGATGACCGAGCGAATCCCTTCCCACACACGGAGCAGGTGAACGGCCTCTCCCCAGTGTGAGTGCGCTGGTGTGTCAGCAGGTCATTTCTGCTCTTAAAGCTCTTCTCACAGTCAGAACATTTAAAAGGTCTCTCATCAGTGTGAACTCTCTGGTGTTTCAGCAGAATAGACGACTGAGTGAATCCCATCCCACACACGGAGCAGGTGAACGGCCTCTCCCCAGTGTGAATGCGCTGGTGTGTGATCAGGCGGGATGACTGGCTGAATCCCTTCCCACACACGGAACAGGTGAACGGTTTCTCTCCAGTGTGAGTGCGTTGGTGGTAGAGCAGATAAATTCTCCTTTTAAATCTCTTCTCACAGTTAGAACATTTAAAAGGTCTCTGATCAGTGTGAACAAGTTGATGTGTCAGCAGCTGGGATGACCGAGTGAATCCCTTCCCACACACGGAGCAGGTGAACGGCCTCTCCCCAGTGTGAGTGCGCTGGTGTGTCAGCAGGTCATTTCTGCTCTTAAAGCTCTTCTCACAGTCAGAACATTTAAAAGGTCTCTCATCAGTGTGAACTCTCTGGTGTTTCAGCAGAATAGACGACTGAGTGAATCCCATCCCACACACGGAGCAGGTGAACGGCCTCTCCCCAGTGTGAATGCGCTGGTGTGTCAGCAGGTCATTCTTGCTCCAAAAGCTCTTGTCACAGTCAGAACATTTGAAAGGCCTCTCATCAGTGTGAACTCTCTGGTGTTTCTGCAGAATAGACGACTGAGTGAATCCCCTCCCACACACGGAGCAAGTGAACGGTCTCTCCCCAGTGTGACTGCGTCGATGAGTATCCAGTTGGGACGGGTAATTGAATCCCTTCCCACAGTCCCCACATTTCCACGGTTTCTCCGTGCTGCCAGTGTCCCTGTCTCTCTCCAGGTTGGACAATCACTTGAAGCCTCGTCCACACACAGACAGGTGTACAGCTTCTCCGTACCGTTAATGGTATAATTTTTTTCAGGCTGTGTAACTGGTTAAAGCTCTTTCCACAGTCAGTGCACTGGAACACTCTCACTCGGGTGTGTGTGTCTCGGTGCTTTTCCAGTCACACTGATGTTTGAAATCTTTTCCCACAGACAGAACAGACAAACATCTGATATTCAGGTCCTGATGAATCGTGTGACTCTGTCAGATCTTGATCTGCTGCTTGGTTTGTATTTCCAGTCCTTAAATCCTCCCCTTCGAATTCTCTGTAAAAGGAGTTTACAAAAGCCATCACTGTTCGTTCAGGATAGAAAATCACAACATTTTCTTCTCCTGCTTCCTGGCCCCAGAAGACCGAGCAGGCGCCCTGCTGCACATTGCCTCCCATAAAGGTGGCAGCTGTTAACCCTGGCCTGTCACTGGGAGAAACCCCACAGCTGCTGCCCTGCTCAGTGCAAACATGGGACCGGTAGCTTCTTATTCTGGGTTTGAAGCTTTCACCAGGTGTTTGTAAATCAGATAATGTTCCCTCTTTTATATTGGGACCTGGGGCGGCACTCAGTGTGTGTGAAGCCCACGTTGACCAGGGTTTATTAACTCGCTCCCTCCAGCCTCCTCCTTCCTTTTGCTCTCATCCCTTCCCCATCTCCCAGAAGCATGATCGGACTCCCCTTGTCCTCACCTTCCAGCCCACCAGCCTCCACATCATCCTCCATCATTTTCCCGCCTCCCGTGTGATGCCACCACCAAACACATCTTCCCCTACTGTTCCAGCATTCTGGTGGGACTGATCCCTCCACGACACCCTGGTCCAAACCTTGATCATATCCAATGCCCACTTTGCTTCCTATGCAAGCAGAGGAGATGTAAATCCTGCCCTTTTAACTCCTCCCCTCTCAATGTCCAAGGCCCCAAACACTCCCTTAAGGTGCAACAGCACTTTTACATGTGCTTTAATTTCATATACAGGGCAGCACAGTGGTGCAGTGATTAGCACCGCAGCCTCACAGCTCCAGCGACCCGGGTTCGATTCTGGGTACTGCCTGTGCGGAGTTTGCAAGTTCTCCCTGTGACCGTGTGGGTTTCCACTAGGGACTCCAGTTTCCTCCCAAAGGCTTGCAGGTTGATAGGTAAATTGGCCATTGTAAATTGCAGGTAGGTGGTAGGAGAATGGTGGGGATGCGGTAGGGAATATGGCATGAATGTAGGATTAGTATAAATGGGTGGTTGTTGGTCAGCACAGACTTGGTGGGCTGAAGGGCCTGTTTCAGTGCTGTATCACTCTATAACTATATTCAATTTAATATCCTACCTCAGGGAAACCAAATGCAGATTCGGAGACCACTTTGTGGAACACCTCCGTTCAGTTTACAAACATGGCCCTGAACATCTGGTCACCTGAATTCTCTGTTCCACTCCCACTCTGCCCTCTGTGTCCTCAGCCTGCTGCACTGTTCTAATGAAGGTCAACGGAGGTTCCAGGAACAGCAGCTCATCTTTCAATTTGGCACTCCAGTCTTCTGGACTCAACAATGTCACATTATTTCAGTTACAGTTCTCTGGGATGTAAACATTCACCCTGGCACTTGGCAGCATCTTCAGGATCGAAGGTGAGAAACCCTCTGTGTGCAGTAAGAATAAAATTGTATGCAAATCTTCCCCTTCTAATCCACTGTAAAAGGAATTTACAAAAGTCATCACTGTCAGTGCAGGATAGAAATTCTGAACAGACAATACTAGTTTCCAGGGAACATTTTTTCCTCTCTTGTTCCCCCAAAGCTGTAAATCCCCGTCCCACACACTCTGCCTCCTCCCTGTGCTGAAATCCAAACCCATCGCAACATTTCTTTCCTCCACTGCCAGTTTTCTCCCTCCGCTACTCTGACTGGGTTCAGTTCTCCAGCCCGTGTGCAGAGTGAGAATCAATTCCATGATCCGAAGAAGGGTCACTGACCCGAAACGTTAACTCTGCTTCTCTTTCCACAGATGCTGCCAGACCTGCTGAGTGATTCCAGCATTTATTTTTATTTCAGATTTCCAGCATCTGCAGTATTTTGCTTTTATAATGCAATGATTTTCTCTCCTGGTCACGGGGTGCCTGAAGCCCCGCCCACTCTCTGTGTCGTCATCAATACGCCCGCGCATGCACGATGCTCCAGACTCGGCCAAAATGGCGGCCATTAACCTGGAGTTATTTCCGGTAAAAAGGCCCACAGCTGCAAATGAGGTATCTGGAGATTATTAAATAAGAGTAAAATTTGTTATTCCGGGCTTGCGGCCTACACCAGTTGTTTCTGAAGCTTCCCCGCCGGCTCCATTTCGCCCCTGTGCCCCGCCGGCTCTCACCTGTTTCAAAACCGTCTCCAGCGTTCGCAGGCACAGATCAAAGTGACAGTACGCATGCTCCAGATTCTCTCCAGCACTGCGCCTTGGATCTGGGCTCCTGTACAATGAATAGGGCACATTCATCTCCGCGGCGAATGCTGGGTAACAGATCCTCCATCGTAATGACAGCAAAATATTGTGGATGCTGGAAATCTGAAATAAAAACAGAAAGTATTGGAAATACTCCGCGGGTTTGGAAGCACCTATGTACCGTCCTGATGAAAGATCACAGACCTGAAATGTTAACTCTGCTTCTCTCTCCACAGATTTTTAAATACCATCTGTCCAATGGGAGAATGTGCATCACCTGCTTTGAAATGTTGAAGATTTTCCCACAGTCAATGTTCAAAGCAATTCTTCTAATGTGGAAAACACTCCCAAGACATGAAGAAGACGAGTTAGATACCAAGTAAAGCTCCCTCTACACTGTCCCATCAAATACTCCCAGGGCAGGTACTGCACGGGTTAGACACAGTGTAAAGCTCCTTCTACACTGTCCGGGCAGGTGCAACACAGGACAATGTAAATCTGCCTCTACAGTGTCTTGTAATACACCCCCAGTGCAGGTACAACATGGGTTGTCCAACATATGGCTTGTGGGCCAGGCTCCGGCCTGCCAAAGGTTGTATCCTGCCTTCAGTTGTATTTCAGAGATGAGAAATTTCCCATTGTCTTCTTCTTTCAGACCGGCTTTTTAAAAAAAAATTGCGCTGTCAGTTTCACAACTGACAGGTGCTTGCAGCAGTTTCCTAACTTCTGACAGATTTGGGGTTTTCTAGCGGGCTTTGAAAAAAAAGTCAGAAACCAGTACTAGTTCCTGGTGAGCCCTGCCCTGGAAAGCCAGCTCCTGGATACACCCGTCCTGCGGTGCTCATTCCTGTGTACACCCATCCTCCAGTGCCAGTTCCTATGTATCGCTGTCCTGCAGTGCTAGTTCCTGGGTATCTGCCCACACTGTGCTAGTTCCCATATATAGCTGTCCCACAGTGCTAGTTCCTGTGTATCCCAGCCCTGCAGTACTAGTTCCAATGTATACCTGCCCTGAAGTGCTAGTTCCAGTGTATACCTGCCCCACAGTGCTAATTCCTGCGTACACCTGCCTGTAGTGCTGGTTCCTGTGTATCCCTGTCCAGCTTCACTTGTCAGAGCCAAAACATGTTGAATTTGTCTGTAAATCTCACATCCTGGAAATGTGATTTTGAGAATGTGCGGTTGAGATGACGCAAAACCCACTTTCTAAACAAAACTCGATTCATTCATAGGATTAGAATGGCATTTCCTGGAGGTGGAGGGCAGTCGGTTTCCATCCAAATGGATCCGAGCAAGACAGATCTGATTCTGAAGATTCTAGGAAGGGAATTCAGAAGCTCCTTCGGGAGTTTAATTAGTTTGTAGTGGATATTGTTCCGGGGAGACCAGTATGTTTTGGAATGGTGGAATCTTTGTTAGAATGAGTGAGTGCAGAGGATTCAGGATTTCACCTTCTTCAATACTTTCTCTGACCTGAGACCAAGAGGTTAGATGTTTATGTTGTGTTGCAGATATCAGCTTCATCTGACACACAGAAGGTCCCTGGTGACTTGAGATACATTTCCTGCAGTGTGTAACAGGATGTTGTTGGTTTATTAAGTGATGAAAACTATTATCCTTCATCTGAAAGATAAACAGCTTTGTAAAATATGCATCTTTGACGGGAATCAAACCCAGGCTGCGATGGCAAAAGTGCCAAATCCTAACCACTAGACCACCAAGCAACAGCAGTCATTGATTGTACGGCCTGTATAGATATAATAGAAGGTATTGGTGTTAATTTGGATATGATTTTGACTTCTTGTGCTGGATGTAAATCCATTTCATAACTCTGCTGCTTACAAACCTATTTGTGTGTTCTTTGTTCATATTTGGTTGAATCTGTCTTCATTTGGAAAATATTTTCTGCCTTTTTTTTCTCTTACTTTTCATTTGTCCCTAAATACATTGAGACACAACACAGATGCACAACATACATTCAGAAATAACACACACACACATTTATGCAGAACCAGCACACTCATACACCTACAATACATTTACAAGTATCACAGTATCAATCATCAATATTTATATATTTAGAACCTGGTGTATATTATAAAAACAAAGTAAATTTACAACTGGTGCACATACAAAGCAATTCATCACATAAACACTCAGTTTATATAGAAACATGACAGCCACATACACACACTCACAGTTTCTATGGTCACACGGTCCTGCTTGAAGTTCTGGGAAACATCTACACACCAAAAGTTGAATAGTTTTTCACAAGCTGCCCCATCCTGTTGTGTATTAGGAGCGGTTTCCTACTTCCCTTGCGGTGATTCTGGGTGATGATTCTGGGACTCGGTGTGTGGAATTGGATTTGAAAGCTAAAGGAAATTCACCACTCAGTGTTCAGCTCTCAGTGTCAATCCTGCACCCACCTTCATCAGGTGTTAGCAGTGGGACTGGAACAAATACAGCCAGGGACTCTGAGTTTACATCAACAGAGATGGAGTTATTTAATGTAGGTAAAACATCATTAAAATGTTCCACTGTGTTCAGAATTGCTTTTCCTGATACCAGCTGCACAATAGCCTAATTTGTGCATTCACAGAATCATTTTCCATTCGTTGCTTTGAAGCCAATAACTTAATATATTTCTAATGTGTTGGTACATGCAACATTTATTTGTTGTTTTTCTCATTTTATTTGTAATTAATATTCGTAAAACTGTTCTGTGTGGCAATGAATGCGGAAGAGGGGGGAAAAAAATCAATGAAAAGCTCCGTCTCTGTGTGTTGTCCAGCCACCAACCTTTCAGTTAACAGCCGGATGCATTAGCTGATTGCACCAGAGACTGACACACATGGATGTTGCAAAATACTCTGAATCAGTGTGTTCGTGAATTAAAGGTTCAGATTGCTGCCCACAATGGCAACTGTCCTCTCTCAGTTTTACTTTTTTCAAAATGAAGGGTGGAACATTCATTGTGGATACATGGAGACAATCTGATCCCACTCACGTCAGCCACATCCACATCACCATGAATCAGCTCTCCTACAACCGGTTCTAATCACAGACCTGAAACACTAACGCTATTTCTCTCTCCACAGATGCTACTTCACCAGCTGAGTATTTCCAGTATTTTCTGTCTTTAACTCCTCCAACCAGCTCCCCCTCCCTTCAAGCCTTTCGTTTTCTTTTCTGTTATTAAGTATTCTGATTGTCCCAGAGTCAATATTAGGTTTAAATTCTTTATTTGCAGGAACGTGAATCATTTCAATGCCTCAGATCAGTTAATTTCACTGATAACATCAGAGTAAATGTTACAGCATCACAAAGAAGGGAAAGGTGCCTGGACTGCAACTGGTCAGTTAACAGTTCACCCTTCATTCTCCCTGATTCCATTTCTTAAAGTGGATCTAAAGATTCACGAAGTTGGAGAATGGGTTCTTCTGTTTCGGTTCCTTTCAATTTTTCCCGCTCCCAACTGGAAATATTTCCCAAAACCTCATCGCAATCCTCCACCTTGCATTGTGTCCAGGGATGAGGATGTTCAGTTTTGTGGAGGGACTATAGAGTCCGGGATTGTTCTTTTTAGAGCAAAGAAGGTTAAGTGGAGATTTAATAGAGGTGTTTAAAATTATAGGAGGGGAGGAGAGGCAACTTGATAGTGTAGATCAGGAGAAACTGTTTCAACGGACAAGAGAGTCGGTAACCAGAGGACATAGATTTCAGATAATTGGCTAAAAAGAAGCCAGGGAGGGGGAGTGGGCCGAGCAAATTTGTTTTTTTACTCAGTGAGTTGTTGTGATCTGGAATGAACTACTTGAAAGGGTGGTGAAAGCAGATTCAATAGTAACTTTCAAAAGGGAAGTGTCAAATAAAAACATTGTAGGGCAATGGGGAAAAGAGGAGAGGAGTGGGATTAATTGCATCGTTCCTTCAAAGAACTGACAGACATGATGGACCGAATGGCCTCCTCTGTGCTGTGTGATTCTATAATTCTGTGTCCCATCATTGACAGCAGCCCCTACCCGCAGGAAGAGTTTCCCCACCTCTGCCATGTTCCTAACGTTGCCTCAATGACAGTAACCTTGTAAGATCCTCCCCCCAGATTGTCCTTTCAGAGCTCCAATCAGGTGACGCTAAACACCCTGGTGGGAAAGACGAAAATCTACAGCAATGTGTTTCAAACAAAGCTGATTAATTGACCTTTATCCAGATTATTAAATTCCAGCCCAGTTATAGAGGTTATTAACATCAGCAACAAATCCCAACTGTCAGAATGAATATGGTTCAGTTCTGGATGAGATTAACAACAGCAGAATCCAAGCCATGCAGTCACTTGTGAACTCTATTAAACTCTACCAGGTACTCTGCGTGCTTAACTAACCAGTGAAACCCAAATATCTGTTTAGTACACTGATCAATCAACCTTACCACAGGGGTAAGTATGTGTGAGAAGTATCCAACTGGAATACCTTTTCCATCTACCACTTACATCATATTGATATAAATAAAAGCAAAATACTGCGGATGCTGGAAATCTGAAACAAACAAGAAATGCTGGAAATACTCAGCAGGTCTGGCAGCATCTGTGGAGCGAGAAGCAGAGTTAACGTTTCAGATCCATCTTAACATTGCCTGCAGGGTTGTGGGACTAGTTATGTTTTAGTTTTAGAGATACAGCACTGAAACAGGCCCTTCGGCCCACCGAGTCTGTGCCGACCATCAACCACCCACTTATATTAATCCTACACTAATCCCATATCCCTACCACATCCCCACCTGTCCCTATATTTCCCTAACACCTACCTATACTAGGAGCAATTTATAATGGTCAAATAACCTATCAACCTGCAAGTCTTTGGCATGTGGGAGGAAACCGGAGCACCCGGAGGAAACCCACGCAGACACAGGGAGAACTTGCAAACTCCACACAGGCAGGACCCAGAATTGAACCCAGGTCGCTGGAGCTGTGAGGCTGCAGTGCTAACCACTGCGCCACTGTGCCGCCCAGATCTATTATCTAGATCTTCCAAGAGCCAGCACAGGTATGATGGGCCAAATGTCTTCAATTTGGGCGGCACAGTGGTGCAGTGGTTAGCACCGCAGCCTCACAGCTCCAGCGACCTGGGTTCAATTCTGGGTACTGCCTGTGCAGAGTTTGCAAGTTCTCCCTGTGTCTGCGTGGGTTTCTTCCGGGTGCTCCGGTTTCCTTCCACATGCCAAAAAACTTGCAGGTTGATGGGTAAATTGGCCATTATAAATTGCCCCTAGTATAGGTAGGTGGTAGGGAAATATCGGGACAGGTGGGGATGTGGTAGGAATATGGAATTAGTGTCGGATTAGTATAAATGGGTGGTTGATGGTCGGCACAGACTCGGTGGGCCGAAGGGCCTGTTTCAGTGCTGTATCTCTAAAATAAAAATATTATACTTGATCATTCTATAAAAGAGTGAATCTTCATGAGACAGAGAGGAACCAATGAGTATGGAACTGAACTCAACGAGAGTCAGCACCATTCGGGGAGTGGATGTACAGTCTTGAAAGAGTTTTACTCTGTACCCCTATCTCCCTCCCCCCCACCCATCTCCTCAACCTACTAGGGAGTGTTTCATGGGACAGTGTAGAGGGAGCTTAGAGAAGTTGAGAAATGGAACTCCCACAAAAAGCAGTCCATACTTGCTCAATGAATACTTTTGGGACAATTTTGGTTTCCTCCCATTGTTCTGCAGGTTGTTCCCTTAGATTGGATCTTTATTTGTTCCCTTTGGTTTGATTTTAGCTTCACTGCTTGACTCACCAATCAAAATATTTTGTTGGATCTGGCCCTGGGAATTAGCAGCCTCCTCCTTCATCTCCAACACTACAGCCTCTCTCCTCCTCTTTACCTGCCCATCACCCACACCCTGGTCTTAGTTGTGTTCCACACTCTGGGGCTTGGCCCTTCCCCTGGGATTCTCAGTATGAACACGGTGGGACGTTTTTTGAGACAGGATGTCCCAGCTCTCCACCCTGGGATTCTCAGTATGAACAGGGTGGGATGTGTTTTGAGACAGGATGTCCCAGCTCTCAAACCCTGGGATTCTCAGATTGAATAACATCACTGAAGTGCCCAGGAACCAACCTGCTTATTATGGGCTGGGAGTGTTTGATATCAGGGCAGGTGACCAAAAGCTTGGTCAAAGAGGTAGTTTTCAAGAAGCATCTTCAAGGAGGGAAGAGCAGAAAGTAAATCAGACCCTCCATGTCCCAGCTGTATCAACACGTGACAAAGTGCATGGAAAAGACACCCGTCCATTTGGGAAGAAAATTTTAAAAACTAATTTGCTGCTCTGCTTTTGAACCAAGTGCTTGCTATTTCCACAGTCACTGACACCAATCTCCCACTGTCTGATATAAACCAACCCCACAGTCACGGACACCAATCTCCCACTGTCTGATATAAACCAACCCCACAGTCACCGACACCAATCTCCTCCTGTCTGATATAAACCAACCCCACAGTCACGGACACCAATCTCCCACTGTCTGATATAAACCAACCCCACAGTCACCGACACCAATCTCCTCCTGTCTGATATAAACCAACCCCACAGTCACTGACACCAATCTCCATCTGTCTGATATAAACTAACCCCACAGTCACTGACACCAATCTCCCACTGTCTGATATAAACCAATCCTACAGTCACTGACACCAATCTCCTCCTGTCTGATATAAACCAACCCCACAGTCACTGACACCAATCTCCCACTGTCTGATATAAACCAACCCCACAGTCACCGACACCAATCTCCTCCTGTCTGATATAAACCAACCCCACAGTCACTGACATCAATCTCCATCTGTCTGATATAAACCAACCCCACAGTCAGACACCAATCTACATCTGTCTGATATAAACCAACTCCACAGTCACTGACACCAATCTCCTCCTGTCTGATATAAACCAACCCCACAGTCACTGACACCAATCTCCCACTGTCTGATATAAACCAACCCCACAGTCACTGACACCAATCTCCCACTGTCTGATATAAACCAACCCCACAGTCACTGACACCAATCTCCCACTGTCTGATATAAACCAACCCCACAGTCACTGACACCAATCTCCCACTGTCTGATATAAACCAACCCCACAGTCACCGACACCAATCTCCTCCTGTCTGATATAAACCAACCCCACAGTCACTGACACCAATCTCCTCCTGTCTGATATAAACCAACCCCACAGTCATTGACACCAATCTCCTCCTGTCTGATACAAACCAACCCCACAGTCACTGACACCAATCTCCTCCTGTCTGATATAAACCAACCCCACAGTCATTGACACCAATCTCCTCCTGTCTGATACAAACCAACCCCACAGTCACTGACACCAATCTCCTCCTGTCTGATATAAACCAACCCCACAGTCATTGACACCAATCTCCTCCTGTCTGATATAAACCAACCCCACAGTCACTGACACCAATCTCCCACTGTCTGATATACACCAACCCCACAGTCACTGACACCAATCTCCTCCTGTCTGATATAAACCAACTCCACAGTCACTGACACCAATCTCCTCCAGTCTGATGTAAACCAACCCCACAGTCACTGACACCAATCTCCCACTGTCTGATATAAACCAACTCCACAGTCACTGACACCAATCTCCCACTGTCTGATATAAACCAACCCCACAGTCACCGACACCAATCTCCTCCAGTCTGATGTAAACCAACCCCACAGTCACTGACACCAATCTCCTCCTGTCTGATATAAACCAACTCCACAGTCACTGACACCAATCTCCTCCTGTCTGATATAAACCAACCCCACAGTCACTGACACCAATCTCCCACTGTCTGATATAAACCAACCCCACAGTCACTGACACCAATCTCCATCTGTCTGATATAAACCAACCCCACAGTCACTGACACCAATCTCATCCTGTCTGATATAAACCAACCCCACAGTCACTGACACCAATCTCCATCTGTCTGATATAAACCAACCCCACAGTCACGGACACCAATCTCCTCCTGTCTCATTTCAATCAATCACACAGATATCGGATTGAGCAAAAGTTTATCATTGTATTCGAAACTAATTCCTAATGCGAGTCCCTGAATTAAGTAAATATCACAGACAGCAGTTCTTAAAGGGACACTGCAGGCCTGAGAATGCAATCAACTAAATTCCAGAATATTAAACTCCATCCCAATTATAGGAACATAGGAGCAGGAGTTGGCCATTCAGCCCATCGAGCCTGCCCCGCCATTCAATATGATCATGGCTGATCATCCACTTCAATGCTTTTTTCCCACACTATCCTCATATCCCCTTATATCATTTGTATTTAGAAATCTGTCAATCTCTGCTTTTAACATACCCAATGACTGAACTTCCACAGCCCTCTGGGGTGGAGAATTCCAAAGATTCACAACCCTCCGAGTAAAGAAATTTCTCCTCATCTCTGTCCTAAGTGGTTTCCCCCTTATTTTGAAATTGTGCACCCAGGTTCTGGACTCCCCAATCAGGGGAAACATCTTAGCTGCATCTCCCCTGTCTATCCCTTTAAGTATTTTGTAGGTTTCAATGAGATCACCTCTCATTCTTTGAAACTCTAGTGAATACAGGCCCACATTCCCCAATCTCTCTTCACAGGACAGTGCGGCCACCCCAAGTTATAGGGGTTATTAACATCGGCAGAAACAGGCCCCAACTGTCAGAATCAACATGTTCAGTTCTGCAACTGATTAACAGCAGCCAAAACAGCAGAATCCAACTGCTGCAGTCACTTGTGAACTCGCTTGTGTTTCTGCAGATGTGCTGACTGAGTGAATCCCTTCTCACAGACGGAGCATATGAAAGGCCTCTCCCCAGAGTGAACTCGCTGGTGTATTAGTAGTTGGGATGATGTAATGTATCCCTTCCCACACTCAGAGCAGATGAATGTCTTCTCCCCAGTGTGAATGCGCTGGTGTGTGATCAGGCGGGATGACTGGCTGAATCCCTTCCCACACACGGAACAGGTGAACGGTTTCTCTCCAGTGTGAGTGCGTTGGTGGTAGAGCAGATCAATTCTCCTTTTAAATCTCTTCTCACAGTTAGAACATTTAAAAGGTCTCTGATCAGTGTGAACAAGTTGATGTGTCAGCAACTGGGATGACCGAGCGAATCCCTTCCCACACACGGAACAGGTGAACGGTTTCTCTCCAGTGTGAGTGCGTTGGTGGTTGAGCAGATCAATTCTCCATTTAAATCTCTTCTCACAGTCAGAACATTTAAAAGGTCTCTCATCAGTGTGAACTCTCTGGTGTTTCAGCAGAATAGACGACTGAGTGAATCCCATCCCACACACGGAGCAGGTGAACGGCCTCTCCCCAGTGTGAATGCGCTGGTGTGTCAGCAGGTCATTCCTGCTCCAAAAGCTCTTGTCACAGTCAGAACATTTGAAAGGCCTCTCATCAGTGTGAACTCTCTGGTGTTTCTGCAGAATAGATGACTGAGTGAATCCCCTCCCACACACGGAGCAGATGAACGGTCTCTCCCCAGTGTGACTGCGTCGATGAGTTTCCAATCGGGACGGGTAATTGAATCCCTTCCCACAGTCCCCACATTTCCACGGTTTCTCCGTGGTGCCAGTGTCCCTGTCTCTCTCCAGGTTGGACAATCACTTGAAGCCTCGTCCACACACAGACAGGTGTACAGCTTCTCCGTACTGTTAATGGTATAATTATTTTCAGGCTGTGTAACAGGTTCAAGCTTTTTCCACAGTCAGTGCACTGGAACACTCTCACTCGGGTGTGTGTGTCTCGGTGCTTTTCCAGTCACACTGATATTTGAAATCTTTTCCCACAGACAGAACAGACAAACATTTGATATTCAGGTCCTGATGAATCGTGTGACTCTGTCAGATCTTGATCTGCTGCTTGGTTTGTATTTCCAGTCCTTAAATCCTCCCCTTCGAATTCTCTGTAAAAGGAGTTTACAAAAACCATCACTGTCAGTTCAGGATAGAAATTCACAACATTCTCTCCTGCTGCTTCCTGGCCCCGGAAGACCGAGCAGGCGCCCTGCTGCACATTGCCTCCCATAAAGGTGGCAGCTGTTAACCCTGGCCTGTCACTGGGAGAAACCCCACAGCTGCTGCCCTGCTCAGTGCAAACATGGGACCGGTAGCTTCTTATTCTGGGTTTGAAGCTGACACCAGGTGTTTGTAAACCAGATAATGTTCCCTCTTTTATATTGGGACCTGGGGCTGCACTCAGTGTGTGTGAACCCCATGTTGACCAGGGTTTATTAACTCGCTCCCTCCAGCCTCCTCCTTCCTTTTGCTCTCATCCCTTCCCCATCTCCCAGAAGCATGATAGGACTCCCCTTGTCCTCACCTTCCAGCCCACCAGCCTCCACATCATCCTCCATCATTTTCCTGCCTCCCGTGTGATGCCACCACCAAACACATCTTCCCCTACTGTTCCAGCATTCTGGTGGGACTGATCCCTCCACGACACCCTGGTCCAAACCTTGATCACATCCAATGCCCACTTTGCTTCCTATGCAAGCAGAGGAGATGTAAATCCTGCCCTTTTAACTCCTCCCCTCTCAATGTCCAAGGCCCCAAACACTCCCTTAAGGTGCAACAGCACTTTTACATGTGCTTTAATTTCATATACAGGGCAGCACAGTGGTGCAGTGATTAGCACTGCAGCCTCACAGCTCCAGCGACCCGGGTTCGATTCTGGGTACTGCCCGTGCGGAGTTTGCAAGTTCTCCCTGTGACTGTGTGGGGTTTCCACTGCATGCTCCAGTTTCCTCCCACAGCCAAAGACTTGCAAGTTGATAGGTAAATTGGCCATTGTAAATTGCAGGTAGGTGGTAGGAGAATGGTGGGGATGCGGTAGGGAATATGGCATGAATGTAGGATTAGTATAAATGGGTGGTTGTTGGTCAGCACAGACTTGGTGGGCTGAAGGGCCTGTTTCAGTGCTGTATCACTCTATAACTATACTCAATTTAATATCCTACCTCAGGGAAACCAAATGCAGATTCGGAGACCACTTTGTGGAACACCTCCGTTCAGTTTACAAACATGGCCCTGAACTTCTGGTCACCTGTCATCTGAATTCTCTGTTCCACTCCCACTCTGCCCTCTGTGTCCTCAGCCTGCTGCACTGTTCTAATGAAGGTCAACGGAGGTTCCAGGAACAGCAGCTCATCTTTCAATTTGGCACTCCAGTCTTCTGGACTCAACAATGTCACATTATTTCAGTTACAGTTCTCTGGGATGTAAACATTCACCCTGGCACTTGGCAGCATCTTCAGGATCGAAGGTGAGAAACCCTCTGTGTGCAGTAAGAATAAAATTGTCTGCAAATCTTCCCCTTCTAATACACTGTAAAAGGAATTTACAAAAGTCATCACTGTCAGTACAGGATAGAAATTCTGAACAGACAATTCTAGTTTC
Organism: Heterodontus francisci; assembly: GCF_036365525.1. NCBI lineage: Eukaryota > Metazoa > Chordata > Chondrichthyes > Heterodontiformes > Heterodontidae > Heterodontus > Heterodontus francisci. The sequence continues at coordinate 10,900,206 of NC_090404.1, forward strand.
TATGGAACATTTTTCCTTCTCTTGTTTCCCCAAATCTGTAAATCCCCTTCCCACACACTCTGCCTCCTCCCTGTGCTGAAATCCAAACACATCACACCATTTCTTTCCTCCACTGCCAGTTTTCTCCCTCCCTCGACTCTGACTGGGTTCAGTTCTCCAGCCCCTGTGTGCAGAGTGAGAATCAATTCCATGATCCGAAGAAGGGTCACTGACCCGAAACGTTAACTCTGCTTCTCTTTCCACAGATGCTGCCAGACCTGCTGAGTGATTCCAGCATTTCTTGTTTTTATTTCAGATTTCCAGCATCTGCAGTATTTTGCTTTTATGAAACAATGATTTTCTCTCCTGGTCACGGGGTGCCTGAAGCCCCGCCCACTCTCGGTGTCGTCATCAAGACGCCTGCACATGCACTCTGTTCCATACTCGGCCAAAATGGCGGCCATTAAGTGCGGGTTATTTCCGGTAAAAAGGCCCACAGGGGCAAATGAGGTATCTGGAGATTCTTAAATAAGAGTAAAATTTGTTATTCCGGGCTTGCGGCCTACACCAGTTGTTTCTGAAGCCTCCCCGCCGGCTCCATTTCGCCCCTGTGCCCCGCCGGCTCTCACCTGCTTCAAAACCGTCTCCAGCGTTCGCAGGCACAGATCAAAGTGACAGTGCGCATGCTCCAGATTCTCTCCAGCACTGCGCCTTGGATCTGGGCTCCTGTACAATGAATAGGGCACATTCATCTCCGCGGCGAATGCTGGGTAACAGATCCTCCATCGTAATGACAGCAAAATATTGTGGATGCTGGAAATCTGAAATAAAAACAGAAAGTGCTGGAAATACTCAGCGGGTCTGGCAGCACCTATGTACCGTCCTGATGAAAGATCACAGACCTGAAATGTTAACTCTGCTTCTATCTCCACAGATTTTTATCTATCATCTGTCCAGTGGGAGAATGTGCATCACATGTTGAAGATTTTCCCACAGTCAATGTTCAAAGCAATTCTTCTAATGTGGAAAACACTCCCAAGACATGGACATGACGAGTTAGATACCGGGTAAAGCCCCCTCTACACTGTCCCATCAAATACTCCCAGGGCAGATACCGCATGGGTTAGACACAGTGTAAAGCTCCTTCTACACTGTCCGGGCAGGTGCAACACAGGACAGTGTAAATCTCCCTCTACAGTGTCCTGTAAATACATCCCCGGTGCAATTACAACATGGATTTGATACGGAGTAAACCTCCTTCTACATCAGGGTTGTCCAACATATGGCCTGTGGGCCAGGTTCCGGCCTGCCAAAGGTTGTATCCAGCCGTCAGTTGTATTTCAGAGATGAGAAATTTCCCATTGTCTTCTTCTTTCAGACCGGCTTTTTTAAAAAAATTGCGCTGCCAGTTTCACAGCTGACAGGTGCTTGAACCAGAGCAGCAGTTTCCTAACGTCCGACAGATTTGGGGTTTTCCAGTGGGCTTTGAAAAAAAAGTCAGAAACCTGTACGAGTTCCTGGTTAGCCCTGCCCTGGAAAGCTAGCTCCTGGATACACCCGTCCTGCGGTGCTCATTCCTGGGTACACCCGCCCTCCAGTGCTAGTTCCTAAGTATCTGCCCAGAAGTACTAATTCTTGTGTATACCTGCCCCACAGCACTAGTTCCTGTGTATCCCAGCCCTGCAGTACTAGTTCCTGTGTATACCTGCCCTGCAGTGCTAGTTCCTGGGTATCTGCCCACACTGTGCCAGTTGCCATATATAGCTGTCCCACAGTGCTAGTTCCTGTGTATCCCAGCCCTGCAGTACTAATTCCTGTGTACACCTGCCCTGCAGCGCTAGTTCCTGGGTATACCTGCCCTGCAGTACTAATTTCTATGCATACATGACCTGCAGTGCTAGTTCCAGTGTATACCTGCCCCACACTGCTAATTCCTGTGTATACTTGCCCTGCAATGCTGATTCCTGTGTATCCCTGTCCAGCTTCACTTGTCAGAGCCAAAACATGTTGAATTTGTCTGTAAATCTCACATCCTGGAAATGTGATTTTGAGAATGTGCGGTTGAGATGACTCAAAACCCACTTTCTAAACAAAACTCGATTCATTCATAGGATTAGAATGGCATTTCCTGGAGGTGGAGGGCAGTCGGTTTCCATCCAAATGGATCCTAACAGTCTGATTCTGAAGATTCTAGGAAGGGAATTCGGAAGCTCCTTCGGGAGTTTAATGACATTGTACCGGATATTGTTCTGGGGAGACCAGTGTGATTTGGAATGGTGGAATCTTTGTTAGAATGAGTGAGTGCAGAGGATTCAGGATTTCACCTTCTTCAATACTTTCTCTGACCTGAGACCAAGAGGTTAGATGTTTATGTTGTGTTGCGGATATCAGCGTCATCTGACACACAGAAGGTCCCTGGTGACTTGAGATACATTTCCTGCAGTGTGTAACAGGATGTTGTTGGTTTATTAACAGTGATGAAAACTATTATCCTTCATCTGAAAGATAAACAGCTTTGTAAAATATGCATCTTTGACGGGAATCAAACCCAGGCTGCGATGGCAAAAGTGCCAAATCCTAACCACGAGACCACCAAGCAACAGCAGTCATTGATTGTACGGCCTGTGTAGATATAATAGAAGGTATTGGTGTTAATTTGGATATGATTTTGACTTCTTGTGCTGGATGTAAATCCATTTCATAACTCTGCTGCTTACAAACCTATTTGTGTGTTCTTTGTTCATAGTTGGTTGAATCTGTCATCATTTGGAAAATGTTTTCTGCCTATTTTTTTCTCTCTTACTTTTCATTTGCCCCTAAATACATTGAGACACAACACAGATGCACAACATACATTCAGAAATAACACACACACACATTTATTCAGAACCAGCACACTCATACACCTACAATACATTTACAAGTATCACAGTATCAATCATCAATATTTATATATTTAGAACCTGGCGTATATTATAAAAACAAAATAAATTTACAACTGGTGCACATACAAAGCAATTCATCACAAACACTCAGTTTATATAGAAACATGACAGCCACATACACACACTCACAGTTTCTATGGTCACACGGTCCTGTTTGAAGTTCTGGGAAACATCTACACACCAAAAGTTGAATAGTTTTTCACAAGCTGCCCCATCCTGTTGTGTATTAGGAGCGGGTTCCTACTTCCGTTGCGGTGATTCTGGGTGATGATTCTGGGACTCGGTGTGTGGAATTGGATTTGAAAGCGAAAGGAAATTCACCACTCAGTGTTCAGCTCTCAGTGTCAATCCTGCACCCACCTTCATCAGGTGTTAGCAGTGGGACTGGAACAAATACAGCCAGGGACTCTGAGTTTACATCAACAGAGATGGAGTTATTTAATGTAGGTAAAACATCATTAAAATTTTCCACTGTGTTCAGAATTGCTTTTCCTGATACCAGCTGCACAATAGCCTAATTTGTGTATTCACAGAATCATTTTACATTCGTTGCTTTGAAGCCAATAACTTAATATATTTCTAATGTGTTGGTACATGCAACGTTTATTTGTTGTTTTTCTCATTTTATTTGTAATTAATATTCGTAAAACTGTTCTGTGTGGCAATGAATGCGGAAGAGGGGGGAAAAAAATCAATGAAAAGCTCCGTCTCTGTGTGCTGTCCAGCCACCAACCTTTCAGTTAACAGCCGGATGCATTAGCTGATTGCACCAGAGACTGACACACATGGATGTTGCAAAATACTCTGAATCAGTGTGTTCGTGAATTAAAGGTTCAGATTGCTGCCCACAATGGCAACTGTCCTCTCTCAGTTTTACTTTTTTTCAAAATGAAGGGCGGAACATTCATTGTGTTTACATGGAGACTGTCTGATCCCACTCACATCAGCCACATCCACATCACCGTGAATCAGCTCTCCTACAACCGGTTCTAATCACAGAAACATTAATGCTATTTCTCTCTCCACAGATGCTACTTCACCAGCTGAGTATTTCCAGTATTTTGTGTCTTTAACTCCTCCAACCAGCTCCCCCTCCCTTCAAGCCTTTCGTTTTCTTTTCTGTTATTAAGTATTCTGATTGTCCCAGAGTCAATATTAGGTTTAAATTCTTTATTTGCAGGAACGAGAATCATTTCAATGTCTCAGATCAGTTAATTTCACTAATAACATCAGAGTAAATGTTACAGCATCACAAAGAAGGGAAAGGTGCCTGGGCTGCTTCTGGTCAGTTGGGCAGTTCACCCTTCATTCTCCCTGATTTCATTTCTTAAAGTGGATCTAAAGATTCACAAAGTTGGAGAATGGGTTCTTCTGTTTCGGTTCCTTTCAATATTACCCGCTCTCAACTGGAAATATTTCCCAAAACCTCATCGCAATCCTCCACCTTGCATCGTGTCCAGGGATGAGGATGTTCAGTTTTGTGGAGGGACTATAGAGTCCGGGATTGTTCTTTTTAGAGCAAAGAAGGTTAAGTGGAGATTTAATAGAGGTGTTTAAAATTATAGGAGGGGAGGAGAGGCAACTTGATAGTGTAGATCAGGAGAAACTGTTTCCACAGACAAGAGAGTCGGTAACCAGAGGACATAGATTTCAGATAATTGGCTAAAAAGAAGCCAGGGAGGGGGAGTGGGCCGAGCAGATTTGTTTTTTCACACAGTGAGTTATTGTGATCTGGAATGAACTACTTGAAAGGGTGGGTAAAGCAGATTCAATAGTAACTTTCAAAAGGGAAGTGTCAAATAAAAACATTGTAGGGCAATGGGGAAAAGAGGAGAGGAGTGGGGTTAATTGCATCGTTCTTTCAAAGAACTGACAGACATGATGGACCGAATGGCCTCCTCTGTGCTGTGTGATTCTATAATTCTGTGTCCCATCATTGACAGCAGCCCCTACCCGCAGGAAGAGTTTCCCCACCTCTGCCATGTACCTAACGTTGCCTCAATGACAGTAACCTTGTAAGATCCTCCCCCCAGATTGTCCTTTCAGAGCTCCAATCAGGTGACGCTAAACACCCTGGCGGGAAAGACGAAAATCTACAGCAATGTGTTTCAAACAAAGCTGATTAATTGACCTTTATCCAGATTATTAAATTCCAGCCCAGTTATAGAGGTTATTAACATCAGCAACAAATCCCAACTGTCAGAATGAATATGGTTCAGTTCTGGATGAGATTAACAGCAACAACAGCAGAATCCAAGCCATGCAGTCACTTGTGAACTGTATTAAACTCTACCAGGTACTCTGCGTGCTTAACTAACCAGTGAAACCCAAATATCTGTTTAGTACACTGATCAATCAACCTTACCACAGGGGTAAGTATGTGTGAGAAGTATCCAACTGGAATACCTTTTCCATCTACCACTCACATCATATTGATATAAATAAAAGCAAAATACTGCGGATGCTGGAAATCTGAAACAAACAAGAAATGCTGGAAATACTCAGCAGGTCTGGCAGCATCTGTGGAGAGAAAAGCAGAGTTAACGTTTCAGATCCATCTTAACATTGCCTGCAGGGTTGTGGGACTGGTTATCTAGAACATCCAAAGAGCCAGCACAGGCATGATGGGCCAAATGTCTTCTATTTATACTTTATCATTCTATAAAAGAGTGAATATTCATGAGACAGAGAGGAACCAGTGAGTATGGAACTGAACCCAGCGAGTGTCAGCACCATTAGGGGAGTGGATGTTCAGTCTTGAAAGAGTTTTATTCTGTACCCCTATCTCCCTCCCCCCCGCTCCAACCCCCTCCCACCCACCTCCTCAACCTATTCGGGAGTGTTTCAATGGACAGTGTAGAGGGAACTTAGAGAAGTTGAGAAATAGAATTCTCCCACAAAAAGCAGTCCATACTTGCTCAATGAATACTTTTGGGACAATTTTGGTTTCCTCCCATTGTTCTGCAGGTTGTTCCCTTAGATTGGATCTTTATTTGTTCCCTTGGGTTTGATTTTAGCTTCACTGCTTGACTCACCAATCAAAATATTTTCTCTGATCTGCCCCTGGGAATTAGCAGCCTCCTCCCTCATCTCCAACACTGCAGCATCTCCTCCTCCTCTTTACCACCCCATCACCCACAGCCTGGTCTTAGTTGTGTTCCACACTCTGGGCCCTTCCCCTGGGATTCTCAGTCTGAACAGGGTGGGATGCGTTTTGAGACAGGATGTCCCAGCTCTCCACCCTGGGATTCTCAGTCTGAACAGGGTGGGATGTGTTTGAGATAGGATATCCCAGCTCTCCATCCTGGGATTCTCAGATTGAATAACATCACTGAAGTGCCCAGTCACCAACCTGCTCATTCTGGGCTGGGAGTGTTTGATGGGACAGTGCAGAGGAAGCTTTACTCTGTATCTAACACATGTTCTACCTGCCCTGGGTGTTTTCCACATTAGAAAAATTCCTTTGAACACTGACTGTGGGAAAATCTTTAAAAGTTCAAAGCAGCTGAAGCATAATCAGTGTATTCTCCCAGTGGAGAGATGCTATTTAAATATTCTGTGTGTGGGAAGAAATAAACCCCAATTGCTGAGACACCAGTGAGTTCAGCTGTGTCTGCAGGGATTGGATTCTGCTGTTGTTAAACACATTCAAGACTGCAGCTTGGCAGAGGGGCCTTGAATTTGGGTTCCTGTGTGAACTTTTCATGAATTTCATCTCAATAGGATCACAGAAAATGAATTTCTAATCACTAACTGGGTCTTCCAATGACAAAGCTGTTACCAGCATTCCCCATGAAAGTGAATGTGCCCTAAGGCGGTTATGTTAAACTTGTATTAAACAGTGGTTCGGCCTCAACTGGTGTATTGCATCCAGCACTGGACACCAAACTTCAGAAATATGTGAAGACATTAGAGAGAGTGTAGAAAAGATTTACAAGAATGGTTCCAGGAATGAGGAACATTAGTTGGGTAGAAGGTTGGAGAAGTTGGGACTATTTTCCAGGAAGAGAAAGTTGAGAGGAGATTTGATAGAGGTATTCAAAATCATGAGGAATCTGGACAGAATAGATCAGGAAAAATTGTTCCCATTGGTGGAAGAATCGAAAACAAGAGGGCACAGATTTACGGTCATTGGCAAAAGAAGCAATGGAGATATGAGGAAAAACTTTTTCGCGCAGCAAGTGCTTAGGATCCGGAATGCACTGGCTGAGAATGTGGAGGAATTGGTTTAATTGAGAGATTCAGGAGGGAATTGGATTGTTTCTGAAAAGGAAGAATGTGCAGGAATAATGGGAAAAGGCAGGCGAATGGCAGTAGGGAAATTGCTCCTTGAGAGCACCAGTGCAAACACAACGGGCCGAATGGCCTCCTTCTGTGCTGCAACAATTCTGTTCTGGGTCATGTATTTTTAGTTATTCTGGTGTCTAACTCACTTCAATAAAACAGTGAATTCCTGGAAACACGATGCAGGTCCTCCTTTATCTGGGGATCAAATGTCTGTTGTATAATTGTACCAGCAGTTAACAGGATCCTATAAACTCCTCTATAGGATATTTAGTGCAAATTTTCACCAACTTATTTTAAGTGGGTTTACTTTCAGTGAGATAGCGCCTATCTTAAATTGGCAGAATCATAGATAGATAGTTGACGGCACTGAAAGACTCAGGACTGTCTTTGTAGAATATCCATCACAGTCATTTCCTGGGCTGAACCATTCTGTGAAATTCACACCAGAGGAGCCCAGTACGCAGGCGCAGTGTTGGTCTACATCTGGAGCATGCGCACTGTCACTTTGATTCGAACTGTGCGAGAGAAGGAGGTGCTTTTGAAGCGGGTGAGTGTCGGCCGGGCGCAGGGAGGAATGTCGGGCGGAGAGCCTTCAGAAACACCTGGTGTAGGCTGAAAGCCGCAAATAAGAACCTCCAGGTCCCGCGTTCGCAGTTCCGGGGCTTTTTCCCGGGAAGAGGCCCAGTTAAATGGCCGCCATCTTGTTTGAGCAGGGTGCAGAGCGCATGCACGGCCATCTTGGTGACGACACATGAGTGGGCGGGGCTTCAAGATCCCAGTGACCAGGAGAGAAAATCATTGACTGATTTGATTCTCACTCTGCACACAGGGGCTGGAGAACTGAACCCAGTCAGAGTAGAGGGAGGGAGAAAACTGGCAATGGGGGAAAGAAATGGTGCAGATGATGCGATGGGTTTGGATTTCAGCACAGGCGGGAGGGAGAGTGTGTGGGACGGGGATTTACAGCTTTGTGGGAACAAGAGAGGAAAAAATGTTCCATAAAACCTAGAATTGCCTGTTCAGAATTTTTAATCTTGTACTGACAGTGATGGCTTTTGTAAAATGCTTTTACAGGGGAAGGGGAGGATTTGCAGACAGGAAACTCAAACCAAAGATCACATCAAGATCTGATAGAGTCACTCTATTCATCAGGATCGGAATATCATCGACCTTTGAATGTGGAAGAATAAATGTTTGTCTGTTCTGTCTTTGGGAAAAGATTTCAAACGTCAGTGTGACTGGAAAAGCACCGAGACACACACACCTGAGTGAGAGTGTTCCAGAGCACTAACTGTGGAAGTAGCTTTAACCAGTTACATAGCCTGAAAAACGTTGTAACATTCACAGTGGTGAGAAACCATACACATTGTCTGTGTGGACAAGGCTTCAACTGATCATCCAATCTGGAGATACAAGTATACCCACACCATGGAGAAACCGTGCAAATGTGGGGACTGTGGGAAGAGATTCAATTACCCATCTGAGCTGGAAACACATCGACCCAATCACACTAGGGAAAGGCTCCATTTGTGGGCAGGGATTTAAGCGATCGTCCAACCTTCTGACACACCAGCGAGTTAACACTGGGGAGAGACCGTTCACCTGCTCCATGTGTGGGAAGGGATTCACTCAGTCAACCACCTGCAGAGACACCAGCGAGTTCACAAGTGACTGCAGGTGTTGGATTCTGCTGTTTTTGTTGCTGTTAATCACATCCAGGACGGAACCATGTTCATTCTGGTAGTTGGGGTTTGTTTCTGTTAATTAATCGATCAGCCAGGATCTAATTGAATGGTGTAGTAGGCTCGATGGGCTGAATGGCCAACTCCAGTTCCTCTGAAATTTCTCCCCAGACTTCCCCCACTCTCTAACTCTGCTCAAGTGCTGGTTTCCTCTTGCACTGCCTTCTCCCCAGTTCTCCCATGACTTTTCATTCATCAACTGTGTTTGAGTCCAAGTTTATTCGGGACATTGGAACATTTAGCTCCTCGAGCCTGTTCTGCCATTCAATGAGATCATGGCTGATCTGTAGCCTAACTCAGTGTACCCAGATATTTTAATACCAGCTTCCCCAGTCTGTTATAATGTGATTTTAAAAACAACTGTCATCTACATTGCACCTTTAAGGTAGGAAAGTGTCCCAAGGTGCATCTCAGAAGCTTAAACTGAAAAATCAGACAAAAATTAACACTGAGCTAAAGAAGGGGATATTAGGACGGCTGACTAAAAGTTTGGTCAGAGATGTAGGTTTTTAGGAGGGTCTTAAAGGAGGAGAGATGTGGACTGGCAGAGAGGTATAGGGAGAGAATTCCAGAGTATAGGACCAATGACTGAAGGCACAGCCAATGGAACAGAGAGAGTGAGGGATGTGTAAGAGGCCAGTATTGGAGGAATGCAGAGTTCTGAGGGTTGTACGGCTGTAGTCTGGGCACAAACAGTTTACGAAGCTTAAAAGATGCTGTAGATTTGGGTGGAAGTGAGATTGTGATGATGAGAGGAAACTCCAGGCCCGAGTCTCAGACTGCACTCTGGAAATAAACTGGGTATTTTTGTAACTCCATCACTGATGTCACTTCCAGCTTGTAAAGTGAGAATCAGAACCCACTGAACTGAAATCAAATGTTTTTAATGTAAGGTTTGCTTTTTCTGTTGATCATTGGAGTGGTGAATGGTTGTGAATTGGTTTCAATTAAATATTAAATTCAACTGGTTTTCCTTTAATGTTAAAGTGACCAACTGGAAGTTAGAAGTGGTTTGTTAATAGAAAAAAGAAGAATTCCGCAGGGGTCTCATCTGGGACCCTGGTGTTTGTAAAATTAATTACAAATAGAGAAATACAGAACAGGGGGCTTCTAGTTATCTGAAATTAACTGATTGGAGCAAATTGTAGTTAGGAAACCAGCATAATGGAGGATCAGAGTGACTTAACCAGATGGATAAAGTCATCTATTAACACACATTGAACCGTCACTGTGGAAATATACATGCAAAGAATTGAATTAAAGAAAAGATGGTTTAGGATCAGTTTGATCCTATTCTTTTTCAACAATACACAGTGAGAGATTTAAGAGTCTCGGATAACAACTGTCAGTTGTGACTTGGAATTGATGAAGTGTTTGTAAGGCTGTAGAAAACTGATATAGCATGAGATTTTCAGAAGGAAAAAGATAGGAATATTAATCCGAGTCAACTCTGATCAGAGTTCCAACTCAAGTACAGTGACCGCAGCAGTCTTGTGACCAATGTTGTCTTTTCTTCATCCTCAGTTCAAGGTGGATCCTTCCCCCCCCACCTCCAATTTCACACTGACACTCCTTCTCCCTCCCTCCAATTTCATACTGACTCTCCTTCCCCCACTCCCTCCAATTTCACACTGACTCTCCTTCCCCCACTCCCTCCAATTTCACACTGACACTCCTTCCCCCACTCCCTCCAATTTCACACTGACACTCCTTCCCCCACTCCCTCCAATTTCACACTGACTCTCCTTCCCCCACTCCCTCCAATTTGACACTGACACTCCTTCCCCCACTCCCTCCAATTTCATATTGACACTCCTTCCCCCACTCCCTCCAATTTCACACTGACACTCCTTCCCCCACTCCCTCCAATTTCACACTGACACTCCTTCCCCCACTCCCTCCAATTTCATACTGACTCTCCTTCCCCCACTCCCTCCAATTTCACACTGACACTCCTTCCCCCACTCCCTCCAATTTCACACTGACACTCCTTCCCCCACTCCCTCCAATTTCACACTCCTTCTCCCTCCCTCCAATTTCATACTGACTCTCTTTCCCCCACTCCCTCCAATTTCACACTGACACTCCTTCCCCCACTCCCTCCAATTTCACACTGACACTCCTTCCCCCACTCCCTCCAATTTCACACTGACACTCCTTCCCCCACTCCCTCCAATTTCACATTGACACTCCTTCCCCCACTCCCTCCAATTTCACATTGACACTCCTTCCCCCACTCCCTCCAATTTCATATTGACACTCCTTCCCCCACTCCCTCCAATTTCACACTGACACTCCTTCCCCCACTCCCTCCAATTTCATATTGACACTCCTTCCCCCACTCCATCCAATTTCATACTGACTCTCCTTCCCCCACTCCCTCCAATTTCATACTGACTCTCCTTCCCCCACTCCATCCAATTTCATATTGACACTCCTTCACCCTCCCTCCAATTTCATACTGACACTCCTTCCCCCACTCCCTCAATTTCATACTGACACTCCTTCCCCCACTCCCTCAATTTCATACTGACACTCCTTCCCCCACTCCCTCAATTTCATACTGACACTCCTTCCCCCACTCCCTCAATTTCATACTGACACTCCTTCCCCCACTCCCTCAATTTCATACTGACACTCCTTACCCCACTCCCTCAATTTCATACTGACACTCCTTCCCCCACTCCCTCAATTTCATACTGACACTCCTTCCCCCACTCCCTCAATTTCATACTGACACTCCTTCCCCCACTCCCTCAATTTCACACTGACTCTCCTTCCCCCACTCCATCCAATTTCACACTGACTCTCCTTCCCCCACTCCATCCAATTTCATACTGACACTCCTTCCCCCACTCCCTCAATTTCACACTGACACTCCTTCCCCCACTCCATCCAATTTCATACTGACACTCCTTCCCCCACTCCATCCAATTTCATACTGACACTCCTTCCCCCACTCCATCCAATTTCATACTGACACTCCTTCCCCCAGTCCCTCCAATTTCAGACTGACACTCCTTCCCCCAGTCCCTCCAATTTCATACTGACTCACCTTCCTCCAATTTCATACTGACTCACCTTCCCCCACTCCCTCCAATTTTATACTGACACTCCTTCCCCCAGTCCCTCCAATTTCATACTGACTCACCTTCCCCCAGTCCCTCCAATTTCATACTGACTCACCTTCCCCCAGTCCCTCCAATTTCATACTGACACTCCTTCCCCCAGTCCCTCCAATTTCATACTGACTCACCTTCCCCCAGTCCCTCCAATTTCATACTGACTCACCTTCCCCCAGTCCCTCCAATTTCATACTGACTCACCTTCCCCCAGTCCCTCCAATTTCATACTGACTCACCTTCCCCCAGTCCCTCCAATTTCATACTGACACTCCTTCCCCCACTCCATCCAATTTCACACTGACACTCCTTCCCCCACTCCATCCAATTTCATACTGACTCTCCTTCCCCCACTCCATCCAATTTCATACTGACTCTCCTTCCCCCACTCCATCCAATTTCATACTGACACTCCTTCCCCCACTCCCTCCAATTTCACACTGACACTCCTTCCCCCACTCCCTCCAATTTCACACTGACACTCCTTCCCCCACTCCCTACAATTTCATACTGACTCTCTTTCCCCCACTCCCTACAATTTCACACTGACACTCCTTCCCCCACTCCCTCCAATTTCACACTGACACTCCTTCCCCCACTCCCTCCAATTTCACACTGACTCTCCTTCCCCCACTCCCTCCAATTTCATATTGACACTCCTTCCCCCACTCCCTCCAATTTCACACTGACACTCCTTCCCCCACTCCCTCCAATTTCATATTGACACTCCTTCCCCCACTCCCTCCAATTTCATATTGACACTCCTTCCCCTACTCCATCCAATTTCATACTGACTCTCCTTCCCCCACTCCCTCCAATTTCATACTGACTCTCCTTCCCCCACTCCATCCAATTTCATACTGACTCTCCTTCCCCCACTCCATCAATTTCATACTGACACTCCTTCCCCCACTCCCTCAATTTCATACTGACACTCCTTCCCCCACTCCCTCAATTTCATACTGACACTCCTTACCCCACTCCCTCAATTTCATACTGACACTCCTTCCCCCACTCCCTCAATTTCATACTGACACTCCTTCCCCCACTCCCTCAATTTCATACTGACACTCCTTCCCCCACTCCCTCAATTTCACACTGACTCTCCTTCCCCCACTCCATCCAATTTCACACTGACTCTCCTTCCCCCACTCCATCCAATTTCATACTGACACTCCTTCCCCCACTCCCTCAATTTCACACTGACACTCCTTCCCCCACTCCATCCAATTTCATACTGACACTCCTTCCCCCACTCCATCCAATTTCATACTGACACTCCTTCCCCCACTCCATCCAATTTCATACTGACACTCCTTCCCCCACTCCATCCAATTTCATACTGACACTCCTTCCCCCAGTCCCTCCAATTTCATACTGACTCACCTTCCTCCAATTTCATACTGACTCACCTTCCCCCACTCCCTCCAATTTTATACTGACACTCCTTCCCCCAGTCCCTCCAATTTCATACTGACTCACCTTCCCCCAGTCCCTCCAATTTCATACTGACTCACCTTCCCCCAGTCCCTCCAATTTCATACTGACACTCCTTCCCCCAGTCCCTCCAATTTCATACTGACTCACCTTCCCCCAGTCCCTCCAATTTCATACTGACTCACCTTCCCCCAGTCCCTCCAATTTCATACTGACTCACCTTCCCCCAGTCCCTCCAATTTCATACTGACTCACCTTCCCCCAGTCCCTCCAATTTCATACTGACACTCCTTCCCCCACTCCATCCAATTTCACACTGACACTCCTTCCCCCACTCCATCCAATTTCATACTGACTCTCCTTCCCCCACTCCATCCAATTTCATACTGACTCTCCTTCCCCCACTCCATCCAATTTCATACTGACACTCCTTCCCCCACTCCCTCCAATTTCACACTGACACTCCTTCCCCCACTCCCTCCAATTTCACACTGACACTCCTTCCCCCACTCCCTACAATTTCATACTGACTCTCTTTCCCCCACTCCCTACAATTTCACACTGACACTCCTTCCCCCACTCCCTCCAATTTCACACTGACACTCCTTCCCCCACTCCCTCCAATTTCACACTGACTCTCCTTCCCCCACTCCCTCCAATTTCATATTGACACTCCTTCCCCCACTCCCTCCAATTTCACACTGACACTCCTTCCCCCACTCCCTCCAATTTCATATTGACACTCCTTCCCCCACTCCCTCCAATTTCATATTGACACTCCTTCCCCTACTCCATCCAATTTCATACTGACTCTCCTTCCCCCACTCCCTCCAATTTCATACTGACTCTCCTTCCCCCACTCCATCCAATTTCATATTGACACTCCTTCACCCTCCCTCCAATTTCATACTGACACTCCTCCGATTCTCCCTCCAATTTCATACTGACACTCCTTCCCCCACTCCCTCAATTTCATACTGACACTCCTTCCCCCACTCCCTCAATTTCATACTGACACTCCTTCCCCCACTCCCTCAATTTCATACTGACACTCCTTCCCCCACTCCCTCAATTTCATACTGACACTCCTTCCCCCACTCCCTCAATTTCACACTGACTCTCCTTCCCCCACTCCCTCAATTTCACACTGACTCTCCTTCCCCCACTCCATCCAATTTCACACTGACTCTCCTTCCTCCACTCCATCCAATTTCATACTGACACTCCTTCCCCCACTCCCTCAATTTCACACTGACACTCCTTCCCCCACTCCATCCAATTTCATACTGACACTCCTTCCCCCACTCCATCCAATTTCATATTGACACTCCTTCACCCTCCCTCCAATTTCATACTGACACTCCTCCGATCCTCCCTCCAATTTCATACTGACACTCCTTCCCCCACTCCCTCAATTTCATACTGACACTCCTTCCCCCACTCCCTCAATTTCATACTGACACTCCTTCCCCCACTCCCTCAATTTCATACTGACACTCCTTCCCCCACTCCCTCAATTTCATACTGACACTCCTTCCCCCACTCCCTCAATTTCACACTGACTCTCCTTCCCCCACTCCCTCAATTTCACACTGACTCTCCTTCCCCCACTCCATCCAATTTCACACTGACTCTCCTTCCTCCACTCCATCCAATTTCATACTGACACTCCTTCCCCCACTCCCTCAATTTCACACTGACACTCCTTCCCCCACTCCATCCAATTTCATACTGACACTCCTTCCCCCACTCCATCCAATTTCATACTGACTCTCCTTCCCCCACTCCATCCAATTTCAGACTGACACTCCTTCCCCCAGTCCCTCCAATTTCATACTGACTCACCTTCCCCCACTCCCTCCAATTTCATACTGACTCACCTTCCCCCACTCCCTCCAATTTTATACTGACACTCCTTCCCCCAGTCCCTCCAATTTCATACTGACTCACCTTCCCCCAGTCCCTCCAATTTTATACTGACACTCCTTCCCCCACTCCCTCCAATTTCATACTGACTCACCTTCCCCCACTCCCTCCAATTTCATACTGACACTCCTTCCGATCCTCCCTCCAATTTCATACTGACACTCCTTCCCCCACTCCATCCAATTTCACACTGACTCTCCTTCCCCCAGTCCCTCCAATTTCAGACTGACACTCCTTCCCCCAGTCCCTCCAATTTCATACTGACTCACCTTCCCCCACTCCCTCCAATTTCATACTGACTCACCTTCCCCCACTCCCTCCAATTTTATACTGACACTCCTTCCCCCAGTCCCTCCAATTTCATACTGACTCACCTTCCCCCAGTCCCTCCAATTTTATACTGACACTCCTTCCCCCACTCCCTCCAATTTCATACTGACTCACCTTCCCCCACTCCCTCCAATTTCATACTGACTCACCTTCCCCCACTCTCTCCAATTTCAGACTGACACTCCTTCCCCCAGTCCCTCCAATTTCATACTGACTCACCTTTCCCCAGTCCCTCCAATTTCATACTGACACACCTCCCCCCACTCCCTCCAATTTCATACTGACACACCTCCCCCCACTCCCTCCAATTTCATACTGACTGTTAACCGTGGTGCGGAGTCCCCTTGATTGTCCCCTTTATTCCCTATACCCAGTTGATTCTGGCCGTCAGGCTCAGCTTGAGTATTTGGGATATCGGATTTCAAGAGAGCCACCCTCCAGCTTAATCCACAGCTACAGTTACTGGCTTAGTACAAAGAGGAGGAACTCAGTCCTTTCTTTAACTATCAATTTACTTTATTCACGTTGTTGTACAATGTAAGAATGAAGCTTATACACTTAGTTAGACAAAAACATACAACTCCCACTGAGTTATATTGTTAATAACAAAACTAGTTGAATTCATAAGCACAGCCACTAGGTTTCTCTGACCTTTCGCTGACCTAGTCACAGAATACTAAGGATATTACCTGAAAAACGGAGAGTTAACGCTGGCCAGGTGTTCCGTTCTCTCTCTCTCTCTCTCTTCTATATCATCGCCGCGTCGCTCACGCAGGGTCTTCCGCTTCCTCAATGTTTGATCTCTGGAGTTTTCACTGGCTCTATGCCCAAAAAGCTCTATTCTTATCCTGTTGCTTATCTCTGCAAATCTGAGCTGTGTCTTTCCGGTTGGTTTAAGCTTGCTCACCTCGTTCACAGCTTCTTGTAATTGGCCCAGGCCCAAAGACCCCGGTATCTCACCATGTCCAAATAAGGCCCTTTTCCTGTGTCCTGTTCTTTGTCTTGTCCCATAAAGTTATTAGTTCAAACTGGTTTTTACCAGCACAGGCCAGTGTCTGAGCTCCAGGTTACTACAGGTCAAACAATCCCAGCAGTTTGTAACTGATTATGTGTTTCTTGCAGCCCCTGGCCAACATCTCCCCCCTCATGATCCAAAGATACTTATTTTAGGATCATCAAGTTTCCCTTCTCTGTGAACCATTCCTGAGAATGTCATTGTCCCCCAATGAGTGTGCAATACTGTTACATACAAAAAGATATGTTATAAAACTTAGTATATACAGTTGTTTTTTTCAGTTTTTGTTTACATTGATATCTGTTCCTTCTGTTTCATAACTTGCGCTTTTTTAGGGTTTACTTTTAGTCCCAATTCGTGTAACAATTGTAGTAATTCACTTAGTAACTGATAATGTTCCTGTTCCGTTTCAGTTTGTAGCAGTAAATCGTTTACATACTGCACCAGACATTCAGGCTTTGAGAACCTTTTTAACCCTTCCCTTAGACGTTGGTGAAATATAGACGGGAATTATGAAATCCCTGTGGCAGGGCGGTCCATGTATATTGTTGTCCTTGGAAGGTAAACGCAAATTTATATTGGCATTCTTTCTCCAATGGAATAGACCAAAACCCGTTACTTATGTCTAAAACAGTGAACCACTGTGCATCCTCATTTTGTTTAACTACCGTCTCTGGGCTAGTTGCTACGGTGGGGGCCATTAACGGGGTTACCTTATTTAATTCTCGATAGTCTATCGTTAGTCGCCAGCTACCATCCGGTTTCCTCACCGGCCAAATCGGTGAGTTCTTAGTGGAGGCTACCGGTCTTAATATCCCCTTGTAGCAACAAACTCTATCACCTTTCCTACCTCCTCTTCTGCCTGTTTCGGAAAACCATACTGCTTCTGTGGTTTGGGGTCTGGGCCCTGTATATACACACTCCCGGTCATTTTCCCACAATCACGTTTATGTCGAGCAAATACTACTGAATTCCGTGTGATAATTTGTTGTACTTCACTATCGCTACTCATTTCTTCTGGTCTTGTCCACAGTTCCCCGAACGTGCATATCCTATCCTGGTATTCCTCCACCGGGACGGATGTGTGATCTGTACTACCCCTGCCCAAGGGCATTTGCCAAATCGTGCAATTAACAGGGTCAAAACAGAGTCCTGCTTTAGCCATGTAATCACACCCCAATATATATTCTTGTTCTCTGGGTAACTCAATGAGAATCACTGAGTGCTCTATTGCTCCGTCCCCCACACTGACTTCCAACAGTACGCTCACATATCCCACTTGTGAATGTCCTGTAAATCCATGTAAAACAAGTTTACTTTGAATTTTCCAATTTACTTTACTAACATTGGTGGTGTTTACGGTGGTTCGGGATCCTCCAGTGTCCCAAAGGAACGTGACAGGGCGGTCTCCAACCCTACCATTCACTAGGGGTCTCCCTGTGTTATCCCACCGTGTGTCACACACCCATAACGGAGAGGCCTGCGACCGTCATTGTGGTTCAGGGTACAACCCCGAAGATGGTGCTATCTCTAATATATCACATTGAGGATTTGACCTATTTGGTCCTTTCACGGGTAGGCTCTGGCGTTTGTTCTGGCCTCCTCCCCGACCCACATTTTCTCGTCTCAGGTTTGGGCATTCTCTTTTGAAATGTCCCTCCTGGCCACAATTATAGCAGTGGGTCGGCCCGCTCGGAATTCTCCCTGTTCCTAGGACGGATCCTCTCCCAATGCCTCTACCCCTTCCTCCTGTCTGAAAGGCTGGGTGGGGTGCCCCTTGTGTAGTTCCCCTCCCTTCATTTCTCCAGGTTATTGTCTGATCTTTTACAGGCATCGCCTTTCCCCCAGGGGCCTTGGAGAATTTTGTTGTTTCCTTCTCCCATGCTCTAACCATCCTCCTGAGTACCCAAGCCTCTGTGTGTGTGTCATCAGAGGGATCAAATTGATCTAGTGCCCTTCTTGACTCCTCAGTGCCATGCGACACCAGGGTTCTCAGCCATCGGTTTCTAATCTCTGGCGTTGGATTGGCTCTATCTAGGTTCACACCATATACCCCTTGAAACACCGCCCAGATGTGAGCTACAAATGCGACAGGGTGTTCACCTTTTCTTTGATAACATTTTGTTAGCGCCTCCACTGGGTCCCCTCTATTAGCACCCATGACATTTAATACTTGTTCTTTTAAATCCTCATTTGAGCCTCTACCGAGTTTTTGTTCCTCCGGTAGGGCGGAGTGTATGTGTGGGAGTAGGCACATTATAATTAATTTTCTTTCTTCAGCATCATCTAAGCCGTGTATTCCTCTCTGTTGACTGACCGCTTGGAACAGCTCCCTAAGATCATCCCCGGGTGCGCACGTCCCAATATCTTTCACAATATCCCTCAATTGCTGTACCCCCATTGGAGTGGAATATGTCATACGCGGGTCAGCTGCCACCTGAACATCTGCCCCTATCGCTGCCCTAGTGGTCACAAGGGGGGCCATGGGGGCCAATGGCTCCTTTGGCTCTGGCTCATATGCTGGCGGAGGATCCTTGGGTAGAGGGTCTCCATCATCATGGCCGTATCGAGCCACTTCGTCTGCTAACTCATTCCAATCTATGTCCCCTTCACCATTCTCCTCACTTCCTTCGGGTGCAAAAGCACAGATTATACCTCTCTGCGTGGCTAGCTGCTCTTGCAGTCTCACTATGTATTTTTGACCACTTTGTGTGATCAGCTGTATTACTTCTCTTTTCCTGAGCTGCTCTCTGAATCACATTGATGGCAGTTTTTAAATCACTACATTGTTGTTTCCATCCTTCCACCTCAGCTTTAGCTGCTTGGGCTTCTTCCTCTCGCCTACTTTTTTCCGTAACTTGTTTCTCACACTGTAACTGATATTGGTTCATATGCATCAAATCCGCACTTCTCTGTCCCTGCAAATCAGTTACTTTTTCACTAAGGTGGGCTGTCTCCTCACGGAGTTTTTAAATCTCCTCCTCAAGTCTGTTCTGCTCATTTTTAGCCTGCTGTTGGCATTCTATCCATTCCTCAAGTAAGCAGCTGATAGCTACTGACTTCTGTATCTTTTTAAATTTCCGAGCTGACATCTTTGCTTGTGCAGTCTTCCAAAGGGCTTCCCCTACAGGTTTTCCCTTATCGCTAGTGTGACCAGCATACGCTCCGTATTGCAGCCACTTCGCTATTACGTATTTTTGGAGGAATCCTTTCCAATCAAAACAATCCGAGTCTGCAAGGTTTGGAGATTCCCTTTCTTTCGTCATCTTATGTTAGTGGCTACAAATTAACCCCTAAGTTCCTGTTCTCTCTGTACTTTGCCAATTCGGTTCGGCTCGAGTCTCCGCTGATTCAACGGAGAGATTTATCCTCGAGCCCACCCAGGGACGCCAATTATGTTCACCGTGGTGCGGAGACAACTCCCCCTTGTGCCCTTTATTCCCTATACCCAGTTGATCCTGGCCGTCAGGCTCAGCTTGAGTATTTGGGATATCAGATTTCAAGAGAGCCACCCTCCAGCTTAATTCACAGCTACAGTTACTGGCTTAGTACAAAGAGGAGGAACTCAGTCCTTTCTTTAACTATCAATTTACTTTATTCACGTTGTTGTACAATGTAAGAATAAAGCTTATACACTTAGTTAGACAAAAACATACAACTCCCACTGAGTTATATTGTTAATAACAAAACTAGTTGAATTCATAAGCACAGCCACTAGGTTTCTCTGACCTTTCGCTGACCTAGTCACAGAATACTAAGGATATTACCTGAAAAACGGAGAGTTAACGCTGGCCAGGTGTTCCGTTCTCTCTCTCTCTTCTATATCATCGCCGCGTCGCTCACGCAGGGTCTTCCGCTTCCTCAATGTTTGATCTCTGGAGTTTTCACTGGCTCTATGCCCAAAAAGCTCTATTCTTATCCTGTTGCTTATCTCTGCAAATCTGAGCTGTGTCTTTCCGGTTGGTTTAAGCTTGCTCACCTCATTCACAGCTTCTCTTATTTGGCCCAGGCCCAAAGACCCCGGAATCTCACCATGTCCAAATAAGGCCCTTTTCCTGTGTCCTGTTCTTTGTCTTGTCCCATAAAGTTATTAGTTCAAACTGGTTTTTACCAGCACAGGCCAGTGTCCGAACTCCAGGTTACCACAGGTCAAACAATCCCAGCAGTTTGGAACAGATTCTGTGTTTCTTGCAGCCCCTGGCCAACAAGTCCTTCCCCCACTCCCTCTAATTTCATGCTGACACTTCTTCCCCCTCCCTTCAATTTCATACTGACACTCCTTCCCCCTCCCTCCAATTTCATACTGACACTCCTTCCCCCTCCCTCCAATTTCATACTGACACTCCTTCCCGCTCCCTCCAATTTTATACCGACACTCCTTCCCCCTCCCTTCAATTTCATACTGACACTCCTTCCCCCTCCCTTCAATTTCATACTGACGCTCCTACCCCCGCCCTCCAATTTCATACTGGCACTCCTTCCCCCTCCCTTCAATTTCATACTGACACTCCTTCCCCCTCCCTCCAATTTCATACTGACACTCCTTCCCCCTCCCTCCAATTTCATACTGACACTCCTTCCCCCTCCCTCCAATTTCACACTGACACTCCTTCCCCCTCCCTCCAATTTCACACTGACACTCCTTCCCCCTCCCTCCAATTTCACACTGACACTCCTTCCCCCTCCCTCCAATTTCACACTGACACTCCTTCCCCCTCCCTCCAATTTCATACTGACACTCCTTCCCGCTCCCTCCAATTTTATACCGACACTCCTTCCCCCTCCCTTCAATTTCATACCGACACTCCTTCCCCCTCCCTTCAATTTCATACTGACGCTCCTACCCCCGCCCTCCAATTTCATACTGACACTCCTTCCCCCTCCCTTCAATTTCATACTGACACTCCTTCCCCCTCCCTCCAATTTCATACTGACACTCCTTCCCCCTCCCTCCAATTTCATACTGACACTCCTTCCCCCTCCCTCCAATTTCACACTGACACTCCTTCCCCCTCCCTCCAATTTCACACTGACACTCCTTCCCCCTCCCTCCAATTTCACACTGACACTCCTTCCCCCTCCCTCCAATTTCACACTGACACTCCTTCCCCCTCCCTCCAATTTCATACTGACACTCCTTCCCCCTCCCTCCAATTTCATACTGACACTCCTTCCCCCTCCCTCCAATTTCATACTGACACTCCTTCCCCCTCCCTCCAATTTCATACTGACACTCCTTCCCCCTCCCTCCAATTTCATACTGACACTCCTTCCCCCTCCCTTCAATTTTATACTGACACTCCTTCCCCCTCCCTTCAATTTCATACTGACACTCCTTCCCCCTCCCTCCAATTTCATACTGACACTCCTACCCCCGCCCTCCAATTTCATACTGACACTCCTTCCCCCTCCCTTCAATTTCATACTGACATTCCTTCCCCCTCCCTCCAATTTCATACTGACACTCCTTCCCCCTCCCTTCAATTTCATACTGACACTCCTTCCCCCTCCCTCCAATTTCATACTGACACTTCTTCCCCCTCCCTCCAATTTCATAATGACACTCCTACCCCCGCCCTTCAATTTCATACTGACACTCCTTCCCCCTCCCTCCAATTTCATACTGACACTCCTTCCCCCTCCCTCCAATTTCATACTGACACTCCTTCCCCCTCCCTCCAATTTCATACTGACACTCCTTCCCCCTCCCTTCAATTTCATACTGACACTCCTTCCCCCTCCCTTCAATTTCATACTGACACTCCTTCCCCCTCCCTCCAATTTCATACTGACACTCCTACCCCCGCCCTCCAATTTCATACTGACACTCCTTCCCCCTCCCTCCAATTTCATACTGACACTCCTTCCCCCTCCCTCCAATTTCATACTGACACTCCTTCCCCCTCCCTCCAATTTCATACTGACACTCCTACCCCCGCCCTCCAATTTCATACTGACACTCCTTCCCCCTCCCTTCAATTTCATACTGACATTCCTTCCCCCTCCCTTCAATTTCATACTGACACTCCTTCCCCCTCCCTTCAATTTCATACTGACACTCCTTCCCCCTCCCTTCAATTTCATACTGACACTCCTTCCCCCTCCCTCCAATTTCATACTGACACTCCTACCCCCGCCCTCCAATTTCATACTGACACTCCTTCCCCCTCCCTTCAATTTCATACTGACATTCCTTCCCCCTCCCTCCAATTTCATATTGACACTCCTTCCCCCTCCCTTCAATTTCATACTGACACTCCTTTGCCCTCCCTCCAATTTCATACTGACACTCCTTCCCCCTCCCTCCAATTTCATACTGACACTCCTTCCCCCTCCCTCCAATTTCATACTGACACTCCTTCCCCCTCCCTCCAATTTCATACTGACTCACTTTCCCCCTCCCTCCAATTTCATACTGACTAACTTTCCCCCGCCCTCCAATTTCATACTGACACTCCTTCCCCCTCCCTTCAATTTCATACTGACACTCCTTCCCCCTCCCTTCAATTTCATACTGACACTCCTTCCCCTCCCTCCAATTTCATACTGACCCACCTTCCCCCTCCCTCCAATTTCATACTGACACTCCTTCTACCACTCCCTGTAATTTCATACTGACTCACCTTCCCCCTCCCTCCAATTTCATACTGACTCTCCTTCCCCCACTCACTTCAATTTCATTCTGACTCTCCTTCCCCCTCCATCCAGTCTCATTCTGACTCTCCTTCCCCCTCCCTCTGATATCATTCTGACTCTTTCCTGCTGTCACTGCAGCTTCCATCTGCTGCACCATCAGTGCTATCACCATTTCGCTTTCCTTTGTTGATGTGCTCTAAGTGACCGAATGTCACTCCAAACTGTGGGAAGGAATTCCTGCAGAAAGTGCGGAGTTGTGTTTAATCACAGTGGTTAGCACCGCAGCCTCACAGCTCCAGGGACCCGGGTTCGATTCCAGGTACTGCCTGTGTGGAGTTTGCAAGTTCTCCTTGTGTCTGCGTGGGTTTTCTCCGGGTGCTCCGGTTTCCTCCCACAAGCCAAAAGACTTGCACGTTGATAGGTAAATTGGCTATTATAAATTGTCACTAGTATAGGTAGGTGGTAGGGAAATATAGGGACAGGTGGGGATGTTTGGTAGGAATATGGGATTAGTGTAGGATTAGTATAAATGGGTGGTTGATGTTCAGCACAGACTCGGTGGGCCGAAGGGCCTGTTTCAGTGCTGTATCTCTAATCTAATCTAAATCAGCGTTCGGGGACCGGCAATGGTGTGGGGAGGCACTGAAGGGCAGGGAGAGGCCAGGAGCTCTGGTGAGTGGGTGAGGAGCAGCCGGTAATGGCACTTGATGTATGTGGATCCGAAAGCCCCTGTTCACGGGCCAGGTCTGAACTTTGGGAAATAGTTTGGGCTTCCCTTAGAGAAAATCGTTTCCCTGTGTAAACTGTAAGATTTCAGTTTGGGAGTCACAGATTACCCAGAATAGGTGGTTGAGACTTTAAATTTATTAAGAAGCAATAGTTTCGATAATGCATCAGCTGAATAGATAGAAAAGGTATAGGACCCATGACAGATGAGAATGGTTTACTGATCCTGGAGAAATGAGTGAGCTGACCTCTGCAGCTGGGATAACAGTCTTTTGCATCTGATTACTGCAGTTCGAAATGGCAGTTTTCTTGAATTATCTCTCTCTGTCTCTATCGTTGGCCGAGGTGTCAGGAAGCTACCTAACTTCTCTGTCAGACGAGGCTGGGTTCTGCTCCTCCGAGTATCCATTGATATACCTTATCTTACTTCATAGGCCATTTGTCAGTCCTTACCAGGCACTTGTACAGATAAGGAGGGTACAGAAGACGCCAGAAGTTTCCACCCCATCAACTTAGGAATGTTTATGGTATCTAGTGGCTTCTATATGACCTCCTTGGGAATGTTATGCTCCTCTCCCCTATTGTGTTTGCACCGTGATGACCCTGGTGTTACGAACTTCTCTCTCCCTTTTGAGAGAGAAGGGAGAACAGCTCTTCTGTGGGTCTGTGAGAGTTTGTGTATGTGAGTATGTGTTTGATGGACTGAGTTTCTCAGTATGTATTTGGGAGCAATAAACGTCAGCATCTAAATATCATACATCCTTTAACCATTTAACTGCATTAGGATCCTCAGGGGTATAGAGCACCTCTTGTGTGTTGTCACTGTCTGAAACAAGAGCAACAACATGTTCTGGTAGAGCTATTGTTTCTGTAAGAATTCTATATTACTCTGAAAAGTATTTCTTAAAGGGGTCCCATTTCTTACAGCTCCCCTCCCCCCCCCACCCCCCTGAGAATGAAATATCCTTATTGACTTCTCACAACCGATTTTCTTTTAGCTAACCTAGATATTTCTAAGCTGCTGCCAAGAATAAATGTTAAAACATTTCCAGTAAAATGAATACATATTGTTTGAACAAAAGATCATGCATGGGCTTAACAGATTCTCCAGCTGTCCTCTTATCTAGAGTCACAGAATTATACAGCACAGAAACAGGCCCTTTGGCCCATCATGTCTGTGCTGGCCATCAAGCACTTATCTATTCTAATTCCATTTTCCAGCACTTGGCCCGTAGCCTTGTATGTTTCAAGTGCTGAACTAAATACTTCTTAAATTTTTTTTTAGAGATACAGCACTGAAACAGGCCCTTCGGCCCACCGAGTCTGTGCCGACCATCAACCACCCATTTATACTAATCCTACACTAATCCCATATTTCTACCACATCCCCACCTGTCCCTATATTTCCCTACCACCTACCTATACTAGGGGCAATTTATAATGGCCAATTTACCTACCAACCTGCAAGTCTTTTGGCTTGTGGGAGGAAACCGGAGCACCCGGAGGAAACCCACGCAGACACAGGGAGAACTTGCAAACTCCACACAGGCAGTACCCAGAATTGAACCCGGGTCACTGGAGCTGTGAGGCTGCGGTGCTAACCACTGCGCCACTGTGCCGCCCACATGTATCCATCTTGCAGATCGTGCTTGCCAAATATTAGACCTGGTTCTGAAATGTCTTAATCCAGATTCCATATCCCTCTTTATGTTAAATGCCCAACAATTTCACTGCCTCTGACAGGTACCATTCTATTCGGAGGTCAGTTTCTCTATGGAGTATGTGTCAATGCCTTGATGATTTAAAATATTGTCTCACTCTACTGGCCACAATAACCATTCCATGGTGTCCTGTTTTCAAGTAGCTGAGCATGTCTGAGACCTGTTCTCCAGTGCAGGTTCACCATGCATTCCCACATGTTTGTTACTTTGCACGTAACTTGCATACTTATACCAGTGTCCCCGTATCACGTCACACATTCTCGACTCTCTGGTGACCTTATCACGGTAAACACATTCGTTCATCTCCTCATGAATGGTCCTGATATCTCGGGTAGTGGTCAGACTATCAAATACAGTTTTCTAAAAAGGTTCATAGGCAAGGACACAAATATTTTCAGCTATCAATTTACAAGTCTCATCACACTTTCCTGACTTTCATTAGAATGTAGCGGGGATACCATATTGATACATTCCATTGAACCACACACAAGGTGAGTTATTCCAATTCCCATTTGGTGGTGTGATTTTCCTGTCTCTATCTTTTACTCTAAGTAGGCCATCCCATTACTTACCATTCTATCTTATTCATGAACCCTGGAGGAACTTTACTGTCCAATACAATATTCTCATAATATCTTTAGAACTAAAATCATACATTCCCCAGTTATTAACACATTTGTTTGTTCTTTAATTTCAAGGACCTTTTATGCTTCAAAAATTTCGAAGTTATCCCAAATTCAAGCAGCAGTATTGTTGGGCTGACAGGTTTTGTCAATGTTCAATTCCACCACCCCCCCCCCCTCCCCAGCCCCCCCCAAAAAGAAACCTTCTGGGGTTTTCTTTTTTTGCTACTCAGGAACCACCTGGACTGCTTTTCATTAGTTTTTATTATTGAATGAAAATGTTATCCCTTTAAATTTCAGGCAATTTTTCCTTTGATTGCTTGGAACAGGCACAGGAACAGGCCATTCGGCCCTCCAAGCCTGCGCCCATCATGATGCCTGCCTAAACTAAAACCTTCTGCACTTCTGGGGCCCATATCCCTCTATTCCCTTCCTATTCACGTATTTGTCAAGATGCCTCTTAAACGTTGCTATCGTACCTGCTTCCACCACTCGTATCAGTTTATTTTATCAATTCAGATCTCAGGAAGAATTATGCCCAAGATTGATGGTGGCTTCAGTATCTCTCCTTCTCAAGCACTTTGTCTTAGAAGATAATGAAAGGTCTGAATGGATTGAAGCCAAGTCTTTGAAAGGCAAAGCCTTTGGTCCAAATTGTCACCGTGCTGTGACATTTGATGTTTTCAGATAAATTATTAAAATCTCTACAACAAACTATTAGATTTGCTGCTATGACATCAGTCCCATCATCTCCTGTTTCAAAAAAAATACAAAGAATCCATTGTGGCTCTGACCCAGAGCCCAATGGGTTAATTTGTCCAAACATACCTATCAATTTAGAAACGTAAAACTTAACAATGTCCAATATATAACTTTACACTCAGCAAAACAAAAGTTATGTGTGAATGAAAGAAAAACAGTTGTCAACATAATGGGTTAACTTCGGTGCTTGTTTTCAAAGGCGAGGAGCAAAACATTCTCAAACGCGTTACTTCACGCAACTTTATTTTCCAATCAAAGACGAACCCAGCACCATTTTAAACTATTCTCCCAAGTCTTGGAGCCCTTTTAAAACTTGTACAAGGAATTGGAAACAATAAAAACCAGCAGTAACGTTTGCAACTTCAAGGGAAAAACTGGCATCAGGTATGAAAGTATTTTAGATTAAACTCGAATTGTTTCCAAACTTATTAGCTTCTTCCACAAACCCAATTTTTCAATTTCTGATGTTTGTGAACAGCACCCTGCTTTAACAATGACTTAGCAGTGGCTCGAGTATATATGGTATACTTTCAGCTGTGTAAGGGTACTGCCTCTTAGGAGCATGTACTGGTCTGCTAATATCTTCGAGGCTGGGGTTATATTTACACAATCATGTTAATGGGCTGCAAATACACGGCCTCTGGTATCAACAGTGCAGACTCCCACCACTGTCATATTGGAGAGGGGAAACCAAGGGCGTTAGGAGTAACTGGGGAGGCTGGCTTACTGGCCTGGAGGACTGAGACACTGCAGCAGATACTGGCTGGGACCCAGTTCGAATTTGCGTTGCCTGTATTGCTGCCTCCATTCTCTCTAGTCACTGTTGGACGGGGTGGGAACTCATCAATGCTGGAACAGGAGGAGGGGAACGAGTCTCACTGTTTCTGTCAGCTACACCACCATTCCCTCCCCCACCTCACCTCCCACCTATTACAGCAGTCATGAGTGCAGTGGCCCAACCGGCTGCAGTTAAAATAAAGCACTGGGACATTCCTTCTCAGCTTGGGGTTTCAAGTTGGTCCCGATTTCTGGCTGGGCACAGGGCCTTTGACAGCTGCTACCTTAGCTTTCGCAGATGTTTGAGGGAGGTTATCGCGGACCTGTCCCCAGATAGTGGTGGCATGGAGGATCAAATCAACCCAGGACACTGTTTTACTGTTATAAAACTCTCAACCAACTACCGACTGCTGGCTGGATTTCTTTCTGGAAAAGGCTGTTAAAATTTGGGGTGTCATGATAGGTATTGTCCTCCTCCTCCTCCTCCTCCCCCTCTTGAGTTTTACGGTATCAGTCATGAGTCTCTCTGCGTAGACATTCAGACTTTCGGTGGGGCCTGTTTGATGTTAACTAGGACTTCACAGTAATCAATGTTCTCTTCCCCTAGGGCCCTTCATAGGTCAGCCTCTATCTCCTTGAGTGAGCCTTTGGTCATTGTGTCCCGGTCCATCTCTTGCTTTAACTCTCCAGAGCATGCAGCTAGGAGGATCTGTTTAAGGTCATTGCTCACTAACTCTAGGTGTGAGGGGTTCAAATTTCCCATTTTGACATGAGCTGGAGAGGATCGGTGCTTATATCCACTGTCATCTCTAACTATTCCCTCAGAGCCCTGAGCTCGCTGGGGGAAAGGGACTGGTGGGTAGATGTGACCTCTGTGACCATGGTGGATGGGGACGATTCCTCACCGCTTCTCTCCACCCCACTCTGTCTTGGCCCTGGCTCGAGTAACCGCACACACTGGCATTTTTCTGTCTGTCTTGTATGAGAGAGGTGGAGCAGAGGGGGTGAGGTTCTCAACTATATTGTACCAACAAGGGTCGGGGCCCCCTCCTCTGGTTTTGGAGACAGCAGCCACCATTGCCTGCTGTTGGCCGATTTGTGCCTGGAGTTGATGGATTTTAGTTAAACATGGGGCTTGGTCTGCTTCGAATTAACTCCCCCAAAGCGCCCTCCCCACCCCACTCCTGCAACTCCTAACTCCTCACTTAGTCTGGCATTCTCGGTTTGTAATTCGATGTTTTGTTCCAGTAAACACAGGCGGCGCAGTGGTTAGCACCGCAGCCTCACAGCTCCAGCGACCCGGGTTCAATTCTGGGTACTGCCTGTGTGGAGTTTGCAAGTTCTCCCTGTGTCTGCGTGGGTTTCCTCCGGGTGCTCCGGTTTCCTCCCACAAACCAAAAGACTTGCAGGTTGGTAGGTAAATTGGCCATTATAAATTGCCCCTAGTATAGGTAGGTGGTAGGGAAATATAGAGACAGGTGGGGATGTGGTAGGAATATGGGATTAGTGTAGGATTAGTATAAATGGGTTGTTGATGGTCGGCACAGACTCGGTGGGCCGAAGGGCCTGTTTCAGTGCTGTATCTCTAAACTATTTGCTCTATCTGCTTTTTTTTCAATATAACGTGCTTTGCCATATGCTTCCTGTTCTCGGTGAAATTGACTGTGTAAGGCGGAGATATTCTCTTGCCAACCATCACTTTCTTTCTTTCTGCAACTTATCTACCCATTCTCTTAACTCCTTGTATTTTCTATTCAGTTGTAAAGCACAGACATGCGCACCGTAGGCTATCTTATTCCTGACCTTGTTCAACTGCATCTTGCCTTTCTGGACTTCTTTGGAAAGCCTGTCAAGGATACACTTGGAATCCCCATCACACTCTTCCACATTCTCCAGTATAACTCTTGTTCTCTTTGCCCCAGTTTTTTCCATCCAGTTCTGTGTCAGTCACTCTCTAGTGTATTCCATTGCCATTGTAAATCCTGGTTTCACTTAAGAACAACGATTTAAGATAGTTTCAATCCTATGATATCTTGACTACTATTAACCCTACTCCTGACACCAATTTGTCGATTTAGTTTCGGAAGTCACAAATTACACAAAATAGGTGGTATAGAACTCATAAGTGATTTTAAAGCAGTTTATTAAGCAACAGTTTAGATATGATGCAGAAGCTAAATAGACAGAAACAGTTTACCGATCCCAGAGAATGAGCGAGCGAATGTAGCTGATCTCTGTGTCTGGGAGTGACAGTCTGTCTGTAGCCGATCTCTGTGGCTGGAAGTGACAGTCTGTCTGTAGCTGATCTCTGCGACTGCGAGTGACAGTCTGTCTGCAGACGATCCCCTCAGATGGGAGTGACAGTCTGTCTGCAGCTGATCTCTGTGGCTTGGCGTGACAGTCTGTCTGTAGCCGATCGCTCCGTCTGGGAGTGACAGTCTCTCTGTAGCCGATCTCTGTGTCTGGGAGTGACAGTCTCTCTGTAGCCGATCTCTGTGTTTGGGAGTGACAGTCTGTCTGTAGCCGATCTCTCCATCTGGGAGTGACAGTCTCTCTGTAGCCGATCTCTGTGGCTGGGAGTGACAGTCTGTCTGTAGCCGATCTCTGCGGCTGGAAGTGACAGTCTGTCTGTAGCCGATCTCTGCGGCTGGAAGTGACAGTCTGTCTGTAGCCGATCTCTGCGGCTGGAAGTGACAGTCTGTCTGTAGATGATCCCTGCAGATGGGAGTGACAGTCTCTCTGTAGCCGATCTCTTTGTCTGGGAGTGACAGTCTGTCTGTTGTCGATCTCTGTGTCTGGGAGTGACAGTCTGTCTGTAGCTGATCTCTGTGTCTGGGAGTGACAGTCTGTCTGTAGCTGATCTCTGCGGCTGGGAGTGACAGTCTGGCTGTAGCTGATCTCTGCAGATGGGAGTGACAGTCTGTCTGTAGCCGATCTCTGCAGTTGGGAGTGACAGTCTGTCTGTAGCCGATCTCTGCAGTTGGGAGTGACAGTCTGTCTGTAGCCGATCTCTGTGTCTGGGAGTGACAGTCTGTCTGTAGCCGATCTCTGTGGCTGGGAGTGACAGTCTGTCTGTAGCCGATCTCTGTGTCTGGGAGTGACAGTCTGTCTGTAGCTGATCTCTGTGTCTGGGAGTGACAGTCTGTCTGTAGCTGATCTCTGCAGATGGGAGTGACAGTCTGTCTGTAGACGATCCCCTCAGATGGGAGTGACAGTCTGTCTGTAGCTGATCCCCGCAGATGGGAGTGACAGTCTGTCTGTAGCTGATCTCTGCGGCTGGGAGTGACAGTCTCTCTGTAGCCGATCTCTCCGTCTGGGAGTGACAGCCTCTCTGTAGCCGATCTCTGTGTCTGGGAGTGACAGCCTCTCTGTAGCCAATCTCTGTGTGTGGCAGTGACAGTCTCTCTGTAGCCCATCTCTGCAGCTGGCAGTGACAGTCTTTCTGTAGCCGATCTCTCCGTCTGGGAGTGACAGTCTGTCTGTAGCCGATCTCTCCGTCTGGGAGTGACAGTCTCTCTGTAGCCGATCTCTCCGTCTGGGAGTGACAGTCTCTCTGTAGCCGATCTCTCCGTCTGGGAGTGACAGTCTCTCTGTAGCCGATCTCTCCGTCTGGGAGTGACAGTCTCTCTGTAGCCGATCTCTCCGTCTGGGAGTGACAGTCTCTCTGTAGCCGATCTCTCCGTCTGGGAGTGACAGTCTGTCTGTAGCCGATCTCTCCGTCTGGGAGTGACAGTCTCTCTGTAGCCGATCTCTCCGTCTGGGAGTGACAGCAGCCATCGACTTCTTTATGTCTTTGTCTTTTGGCTCCTCGTGTTGACTGAGGTGTTGGTCATCTCTTTGGACCTCAGGGTCCTCAGTTTTCTTGAGCTAACCAAAGTGTTAGTCCGGAGCCAACACGGATCCACCTTAAAATGCTCTTTTCCATCCAAAGACCATCGATTTCTCTCCTGAGCTCCTGGTTTATACATTTTATTTCTTGTGACTAGTCAAGGTACCGTGTCAAGGTTGTCCCTCCCATTTCCGTTTGGAGCCCACAGATTCATCTCATGGCTCATTGCTCGCTAGGACATCGTGTTTACCCTTTTACTTATGAGATCTCACCTTCTCAGCTTTCGGAATATCTTGTTTCAGAGCTTGTGCTGGAATCATGTCCTTGGAAGAGAAAACAGGCCAACACTGTCGTGGCTCTCTGCTATAGAATCTCTTAACAGAGAGAGCAGCTTCATTTCAGGCAATCACAATATCAGTCTGAGAAATATCACTTCTTAAAGGTCCCATTTCTTACACACAGGAGTCCATTCAGCCCATTGTACATGTGTCATCTCTTAGAAAGAGCTATCCAATTAATTCCACTCCCCGGCTCTTTCCCCATAGCCCTGCAATTTTTGCCACTTCAAGTATGTATCCAATAGTCTTTTGAATGTTATTTTTGAATCTGCTTCACAACTCCCATCAGGCAGTGCACACTAGATCACAACTCGCTGTGTCAAACAAAAAAGAATCTCCTCATCCCACCGTCTTGTTCTTTGGCAGATTATTTTAAATCTGTGCATCCTTTGGTTACTGACCTTCCTGCCAGTGGAAACAGTTTCTCCTTATCTATTCTATCAAAACTCTTCATGGTTGTGAACATCTCGATTAATGTTTCTCCCAGGTGGTCTGATCAATAAGGTGCAGCTTCAAGGTACCATTAGTCATGTATTTATCCCGCTCTGACAAGGGGAACAGATCATTGATCTCGGCATTCTCTGAGTGTGGGACCTCGAGGGTCTTCACATTGCTCACAAACCACTCACCGTTGACGAATTGGTAAAGCAGAACGCTCAGCTTGTGAGAGTGCGTCTTGGCCGCTGAATCGCGACAGCTCACCGAGACAGATAGTGTCATCGAGGCATCCTCTTTCCAAACCTGCTCATATCCCCTGTGATAGTTACAGCTCTTCTTTGACCGCTGGGTTGGAATCCCCTTACTTTTAGGGATAAAGGTGACGTACCATCGAGTCTTCAGTTGGAAATAGCTGGTCAATATCTCAACAGATGCGCCATTCATCGCCTGATATTCTGGGAGGTCCCACACTTGGCTGAACCTTTCTGATGTGTAAAGCCTCATGGTAAATGGAATGGTGGTGATGTCATGACGTTGGCTGATGGCATCCATTGACAAAAGGTGCGCTTGGTAAACCAGCAAGCTCTCCCTGAGCAGGTAGGAAGAGATTGCCTCGGGTAGGCTTCCTGGGGCTTGGAGGTTAAACAGATTCTCCGGGGACATCATAGGATAGCGAATGTGGGGCAACATTTCCTCAGTGTGGGCAGAATGCAGGGACAGCCAGCTCACCATGGCTTGGAAAAGGACCACTTCATCTTCCACCACCAGGTCAGACCTTTGGAGGAGAGCAGAGAGTTGGTGAGCTTCCATCGATGTCCAGTCTGGGGACTTCATGACGGTGCCCATGTTCCAGGCTATGAACCAGAAGCATTCCTCTTCCAGTTGGCCCAGACCAATCAACTTGGCGTATCTCTGCCAAGTGATGGCACGGTTGGAGGAGCCCGGGGCGGCCACGTTGGCCAACATGAACCGCTGGCAGCTTTCTCTCAGCTCCTGGACATTGTACTTTTCCGACAGAAGGTGAAGGGAAATCACGTTCTCGGTGTTGAGGGTGACACTCCCGCCATAGAGGTACCTCAGGAAGTCCTGGAAGTGGGCCAGGCAGTCCTCTTCCTCGGTGAGGTGGACAGCCTGGCTTTTAGCATCCGACCAACGCGCAGTGTCCAACAGGGTCTTGAAGACATCGCTGCGCACGACCAAGATGAACCTGTGGGCGTTCAGTGTGAGCTTCCTGTTCACAATCAGTTTGATGTCGCTGAGATCCTCCTTGTTGAATAGGGCAGAGAGGGTACTGATGAAGCTGGTCTGGTGGTCCAGACTCTCTGAGGGCCCAATGGCATTCATCACCTGGCAATGAAGTGCACACAATCATTAATTGGCAAGGAGGGAGGAGACAGCAAGCAGGGATAACAGAAAGTTATCCAATTGGCAAGCTGTGACCAGTAGTGCCCCACAAACCCCCCACCAAGGGATCTGTATCTGTACTATTCACTATATTGATAAACAACTTGAGTGAAAGACTGGCGAGCCATATATCTAAGTTTTCTGACAACATTTTCTGACAACACTAAGTTAGGTATCATAGAGTCATAGAGTTATACAGCACAGAAACAGGCCCTTCGGCCCATCGTGTCTGTGCCGGCCGTCAAGCACCTATCTATTCTAATCCCATTTTCCAGCACTTGGCCCGTAGCCTTGTATGCTATGGCGTTTCAATTGCTCATCTAAATACTTCTTAAATGTTGTGAGGGTTCCTGCCTCTACCACCTCTTCAGGCAGTGTGTTCCAGATTCCAACCACCCTCTGGGTGAAAAAAAAATCCTCTCTACACCTCCCTCCCCGTTACCTTAAATCTATGCCATAATAAAAACAAGAAATGCTGGAATCACTCAGCAGGTCTGGCAGCATCTGTGGAAAGAGAAGCAGAGTTAACGTTTCGGGTCAGTGACCCGTCATCGGAACTGACAAATATTAGAAAAGTCACAGGTTATAAGCAAGTGAGGTGGGGCAAGAGATAACAAAGGAGGTCTGGATTGGACCAGGCCACATAACTGACCAAAAGGGCACGGAGCAAAGGCAAACAATATGTTAATGGTGTGTTGAAAGACAAAGCATTAGTACAGATTAGGTGTAAATACACTGAATATTGAACAGCAGCAAGTGCAAACCTGAAAAAAAAACAGTGTGTAAGCAAACTGAACAAACTAAGATGAAATGAAATAAATGCAAAAAAAAAATTGTAAAAAATGTAAAAAAGAATGTAAAAAAAAAGGAAGAAAAAAATAACGAAAAATGAAAGTAAAATGGGGGGCTGTCATGCTCTGAAATTATTGAACTCAATGTTCAGTCCGGCAGGCTGTCATGTGCCTAATCGGTAAATCAGATGCTGTTCCTCGAGCTTGCGTTGATGTTCACTGGAACACTGCAGCAATCCCAGGACAGAGATGTGAGCATGAGAGCAGGGGGGAGTGTTGAAATGGCAAGCAACCGGAAGCTCGGGGTCCTGCTTGCGGACTGAGCGGAGATGTTCCGCAAAGCGGTCACCAAGTCTGCGCTTGGTCTCCCCAATGTAGAGGAGACCACACTGTGAGCAGCGAATACAGTATACGACATTGAAAGAAGTACAAGTAAATTGCTGCTTCACCTGAAAGGAGTGTTTGGGCCTGGGATAGTGAGGAGAGAGGAGGTAAATGGGCAGGTATTACACCTCCTGCGATTGCAGGGGAAGGTGCCCTGGGACCCCTGGTCCCTGCTTATTGGTACCTCCACGAGGGGAAAAAGTTTCTTCCTATCTACCTTATCTATGCCCCTCATAATTTTGTATCCCTCAATCAGGTTCCTCCCTCAGCTTTCTCTGCTCTAAGGAAAACAACCCGAGCCTATTCAGTCTCTCAGGTGGGAGGTATACAGTAAATGGCAGAACCCTTAGGAGTATTGACAGGCAGAGAGATCTGGGCGTACAGGTCCACAGGTCACTGAAAGTGGCAACGCAGGTGGATAACGTAGTCAAGAAGGCATACGGCATGCTTCCCTTCATCGGTTGGGGTATAGAGTATAAAAATTGGCAAGTCTTGTTGCAGCTGTACAGAACTTTAGTTAGGCAACACTTAGAATATTGCGTGCAATTCTGGTCGCTACACTACCAGAAGGACGTGGAGGCTTTGGAGAGGATACAGAGGAGGTTTACCAGGATGTTGCCTGGTCTGGAGGGCATTAGCTCTGAGGAGAGGTTGGAAAAACCCGGATTGTTTTCACTGGAACAACGGAGGTGGAGGGGCGACATGAGAGAGGTTTACAAAGTTATGAGCGGCATGGACAGAGTGGATAGTCAGAAGCTTTTTCCCAGGGTGGAAGAGTCAGTTACTAGGGGACATAGGTTTAAGGTGCGAGGGGCAAAGTTTAGAGGGGATGTGCGAGGCAAGTTTTTTACACAGAGGGTGGTGAGTGCCTGGAACTTGCTGCCAGGGGAGGTGGTGGAAGCAGATACGATAGTGACGTTTCAGAGACATCTTGACAAATATATGAATAGGATAGGAATAGAGGGATATGGGCCCCGGAAGTGCAGAAGGTGTTAGTTTCGGCAGGCATCAAGATCGGCGCAGGCTTGGAGGGCCGAATGGCCTGTTCCTGTGCTGTACTGTTCTTTGTTCTTAGCTGAAATACTCCAGCCCAGGCAACATCCTGGTGAATCTCCTCTGCACCCTCTCCAGTGCAATCACATCCTTCCTACAGTGTGGTTCCCAGAACTGTACACAGTACTCCAGCTGTGGCCTAACTAGATTAAAAGCAAAATACTGCGGATGCTGGAAATCTGAAATAAAAACAAGAAATGCTGGAACCACTCAGCAGGTCTGGCAGCATCTGTGGAAAGAGAAGCAGAGTTAACGTTTCAGGTCAGTGACCCTCCTTCAGAACCGCCTAACCAGCGTTTCATCCCTCCCGCTAACTCCGTTTCTCTCGGTATCTCCAATCCTCTCCATCTCTGCCTTTCACGGAAAAGTTGTATTTAATTTCTGCTGCAGGAAAGAAATGAGTGCTGATTTGAACTTTTGACTGAACTCACAGATCAACGACGCTCTGTACAGGAGCAGGCAGGTATGTTTAGGTTTAGCTCAACACTTTCACTTTCGTTTCCCTGTTCTGACGGGATTATTCAGTGAGTGGGAATAACGTCATTCATCCCGCCCACACAGTAAGAACCAACATAAAACCCTCAACAACTGGAGGAGCGAGGGGTGAATTCTGGGCCCGCCCCCCCCCCCCAGTGGGCGGATTCCTTAGCCTCCAGCCCCGCCCCTTCTTCCTATTGGTCAGGAGCTGCCGTCAATCACCCGGGTATTGTGAGCTGCCAGGTGAGAGGTCGCTGGCGGGAGCGGGTTAATCAACCCCGGAGGGTGGGGAGCGGGGTTTACAAATACCGAGTGCAGCCCCAGGCCCGAATATTAAACAATGAGCATTATTCACTCTCAGTATCCGCCGCTTCCGGCTACTCTCCGACCTCAAATCAAAAACCAAAGGCCCGAGATAGAGTGGATTCTGAGGCGCAAGGGCCTGTGGGTAATTCAGCAGCCATTGGAGACCGACTCAGTCAATTTTTTGCGTGAATCTGGGGAAGTCAGGATGAAATTATGATTGTGTTTGAGCCAGCCGAAAAACAAACCACCCAGCCTAGGCCCACTTTCCAGCATTTGGTCCGTAGCCCTGCAGGTTACGGCACTTGATGTGCATGTCCAGATATCCTTTAAATGAGTTGAGGGTTTCTGCATCTACTACCCTTTCAGGCAGTGATTTCCAGACCCCTACCATCCTCTGGGTGTAAAAACTTTTCCTCATCTCCACTCTAATCTTTCTACCAATCACTTTAAAACTATGCTCCCTAGTTACCGACGTCTCTGCTAAGGTAAATGGGCTCTTCACATCCAGTCTGTTCAGGTCCCTCACAGTTTTTTACATCTCAATTAAATCTCCCCTCAGCCTCCTCCTTTCCAAGGAGAACAACCCCAGCCTAGCCATTACTTTCCTCATAACTGCATTTTTCCAGTCCTGGTAACAGTGGCGCAGTGGTTAGCACCGCAGCCTCACAGCTCCAGGGACCTGGGTTTGATTCCGGGTATTGCCTGTGTGGAGTTTGCAAGTTCTCCCTGTGTCTGCGTGGGTTTTCTCCGGGTGCTCCGGTTTCCTCCCACAAGCCAAAGAGACTTGCAGGTTGATAGGTAAATTGGCCATTATAAATTGTCACTAGTATAGGTAGGTGGTAGGGAAATATAGGGACAGGTGGGGATGTTTGGTAGGAATATGGGATTAGTGTAGGATTAGTATAAATGGGTGGTTGATGTTCGGCACAGACTCGGTGGGCCGAAGGGCCTGTTCCAGTGCTGTATCTCTAATCGAATCTGCTCTGTACCCTCTCTGGTGCAATTACATCCTTTCTGTTATGAGATGACCAGAACTGCACACAGTACTCAAGTTGTGGCTTAACTAATGATGAATACAATACCAGCATAACCTCCTTGCTCTTAAATTCTATACCTCAGCTAATAAAGGAAAGGATTCCATTTGTCTTCTTAACCACCTTATCGATCTGTCCTGCTACCTGCAGGAATCTGAGGACAGTCACTCCAGGGTCCCTCACTTCCTCGACACCTTTCAGTATTCTCTCATTAATTGTGTATTCCTTTGCCTTGTTTAACCTCCCCAAATGCATCACCTCACGCTTCTCTGAGCTGAATTCCATTTGCCACTTTTCTGCCCCTCTGACCATTGATATCTTCCTGCCTACAGCTATCCTCCTCGCTTTCAACCACGTGGCCAATTTTTGTGTCATCTGCAAATTTCTCAATCATGCCCTCTACATTTACATCCATATCGTTAATATATACCACAAAAATCAGGGAACCAAGTACTGAGCCCTGTGGAACGCCACTGGAAACAGCCTTCCAGTCACAAAGACACCCATCAACAATTACCTTTTCTTCCCTGCCACTGAGCAAATTTTGTATCCACCTTGCTACATTTCCCTGGATCCCATGGACTCATGTTTTTTTAACCAGTCTGACATGTGGGACCTTGTCAAAAACCTTGCTAAAATCCATGTAGACCACATCAACTGCACGACACTCATCAATCCTTCTTGTTACTTCTTCAAAAAATTCAATCTAGTTAGTCAGATATGGTCTTCCCTTAACAAATCCATGCTGACTATCCTTAATTAATCTGTGCACTTCTAAGTGACAGTTTATCCTGTCTCTCCGAATTGATTCCAATAATTTTCCCACTATTGAGGCTAGACTGACTGACCTGTAATTATTTGGTCTATCCCTCGCTCCCTTTTGAAACAAAGGTACAACATTAGCAGTCCTCCAAACCTCTGGCACTACATCTGTATCCAGTGTGTTCTGGAAAATGGTCAATCAATGATGACACTCTAAAAATGTGAATTTCCAGTCAAACCCCTGTCCCAACAAAACTGCTCAGAGTCACAGAATCAGAATGACCACTTCCTGGGGGACCAATAGCAGCGGGATCACATCGAAAGGGATCCCAATGAGAATGATCTGATTAATTCGATTGGGAGAGAAATTAGGGAACTCCTGAACGTTATTCACATCAAAATGAAGACTTTTTTGCCTGTGTGAAATGTGTTGGTTTGATCAATGAAATGTTTGTAAAAGACAATGGAAGAGAAGGATTGAGATTTTCCATGTGGGACAGAAGTGAGACGATTGAACGGAGAAGCAACAAATTCCCAACAAGAGCAGATACAGATGATTGATCCAGAACAGATCTCCTGTCTTTTCTTTCTTTATTTGCTCCATTAACAACGCTTTTCCCTTGAATCATCCTTTGTATATTGAAAATGTCTGCAATTTGGCAAGGTCAGAAGGATACATTCCATAGCTAAGAGTTGTCAATTACACTCATCCTATACTCATCAAGAGACGTTTTTGAATTGAATGGGCTCTTCTGAAACAAAGAAGGTGTGAAGCAGCCACATCCTGGGCCATTGTCGGTCACCATAGGGTGGAAGGTCTGCGTCTTCCAACAGAAGCAACATGGCGGAGATTTCTAGATTAAATGGGAACTATCTGGAGAGAGGGATCCAGAAAAAAATCATCACCAAAGCTTGTCCAGCTGAGAGCTGAGAGAAAATCCAGCAAGCCGAAAAGGAAGGCACCCTGCTGTGAATTCTACATTTCAACATGTGCAGCAGAGAATTGGAAGTGATCCCCGTCTTCAAACTGAAGTTTCAACCAACAGAGAAATTTACAAACACCTCAGGCCTGCAAGTAAAGGGAAATTGACCTCTGGGAAAGTTCAACAGGTTAACCATGAACCCCGAAATCCTACCCCACTTCGAACCACTTCCCTCTTTTCCTCTCTATACATGTAAGTGGGTGTGGTTGTGAAAAACTTGGGATAAGTCATATTTCTCAATAAATAATCTTCAGTTTGTAAACTTACAAGAAAACCTGCCGCTGTCTATTTATTTGACAAATACAACACAAAGTGGTTAAAACCATAATATAAACACTTGCTCTGATCAGGTGGGAGTTCGTGGATATCCCTGTCCTGTAGTTCCAGGTTTTGAGTATCCCTGTCCAGCAGTTCAAATCCCAGTGTATACCTGTCCCACAGTGCTAGTTCCTGTGCATACTTGCCTTGCAGTGCTAGTTACTGTATATATGTGCCCTTCAGTGCTAGTTCCTGTATATACCTGCCCCACAGTGCTAGTTCCTGTGTATACCTGCCCTGCAGTGCTAGTTCCTGTGTATACCAGCCCTGCAGTGCTAGTTCCTTTGTATACCAGCCCTGCAGGGCTAGTTCCTGTGTATACCTGCCCTGCAGTGCTAGTTCCTGTGTATAAGTGCCCGCACTGCTAGTTCCTGTGTATACCTGCCCCACAGTGCTAGTTCCTGTGTATACCTGCCCAGCAGTGCTAGTTCCTGTGTATACCTGCCCCACAGTGCTAGTTCCTGTGTATACCTGCCCTGCAGTGCTAGTTCCTGTGTATACCAGCCTTGCAGTGCTAGTTCCTGTGTATACCTGCCCCACAGTGCTAGTTCCTGTGTATACCTGCCCCACGGTGCTAGTTCCTGTGTATACCTGCCCAGCAGTGCTAGTTCCTGTGTATACCTGCCCCACAGTGCTTGTTCCTGGATAAACCTGCCCCACAGTGCTAGTTCCTGTGTATACCTGCCCAGCAGTGCTCGTTCCTGTGTATACCTGCCCCACAGTGCTAGTTCCTGTGTATACCTGCCCTGCAGTGCTAGTTCCTGTGTATACCTGTCCTGCAGTGCTGGTTCCTGTGTATACCTGCCCTGCAGTGCTAGTTCCTGTGTATACCTGCCCTGCAGTGCTAGTTCCTGTGTATACCAGCCCCGCAGTGCTAGTTCCTGTGTATACCAGCCCCGCAGTGCTAGTTCCTGTGTATACCTGCCTCGCAGTGCTAGTTCCTGTGTATACCAGCCCCGCAGTGCTAGTTCCTGTGTATACCAGCCCCGCAGTGCTAGTTCCTGTGTATACCTGCCCCGCAGTGCTAGTTCCTGTGTATACCTGCCCCGCAGTGCTAGTTCCTGTGTATACCTGCCCCGCAGTGCTAGTTCCTGTGTATACCTGCCCCGCAGTGCTAGTTCCTGTGTATACCTGCCCAGCAGTGCTAGTTCCTGTGTGTCCCTGCCCTGCAGTGCTCATTCCTGTGTATACCTGTCCCGCAGTGCTCGTTCCTGTGTATACCTGCCCTGCAGTGCTAGTTCCTGTGTATACCTGCCCTGCAGTGCTAGTTCCTGTGCATACCTGCCCTGCAGTGCTCGTTCCTGTGTATGCCTGCCCCACGGTGCTAGTTCCTGTGTATACCTGCCCTGCAGTGCTCGTACCTGTGTATACCTGCCCCGCACTGCTAGTACCTGTGTATACCTGCCCCGCACTGCTAGTTCCTGTGTATACCTGCCCCGCACTGCTAGTTCCTGTGTATACCTGCCCCGCACTGCTAGTTCCTGTGTATACCTGCCCTGCAGTGCTAGTTCCTGGGCAAATTTGTCCAGCTGTTCTTGTCAGAGCTGGAACATGTTGAATTTGTCTGTGAATCTCACATCCTGGAAACGTGATATTGAAAATGTGCAGTTGAGACGATGCAAAACCCACTTTTCAAACAAAACTCTCCCCATTAACAGGATTAGAATGTGTTTCCCGGAGGTGGAGGGAGGCCGGTTACCATCCAAATTCATCCTAATGAGAGTGATCTGATTCCAAAGATTCAGGGAAGCAAATTCAGAAACTCCTTCAGGAGTTTAATGACTTTGTACTGGATATTTTTTCCCGTGTGATTTGCAACGGTGAAATGTTTGTTTGAGTGAGTGCAGAGGATTCAGTATTTCATCTTCTTCCTCAACACTTTCTCTGAGCTGAGGCCAAAAGATTAAATGCTTATGTAGTGTGGCTGATACCAGTTTCACCTGACACAGGGAAGGTCACTTGGGAAATGCTTCCTTCAGTGTGTAACAGGATGTTGGTTAATTAACAGTGATGAAATAAACTGCTTTGTAAAATGTCTTGCTTTGACTTGGAATCGAACGCGCTGAATCCTAATCACTAGACCAACCAAGAGTTGAAATAATCGATTGTGCACCCAATAACTGAATACAGTGGTGTTCATTTGATTTTGATTTTTTGTGCTGCGTGCACATCCATTTCATAACTCTACTGCTTACAAACCTATTCCATGTGTCTGTGTTCTTTGTTCATCTTTCGGCTGAATCTGTTTTCATTCAGAAAATATTTTCTGCCTATTTATTTCTCTCTTACTTTTCATTTACACCTAAATACAGTTATACACAACACAGACACACACCAATCCATTGAGAAATAACACACACATTTATTCAGAACCAGCACACTCATACACCCACAATACATTTACAAATATCACAGTATCAATCATCAATATTTATAGATTTAGAACCTGATGCATATTGTAAAAATAAGGGCAAATTTACAACTGACACTTACACAAAGCATCACATCAGCACTCACAGTTTATACAGAAACATGTCAGCCACATACATACACTCACAGTTTTTTTGTCACACAGTTCTGTTTGAAGTTCTGGGAAAAGTCTATACACCAAAAGTTGAATAGTTTTTCACAAGCTGCCCGTCCTGTTGTGTATTTGGAGCAGTTTCCTACTTTCATAGCGGTGATTCTGAGTGATGATTCTGGGACTTGGTGTGTGGAATTGGATTTGAAAGCTAAAGGGAACACTGCTCAGTGTTCAGCTCTCAGTGACAATTCCACAGCCACTTTCATCACCTGTTAGCAGCGAGACTGGAACAAATACAGCCAGGGACTCTGAGTTTACATCAACAGAGATGAAGTTATTTGTTGCAGGTAAAACATCATTAAAATGGTCCACTGTGTTCAGAATTGTTTTCCATAATAACAACTGTACAATAGCCCCATATTGTGCATTCATCGAATCAAATTTCATTCGTTCCTTTGAAGCTACTAACTGAACATATTTCTCATGGTGTCAATGTAAGTACATGGTTGATTTATCTGTGGCTTTTCTTCCTGACTTTATTGGAAATTCATGCTGGTGAAAGAATTTCAGTGCTAAGTGACTGGGTGGGAGCAGAGCTGGTAATGTTTGGACAGCATTACCCCTGAAATAATCAAGAGTGCCAAGCCTGCTATACTCTCAGCACTACATGAACTGCTATGCCTGTGCTGGGACGAGGGAGCAGTACCTCAGGACATGCGCGTTGCCAATATCATCACCCTCTATAAAAACAAAGGTGACCGCGGTGACTGCAACAACTACCATGGAATCTCCCTGCTCAGCATAGTGGGGAAAGTCTTTGCTCGAGTCGCTTTAAACAGGCTCCAGAAGCTGGCCGAGCGTGTCTACCCTGAGGCACTGTGTGGCTTTCGAGCAGAGAGATCCACCATTGAAATGCTGTTCTCCCTTCGTCAGATACAGGAGAAATGCCGCGAAGAATAGATGCCCCTCTACATTGCTTTCATAGATCTCACCAGTCTTTGACCTCGTTAGCAGACGTGGTCTCTTCAGACTACTAGAAAAGATCGGATGTCCACCAAAGCTACTAAGTATCATCACCTCATTCCATGACAATATGAAAGGCACAATTCAGCATAGCGGCGCCTCATCAGACCCCTTTCCTATCCTGAGTGGCGTGGAACAGGGCTGTGTTCTCGCACCCACACTGTTTGGGATTTTCTTCTCCCTGCTGCTCTCACGTGTTCAAGTCTTCAGAAGAAGGAAT
Organism: Heterodontus francisci; assembly: GCF_036365525.1. Lineage (NCBI taxonomy): Eukaryota > Metazoa > Chordata > Chondrichthyes > Heterodontiformes > Heterodontidae > Heterodontus > Heterodontus francisci. The sequence continues at coordinate 10,944,118 of NC_090404.1, forward strand.
TTTCCTCCACACAAGATCTGGTGGCAGGTTGTTCAACCTTGCCCGTCTAAGAGCGAAGACCAAAGTACGGAACGTCCTCATCAGGGAACTCCTCTTTGCTGACGATGCTGCATTAACATCTCACACTGAAGAGTATCTGCAGAGTTTCATCGACAGGTTTGCGGCTGCCTGCAATGAATTTGGCCTAACCATCACCCTCAAGAAAACAAACATCATGGGAAAGGACGTCAGAAATGCTCCATCCATCAATATCGGTGACCACGCTCTGGAAGTGGTTCAAGAGTTCACCTACCTAGGCTCAACTATCACCAGTAACCTGTCTCTCAATGCAGAAATCAACAAGCGCATGGGAAAGGCTTCCACTGCTATGTCCAGACTGGCCAGGACAGTGTGGGAAAATGGCGCACTGACATGGAACATAAAAGTCCGAGTGTCCCTTGCTCTATGGCAGCGAGGCCTGGACAACGTATGTCAGCCAAGAGCGACGTCTCAACTAATTCCATCTTCGCTGCCTCCGGAGAATCCTTGACATCAGGTGGCAGGACCGTATCTCCAACACAGTCGTCCTCGAGGCGGCCAACATCCCCAGCATATACACCCTACTGAGCCAGCGGCGCTTGAGATGGCTTGGCTATGTGAGCTGCATGGAAGATGGCAGGATTCCCAAGGACACATTGTACAGCGAGCTCGTCACTGGTATCAGACCCACCGGCCGTCCACGTCTCCACTTTAAAGATGTCTGCAAACGCGACATGAAGTCCTGTGACATTGATCACAAGTCGTGGGAGTCAGTTGCCAGCGTTTGCCAGAGCTGGCAGGCAGCCATAAAGGCGGGGCTAAAGTGTGGCGAGTTGAAGAGACTTAGCAGTTGGCAGGAAAAAAGGCAGAAGCGCAAGGGGAGAGCCAACTGTGTAACAGCCCCAACAACCAATTTTATCTGCAGCACCTGTGGAAGAGCCTGTCACTCTAGAATTGGCCTTTATAGCCACTCCAGCCGCTGCTCCACAAACCACTGACCACCTCCAGGCACTTACCCATTGTCTCCCGAGACAAGGAGGCCAAAGAAGAAGTTTCTTTCAGAGAAGCTGGAGCTGTGTGGCAAGGAAGGCTGAAAGGCGAAAATAACGTTAAAAAACTTCATACCTGGGTGGGCTGGAACCACCAACCTCTCTAGCAACAGCCGAACGTGCTAGCCCATTGTGCCACAGACACTGACAAAATGGCACTTTGGAGATACTTCAAGGCAGTGTGTCAGTGAATTAAAGTTTCAGGTAGCATGACCTGCATAATCCTGGCAGAGATCAGTTTTTGCAGACAGACTCTGCGGGATCATTCCTGGGGTTTTGCTGCCATCTGGTGGAATAAATCAGGATTTCTCCCCAGCAATTTTTCCTTCAATTGGGGCAAAGCCAATTTTACTAAAATGAGGAGTGATTTCGTGAAAGTGGACCGGAAACAACTACTTGAAGGTAAATCAGTGTCAGAGCAGTGAGAGATATTCAAAGGGGAGATCCAGGAGGTTCAGAGTAAGCAGGTTCCCACAAAGAA